>NC_090813.1:115424225-116030475 GCF_000390325.3 Nicotiana tomentosiformis
GCCTCACCGTCGTTATTAATTTGGAGCAGGGTGGCTCGGGGTATATAATTTGAATCTCGTGTTATAATCGGGTGACGGTTCTACAGTGTAAGATGAATTTTCAGCGTTTCTTTGCAGAGGTACTTGTTAATCTGGCGGGGCAGTTCTCTCATTTGAGTCATTTTCCATGATTGGGTACATTTGAATTGTTGCGTATTAGTGCACGAATGGCACGAGTTATGGCTCCGAGTTATATTGGTATGGTATGTCTGTGGAACAATTATGTTTAGTAATATAAGGTCATTGGACCTAGAATGGGTACTATCAGGTTTAATTTCGGTATATTCGGGAGTATAATATTGAAAGTCGGCTCAGAAAGTGATTATGGTTCCAGTTGGGGCGAAAGATCTCCATGACTTGTTGGTCTGATAAGGGGTTACGAGATTCTGCGTGTTTATTTTATTATCAACAGTGTACGAAGATTTTGGGATAAGGTTTGGTTCGATATGGGTTTAATACTAGTATGTGGGTGATTTTAGGGTAGTCACTACGATCAGGAATGGTGCTACGAGCATGCGAGTTGTGTAATATGTTGGTTGATTATATCCGGGGTTATAGTTATAGCTCGATGCAACTTGTTCGGACTTATACGGTGTGTAAATGTAAGATTTGTATCTTAAAAGAAATTGTAAAGGTTGGAAATTAAACTCCAAGGTTTACGGGTTAAGGTTAGATTAATGATTTTCAGTTGTATTGTGTAGTCAAGCCTATGTGGAATAGGGTGACGTGGGTTCACCCCCGAGTACGTGTGTGGTAAGATGGAACAGTGATTTGATGGCTTGGAAACAACTCTTGGCACGTTTGAGGACGAATGTATGTTTAAGTGAGGGAGCATTTAACGACCCGATCGATCATTTTGAGTACTACAACCTCGTTTCCCCATTTACTGCTCAAATTGGGCTTTACAGTTGTGGTGTGACTTGTCAGGGCAATTGGTTCGGGTCCGGTGAGGTTTTGAAATGAATTGGAACACTTAGTTCCAAGGTTTAAAGCTTAAGTTAAAATAGTGACCGGATGTCGACTTATGTGTAAACGACCTCGAAATTTAATTCTGATGATTCCAATAGCTCCGTATGGTGATTTTGGACTTAGGAGCGTGTCCGGAAAATTATTTGGAGGTCCGTAGTGGAATTAGGCTTGAAATGCCGAAAGTTGAATTTTTGAGAAGTTTGATCGGAGGGTTGACTTTTTGATATCGAGGTCGAAATCCGATTCTGAAAATTTGAATTCCTCCGTTATGTCATTTATGACTTGTGTGCAAAATTTGAGGTCAATCGGTCGTGAATTGATAGGTTCCGGAGTCGTTTGTAGAAACTAGAAATTTTAAAGTACATTAGGCTTGAATTGGGGTGTAATTCATGGTTTTAGCATTGTTTGAGGTGATTTGAGGGTTCGACTAAGTCCGTATTATGTTTTAGGACTTGTCGGTATATTTGGTTGAGGTCCCGAGGGGCTTTGGTGAGTTCCGGGGGGTTAATGGATTATTTTTGGCCTTGGTGAGATTGCTGATATCTGTTGCTGCATTTTTCTGATTTTTCTCTTTCGCGTTCACAAGTGGGCCCTCGTGTTCACTAAGAGTGTTTTCTGAGTGTGAGCTTTTGTTCTTCGCATTCGCGAAGGGGAGGACGTGAACGTGAAGGTATGGTCTGTGTGTGCACCACGAACGCGTGAGAGGTGTCGCGTTCGCGAAGAGGAGTGAGGCGATTGGGGACCTCGTGTTCTTGTTCTATGCGTTTGCGAGGTGGCGGTCGCGTTCGTGAAGGTCTGAGCTGGTAAAGCTTCGCGTTCGCGAAGCCTTCATTGCGTTCGTGAAGAGTTAAATATTTGGGCAGTCGAGTTGTGATTCGCGAACGCGAGGGACCTGTCGTGTTCGCAAAGAAGAAAAGCCTGGGCAGTGAGTTTAAGTTCTGAAAATGGGACTTCCATTTTTGACGGATTTGAGCTCGGGAAGAGGCGAATTTCGAGAGTTTTTCAAGGGAAACAACGGGGTAAGTGATTCTAACTCAGTTTTGGTTAAATTACACGAATCTATTATTGTTTTTTATCAACAAATTAGTGTTTTGGGTTGAAAATAGTAGAAACTTTCATAGACTTTAATTGAGGATTTGAAGGCCGAGTTGTGGTTAGATTTGAGTAATTTTGGTATGGTTAGACTCGTGGTTGAATGGGGGTTCGGACTTTGTGAGTTTTATCGGATTCCGAGATGTGGGCCCCACGAGTGATATTTGGGGCGTAATTTCGAATTTTTGGAAAATATTAGTATTTTGATATGGAATTAATTTCTCTAATTTTTGTGGGCTGAATCAAATTATTTTGACTAGATTTGAGCCGTTTGGAAATTGATACGCGCATAATGGAATTTCTGGAGCATTGTTTAGCTTGCTCGGCATTGGATTTGGCTTTTTCGAGGTAAGTAACTCTTCTAATCTTGGAGTTAAGGGTATGAACCCTGAATATATGTATTTCGTGAATTGTTGGGAGGTGACGCACATGCGAGGTGATGGGCGTGTGGGCGTGCACTATAGACATTGTGACATAATTATTTCTGTGGAAGTTTGTAGTTAAATGATCTTGGCATTTTCCATGCGATTTTATGAGTTAAAGAAATTGAGCTGAAAAGAATATTAAAAATCATGTTGAGGCTATGTGCCAGTATTATTGGGACCCATAGAGGTCATATTGTTGTGAAATATTTATTTTAAAATGAAAATTTATACTCAGTCATATTCATTTCATTGCATATCATATCTCAGTCTCTGTTGTTATTTATTGATACATCATATCATAATTTTTGGGCTATTCTCATGACATTGTGAGCCTATGAAAGAGAGACTGGAGAGATTGATGACTGAGGGAGGACGATGCCTGATTGTGAGGATATTTATGGGATCGGGGTGCACGCCGCAGCAGGCCATGTTGGCTTTATATATGTTATACTATTGCACGTGAGTTGGCCATGCGGATCTATATATTATAATATTGCACGTGAGTTGGCCGTGCGGATCTATATATTATACTATTGCACATGAGTTGGCCGTGCGGATCCAGATATTATTATAGCACGTGAGTTGGCCGTGCGGATCCAGATATTATTATAGCACGTGAGTTGGTCGTGCAGATCCAGATATTATTATAGCACATGAGTTGTCCGTGCGGATCCAGATATTATTATAGCACGTTAGTTGGTCGTGCGGATCCAGATATTATTATAGCACGTGAGTTGTTCGTGCGGATCCAGATATGATATTATAGCATGTGGGTTATCCGTGCAGCACGTGAGTTGTCCGTGCTTATAGCGTTTGGGCTATAGGAGCCCCTCATGAGTCTGTACACCCCCAGTGAACGTAGTCAACTATAAACAGGGATTGGATTGCACGCCGCAGCAGGTATTGTATAGCGCTGAGTGATTGGGTGTGCTGAGCACAGTGAGAGAGAATGCGAGACAATGAGATTAAGTACACTGAGACTATGAGTACATGAGTGCAACCTCTGAGATACATTACATTGACATGCACACATGACATATATGCATAGAGATGTGTTTTCCTCATGATGTACAGTATCACATTATTCATGGTTTTTCACACATGTTGACAGATGGGCATAGTGATGCATTTGTTTTACACTGGTTATCTGGGAAAGAAAATGTGATATTTTATTTACTATTGAAATGATATTTGGAATAATTACTGTTCTCAAATTATTCATATTTTTCGCAACTTCGGCAAACGATTTGGGTTTTCACTGATGTATTTGAAAGGAAGAACTATTATTTTTGAAATCATGTTTCGGCTGAGCATTTTTATCTCTGTGTTTCTTCTAGTACTATTTGCTTTATGTTGTTATGGACTGTTGTGGACTAGTGGTTTTTGACCCGACCTTGGTAGAAGCTTGTCACTGCTTTCAACCTACGGCTAGGTTTGTTACTTACTCAGTACATGGGATCGATTGTACCGATACTACACTTCTGCACATTGCATATAGATATTGGCTGTCGTTGTTGCTGTGCTTGATGGTTGCGGGATCTGAAGATGTACCTGCATTTCTGTTGTAGCTGTCTCTTGTTCAGGGTAGCCTTAGATTTATATAAGCTCTGTTTATGTATTATTCAAATAGACTATGTATTTATTTCATTTCCGCTTTGTACATTCTATTCTTAGAAGCTCATAATTTGTACTACCAGTTCTTGGGGAAATGTATTGGTTTTAGATATTCTATTTTAAATAATTGTTATTGTAATTGGATAATTGAAAGTTGGCTTACCTAGCGGGTTGCGTTAGGTACCATCACGACTAATGGGATTTTGGGTCGTGACACCTGGTGATTTCTATAAGGCAAAGAGATTGGTTTCTAAGTTAGGACTTTCGTCAATGAGAATTTATTGTTGTGAAGATCGTTGCATGTTATATTATAAAGATGATGCAACTTTAGACAGTTGTAAATTTTGCGAAAAGCCTAGTTTCAAGAGGCTTTCCAGCGGGAATATGGTCGTTGTCGAGGCGATGCATTATTTACCTTTTATACCTAGGTTAAAGAGGTTATATGTGTCAATGAGTTATGCTCCTCATATGAGATGGCACTTTGAAAATAGGAGACCACCTGGTGTTATGTGTCATCCTTCAGATGGAGAAGCTTGGAAGCACTTTGATAGGACATATCCAGATTATTCATGTTGGCCTGTCTTTCTTACACCTTATAATCTACCACCTGAGTTGTGTATGACTATTCCATATATATTCTTAAATTGTATTATCCCCGGTCCACGTAATCCGAAAAGTTTGATTGATGTATATTTGCAACCTTTGATTGATGAGCTAAAACAATTGTGGTATGATGGTGTTGAAACATATAATATATCAACCAAGCAGAATTTCAATTTGCGTGCTAATTTAATGTGGACTATTAACGATTTTCCTGCGTATGGAATGTTGTCTGGGTGGATGACAGCTGAGAAGCTAGCTTGTCCTTACTGCATGGAAAATAGTAAAGCGTTCACTTTGAAACATGGCCGAAAGCAATCATGGTTTGATTGTCACCGTCAATTCTTGCCTGATGATCATGAGTTTAGAAGGATGAAAAATGCATTCAAAAAGAATAAAGTGGAATATGATTCTCCACCTCCGATACTTTCAGGTGAGGAAATTTAGGAGAGGGTCCAGATGTCACGACCCAAATTATCCCTTCGTAAGGGGTCGTGATGGCACCTAGTCTTTACGACTAGGTAAGCCTAATATTTCGAAAAATGTAAAGAAAATACAACAATTTATAGATAAACAATATATTATAAATAGCCAAGAGTATCACCACTCAGCATATTCAAAATAGTTTTCCCAAGACCCGGAATATCACTAAGTCACAAGCTGCTATAATCTATGTAGCTCTATACAAAAGTCTGAAGATAATAAGGAAAGTCTCTAGACGAGGGAGTAGAAGGGGACTCCGAAGATCTGCGGACGCAAGCAGAAGTACCTTGAAGTCTACTAAAATCAGCAACACGCACTAACCCCAAGGCTGATAGCTCGTACCTGGATCTGCACAGGAAACATGTGCAGGGAAGGGCATGAGTACACCACAATGGTACTCAGTAAGTGCCAAGCCTAACCTCGGTCGAGTAGTGACGAGGTCAGGTCAAGGCCCTACCGGAGTAAATATAATAAATTAAACAGTAAAAGATATAAGTAGAATATACGGTAACACAGTTAAAGAAATTCTCGAAAATTTAACAGTTAAGGGAGCCCTCAGCTCAAAATAAGGTAAACACAGTGGGAAATCTCTTGGGATACCGTCCCGTAGTTTCAAATGAATATGCAGTACATGGGGATCTCCCGGAATACGTCTGTAGTCCCAAAGTAAATATGCAGTGCTGGGGGATCTCCCAAAATACGTCCGTAGTCCCAAAGTAAATATGCAGTACAAGGAGATATCCCGGAATATGTCCGTAGTCCAAGAGTAAATATGCAGTACAGGGGGTTCTCTCGGAATACGTGTGTAGTCCGAAAGTAAATATGCAGTGCTGGGGGATCTCCCGGAATACGGCCCTAGTTCCAAAATAAATATGCAACGCAAGATGAAATGACAGGTATAACATCGAGTTATACAGTTTATACTGGACACAGATAAGGCAAATAAGGACTTAGCTAAACGTGACGCACATAATGTCAATTAGGTAGTTAAAACACGTAAGCATGCTTTTCTAGTCAAAACTACACAATTAAACATATTAGTACAACTTAATAAGAGAAGAAATTTATGATTTAAAAAGGTTAAATAGGATTTTTGCAATAATAGCCTGTGTACGTACTCGTCACCTCACGTACACGGCGCCCACACACCAATAATATCAAGATATCCTAATGGGGAAGTCCCCAACACAAGGTTAGGCAAGTCACTTACTTCGAACTGCTCAAATCAACTTGATATCACGTTCTTGCCACGAGTATCCGACTCCAAATGGGCCGACTCTATTCAAAACAGTACAATACCATCAATACGCGCTAATGGAATGATTCCCACAAGAAAAACTACAAAATTAGGCCAAAACTCGAAATTGGCTCAAACCCGGCCCACGTCTCGAAACCTGACAAAATTCACGAAACTAAAAAGCTCATTCACTCATGATTCTAACCATATCAAATTTAGTAAAATCCGACACCAAATGGTCCTTCAATCCACAATTCAAACTTCCAAATCCCTAGCCTCCAACTTCCAATTTCCACTTAAATACACATTAACTAGGTGGGAAAATACATGGCAAGGCAAGATTATTGACCAAAAATAAGCACAAGGAACTTAACTCAAGAAATGCCTCGAAAATGCTCTCAAATATTTCCATAACCCGAGTTTGCAAAGCCAAAATTGACAAAAATCGTAAAGCCCTTCGGTTTTAATCACTGCCCAGGTATTTCCGCACCTGCGGGTGCGCTTGTGCGGAAAATGTGTGCATCTGTGCAACTCACTTTCCCCCTCTGACTTCGCACATGCGACGAAAGGGACGCACCTGCACGCGCGCACCTACGGATATCCCTTCCGCTTCTGCGCATCTTGCGCATTTACGAACAGCCTTGCGCATTTGCGGGCATCGCAGATGCGGAACTTCCTCGCACTTGTGACCCCAGGTCAACTCTCGACTTTCTCGCATCTGCGCCTGCAAGTCTCGCTCCTGCGAGGCCACACATGTGGACTCCCCACCACAGGTGCGAAAACACCAGAACCAGCAATAATCAGAAATTCCTCTAAGTCCAAGCTTTCACCCGTTAAGCATCTGAAACACACCCGAGGTCCCCGGGACCTCGACCAAACATACAAACCAATCCTAAAATACCATACGAACTTAGTCGAGCTCTCAAATCCCATCAAATAATGCTAAAATCACGAATCATCATCCAATTCAAACTTAAAGAACTTGAAACTTCAAAATTCTACAACCGATGTCGAAACCTATCAAATCACGTCCAATTGACCTCAAATTTTTGCGCACAAGTCATAATCAACATTACGAACCTACTCCAACTTCCGGAATCGGAAAACGACCCCGATATCAAAAATTCCACTACCGGCCCAAAACTCCAAAAATTCAACTTTCGCCATTTCAAGCCTAAATGAGCTACGAACATCCAAAACACAATCCAGACACGCTGCTAAACCCAAAATCACCTAACGGAGAAAAGGGAACCAACAAAATTCCATTCCGGAGTCGTCTTCACATAGTTCTGACTACGGTCCAAATCCTAAGGCTTAGGCTCTCATTTAGGGACTAAGTGTCCTAAAACACTCTGAAACTCAAAACCAATCATCCCGGCGAGTCACAATAGTAGAAAAGGATTTGGAGAAAGCAGTTAATAGGGGATCGGGGCTATTACTCTCAAAATGACCGGCCGGGTCGTTACACTAGAACTTCAGTAAAGTTACTGAGGCTCCACCTTATAGATTCCTCGGATATGGTGTTAATCATAATTGGATGAAACAAAGTATATTTTGGGAGTTGCCTTATTGGAAGGATATTCTTCTCCGACACAACCTTGATGTCATGCATATTGAGAAGAATTATTTTGACAATTTGTTCAACACAGTGATGGATGTTAGAGGTAAGACAAAAAATAACCCGAAGGCTAGAATGGACTTACAAGAATATTGCATGTGGCCTGAATTATACTTGAAGATAGCAAACAATGGTAAGGTGTTCAATCCCAAAGCAAGTTACACATTCACTTTGGAGGAAAGACGACAAATTTGTGATTGGGTTACGAAATTGAAGATGCCTGAGGGTTATACGGCGAATCTTGGAAAAAAGTAAATATGGAGGTAGGGAAGTTGAGCCATTTGAAAAGTCATGACTTCCATGTTTTCATGGAGACCTTAGTGCCTATTGCATTTTGTGATTTGCCTGAAAGAATCTGGAAACCCATCACAGAGATTAGTTTGTTTTTTAAAGACTTGTGTTCTACCACATGAAGGGAAGAAAACCTACTTCAGATGGATTAGAACATTCGTGTAATTTCTAGTAAGATGGAAAAAATATTCTCATGTGGTTTCTTTGATGTGACGGAACACCTTCCAATACACCTTGTACACAAGGCACGACTTGGAGGGCATGTTCAATGCAAATGGATGTATCCCTTTAAGAGGTAATATTATAAGTTTGATGTAATATTTAATTTTATTTGAATGTTCTTGGCTAACATGACATTATGTAGGACAATTGGCAAATGCAAACAATTTGTTAAGCAGAGGAATAGTATTGAAGGATCTATATGCGAAGCCTATCTTGCAAAGGAAACTGCACATTTTTGTTCTTATTATTTTGAGAGTAATGTGCCATGTTCTAGGAATAGGCACACGGTCGAATATGTGAATGATCCATTATATCCATAATATCCATATTCAATCAACCAGGCCGATGTTCTAAGGATGTTAGAAAGAGAAGTTTGAGTGATATAGAGTACAAGTCAGCTACACTTCATGTGTTGCTAAATTGTCCCGAAGTTGTACCATTTCTCAAGTAAGTATTGATTTATTAGTTATCAAAATGTAAAATTTACTGTGACTACATATTGATGCAACTACTAAAAATATTTGATGTGTCACAGTCACTTTGTGGGTCAATTTGGCCATGATGTTGTATATACGAGATTTGATACGTGGTTCAAACAGTTTGTAAGTATATATATATATATATATATATATATATATATATATATACGTAGTGCATGTATAAAAATTGATTCATAAGTTGTGCTAACTTATGAATTTTTTTAACATTATGTAGGTAAATAATCCAAATAATGGTGTAAATCAATTTTTGAAAGATATATCTTGGGGACCTGGGCTTCAGGTCACAACAATGTGTAAGTACGTAGTGAATGGTTATAAGTTTCATACAGAGGATTGCTCTAAAATTAAAAATAGCAACAACAGCGAGGTATGGGTTCAAGGTGGTGATGGAAACCAAGTTGGAGATATTGATTATTATGGTGTGGTCAAAGAAATATTACAACTAGAATATACAGGTTGGCCATATAAGAAATTGATACTCTTTAGATGCAAGTGGTTTGACCCAAATCCAACAAGAGGTACAAGAGTACACCACCAATACAACACAATTGAGGTTAATCATACGAGGGAGTATGATCGCTATGATCCTTTCATAATTGCACATAACGTTAGGCAAGTGTATTATGCTCCTTATCCATTGTGGCGGAATAATTCCGATTGGTGGGTTGTAATAAAAACTAAGCCTGTAGGTAGGGCGGAAGTCGAGAATGTGTTAGATGTTGCATATCAAAACGATATCTCCAATGTTCACCAAACAGTGGACGATCAGTTAGAAAATGATTTGGAACATCCTGAACGCATATTGGAAGAAGTTGATATAAATAAAGTAACAATTATAGAAAATGAGGATGAAGAATCAAATGATGAAGCTCAAACAAGTGAGGACGAAGAATTCTCGGACGAGGAACAATACGTCGATGAGGATTAAAAAATTGGTTTTTTAAAGCACTCTTGTTTTATAGCTAGTTTCAATCTAAATGTGTATTATATTATGCAGATGGCAGGCAATGGTCAAGGTAACAACGACCCTACTAGTTATCGGGTCGAGAAAAGGGTAGGAAGGGAAATAGGAGGGTAGAAAATAATAGTCCCTCTTGTCCACCCTTTTCATAGATGACTATGTCTTATCTTCCACCACACGGCTATACTGAGCTGCCACAGCATCACGAGTCATACACCTTCATTCAGACACCAGGTCTTCCATCACAGGGCCATAGGACTATACGTCCGACATACAGTCCAGCTGCCTCACAGTCATCTGCATCGCAGCCATCTACATCACATCCACATGGATCACATCCCTACATATCACAGCAACATGGATCACATCCATCCATGTCACATCGACTCGGGTCACAGCCATCAGTATCACATCCACTTGGATCGCATCCATCTATGTCGTAGTCACAGGGATCGCAACCATCTTCATCATCGACTCCATCTATTGCAGGACTTCGCCTGCGACGCAGTAGCTCTGACCCGCCTACACCGTCTTCACATGCCTCTGATACACATGCTTCGGATAGTGATGATGAGGTAGTGCATTATGATCGATATGACAGGATCATCATAGTCCCTGAGGGTGATGGGTAACTGTTATTCATTATTTTTGCGTCTATTGATTTGTAACATTTTTACTAATATATTAATGTGTTTTTATTGTTAAATTACAGGTTCGGGCCGGGTAATAAGACTACGAAGATAATCACCAATGCCATCAGAAAGTTATATGATGGCCCTTATGCGACTTGGACTGATTGCCCATTCTCGCTAAGGAGCAAATTTTCAATTAATTTAAGGTATAAATGTTCTTTTAAACAGTTTAATAATTTATATTTATGATGTTTCCATCTAATATTTAACTTTTCAAATACAGAGCAAGTGTGTATGGGAAGACCGCTATAGCGCGGAAGTGGCTGTAAATTTTTATCATAAAGCTCGCAAGAGATTAGCGGATGCTTTCTCGGATGCTAGAAAGAAGAACAAGAGGCATGGCTGGTTACTTGAGAATTTGTGGAATGATTTGCAAAGGCAATGGCTTACCGTAGAGTTCTTAGAGAGGATAGAAAAAGGAAAGAAAGCTCGCGCATCCGAGAAGGGAGGCTCCTTGCACACTGGAGGTGCGATCAGCCTAGGGACAATAAAAAGAAGATTGATACGTAATTGCTTATTATTTTACTTTTCTAAGTATATCTATTCTGTTTATTAACTAAATTAATTTGTTTTCAGGAAAATAAGTATGGGCGTCCAATGAGTCATGATGAGCTATTCAAGGAGATGTATATTGTGAAGAAGAAGAAAGAGGGGGATCAAGATAAGTGGGTCGAGGACCAGGCCTCGACTGCATATGTAAGGTTTCAATTTTCTTTAAGTATTATAATTTACTTTTATAAAAAAATTGAAATACTGATTTAATTTAAAATAATATAGGGTCGCTACCAAAGTAACGTGGAGGAATTCATCCGTAGTCATCCAGCTGGTGAATCGGGTAAGCCAACCCAACCTTCGGACGAGGATGCTGAAAGAATATGGTTGGAGTCTGTTGGCGGTCTAAAATGGGGGAAGGTATACGGGCGTCCTACTAAAAACTTCCATCGCTATAAGTGTGGAATGCGAGGAATAGGGACTTCCTCGCAAGGTGAGCAACTTAATAGGGAGAGCCTCTCCGCTATGCGGGAGACAGTGACAAATCTCACATTAGAGCTAGAAGCGGCCAAGGAAAGAGAAAGCCTTAGATATGCTCAATTCCTTGGCATGCAAGCTCAGATCAGAACTCTCCTATGTAGTGGAACTTTTCCGTTACCCCGATCTCGTGAGTCATCTCCAGAGGGTCGACCTCCACGTGATTGTTCCTCCCGTCCTCCCCGTGATCGTTCTTCCCGTCCTCCACAAGATCGTTCTCTATACCGTCTTGTAAATGAAAGTTCATCAGACGGTGATGATGATGGTGTATAGAACACCCCTTGACTTTTATATACTTTGAACTAGACAAATAGAACCAGTTTTGAACTAGTTGTAATTAGTTTTAACTTGGTTTTGGATTTTTATGTTCAATTGAACTTTAATTTGTTAGTTTTAAAGTATTTATTAAATGTTTTGGTTGGTGTTGTGTTGTTGTTATGTTGTTGTTGTTGTTGTTGTTGTTATTGGGTGTATTGGTATGCTGGCAGGTGGTGTAGCTGCCAAAACAAGCATTTTATGCCAAAATTAAACCCAGAAAAACCGACCAAAATTGGTCGATTTTTAATATAAAAAAATATTCCAAAATACCGACCAAAATTGGTCGGTTAATGAACATTGAATTCCGAGAATTCAACATTACCGACCAACTTTGGTCGGTATTTTGCCTGCACTGTTGAGGTTGCCGACCATAGTTGGTCGGTAATGTTTAATTTTAATTATCTTAAAAAAAAATATTTTCAATTACCGATCAAAGTTGGTCGGTTTTTTAAAATTTTAATAATTAATAAAAAAATATATAATTTAGTTAAACCGACCAACTTTGGTCGATAAAATTAAATTAATAAAATATGTTTCCGACCAAAGTTGGTCGGTAAGTACTTAAACTTGTCAGATGGTCGTTTTAAGCTACCGACCATCAAATCACCGTCCACATCCTAATGATCGTGTTTTGGTCGATAATTGGCCATAACTGACTAACTTTGATTGATTTTGTTGGTTGGTTTTTAGCGAATTTCTAGCAGTAGTGAAGGTAACTAAGTAGTTGATCACGAATAAAGGCTTTTTTGTGGGACAAGTCAATTCCAAAATCCTCCTCCAGTTTCCACCTTCCACCAAACTATGGAGGTTTTTATCGTGTTGAGGTCCGATCTACTTAGAAACTCCCGTAGCCGGCGGATAAACTTCGAGTCTGATATCATATTTTTCCTCCCGTTGCCGTTAACTTTACGTTTCAAAGTAAGTAGTAGTAATAATCTATATATAATAAAAGGAGCTGCAAAAGCACATTATTAAGACAAGTGGCATAATCACAAAAAGCCAAGTGGCATTATTAAGACAAAATAAACTATATTTTTAACTAAAAATTCTTTTTAAATTTTGAATTAATTGGTTACTCTATTTGAATTAATCTATATATAATAAAAGGAGAGGCAAAAGCATATTAAGACAAGTGGCATTACCAAAAAAAGCCAAGTGGCATTATTAAGACAAAATAAACTACTTTTTTAACTAAAAAATCTTTTTAAATTTTGAATTAATTGGTTACTCTATTTGAAAATATAGATATCTTATAATTAGCTATATTAAAAAAACAAAAAATAAAATAAAATTACTCAATCAAATTGGGGAGTAGTTTCAAGTTGAAGTTTTAAAGTTATTTTAAAATTAAATAACGAAAAATAAGAAAAACTTAAATTAGCTACAATAAAAAACCGAAAATCTATATATAATAAAAGGAAAGGCAAAAGCATATTATTAAGACAAGTGGCATAACCACAAAAAGCCAAGTGGCATTATTAAAACAAAATAAACTACCTTTTTAACTAAAAAACCATTTAAAATTTTGAATTAATTAGTTACTCAATTTGAATTAATAAATATAGATATCTTATAATTAGCTATATTAAGAAAACGAAAATATAAAAAAAATAACTACTCATTCAATTTGGGGAGTAGTTTCAAGTTAGAGTTTTAAAGTTATTTTAAAATTAAATAACGAAAAATAAGAAAAAATTAAATTAGCTATAATAAAAAACTGAAAATATTAATAATAAACAAAAATTACCTATTAAAGTTGGGGAATAGTTTCAACTTGGAGTTTTAATTTATTTTAAAATAAAAAACGAAAATAAAGAAATAAAAAATTGCCAATTCAAATTGGGGTGTGGTTTCAATTTGGAGTTTTTAAAATTATTTTAAAATAAAAAACGGAAATAAAGAAATAAAAAATTGCCAATTTAAATTGGGGAGTAGTATCTTTCTAATATAGTAGTCTTTGTGTATGTGTGTGTACACACACACACACACACAAAAAGAGAAGTGAATAATTATATGATGCTAAGTTAGGGAAAAGCTCCAACAAAGTTGGTGTTTTAAAATTATTTTAAATAAAAAACGAAATTGAAAAAAAATTAAAAAAAATTGCAAATTTAAATTAGGGAGTGTAGCTTCAAGTTGGAGTTTTAAGACAAAGTAAACTACCTTTCTAACTAAAATATCTTTTGAATTTTAAATTTTGAATTAGTTGGTTACTCTATTTGAATTAATAAATATAGATATCTTATAATTAGCTATAATAAAAATCGAAAAACATGACCCATTCAAATTGGGGAGTAGTTTCAAGTTGGAGTTTTAAAAATATATTAAAATAAAAAAAATGAAACAGTAAAATTAGCTATAATAAAAAACAGAAATATATAAATAAAAGAAATACCCATTCAAATTGGGGAATAGTTTCAAGTTGGAGTTTTAAAATTATTTTAATTTGTTTTTTTAAAAAAACAAAGAAATAAAAAAACTTTCAATTCAAATGAAAATTACAAAACGTGAAATGGCAATGTTAAGACAAATTGTTTTTCAAGTGGCATTCAAACTGGGGAGTAGTTTCAAGTTGGAGTTTTAAAATTAAAAAATAAGAAATAAATAAATTAGCTATACTAAAAACAAAAATATTAAAAAATAAAAACAAAAAAACTACCTGTTCAAGTTGGGGAATAGTTTTGATTACTCCCTTTCTAACTAAAAAATCTTTGAATTATAAATTTTGAATTAATTGGTTACTCTATTTAAATTAATAAATAAAGATATCTTATAATTAGCTATAATTAAAAAATATTAAAAAAACTAACTACCCATTTAAATTAGGGATTAGTTTCAAGTTGGAGTTTTACAAATATTTTAAAATAAAAAAACACAAAAAATAAATTAGCTATAATAAAAAAATGAAAATATATATAAGAAAAAAATAAAAAAAAAACTACCCATCAAGTTGGGGAGTAGTTTCAAGTTCAAGTTTTACAAATATTCCTTTTTAAAATTATATATATATATATATATATATATATATATATATATATATAATTAGCTATAATAAAAAATAAAAATATATAATAAACATTATCCATTCAAATCGTGAAGTAGTTTCAAGTTAGAGTTTTAGAATTATTTTAAAATAAAAACCAAAATAAAAAAATGTGATGACCCAAAATGTCTTCTTTAAATTTAATGATTAATTATGTGATCTAAGCACTATTTACCATTACTCGACTTGAGCGTGCAGTCCATAAAAATATTTCGAAAAGTTTTCAGGTGAAAAATGAATTAAAATGTGAATTAGAGCTTTAAAACTCAACTAAGTTGACTTTGGTCAACAATTTGAGCAAACAGACTCGGATCAGTATTTTGACAATTTTGGTAGGTATGTATCATGATTTGGGACTTATGCGTATGCCCGGAATCAAATTCCGAGGTCCCTAGCCAGAGATATGGAATTTTGATGAAAAAATTAAAAGTTTAAGTTCAAATAGTGACCGGATATCGAATTATGTGCAAATGACCCCGGAATAGAGTTTTGATGATTCCAACAGCTCTGTATGGTGATTTCGGACTTAGGAGCGTGATCGGAATTTTATTTGGAAGTCCGTAGTAAAATTAGGCTTGAAGTGGCTAAAATAAGAATTTAAAGTTTGGAAGTTTGACCGGGGAGTTGACTTTTTGATATCGGGCTCAGAATTCAGTTCTGAAAATTTTCACAGCTCCGTTATGTCATTTATGACTTGTGTGCAAAATTTGAAGTCAATCGGACTTGATTTGAGAGGTTTCGACATAGAATGTAGAAGTTGGAAATTCTAAGTTTCATTAAGATTGAATTGGAGCATGATTCGTGATTTTAGCATTGTTTGATGTGATTTGAGATTTCAAATAGGTTCGTATGATGTTTTAGGATTTGTTGGTGTTTTGGGTTGAGGTCCCGAGGGCCTCGGGTGAGTTTCAGATGGTTAACGAATCAAAAGTGGGACTTAGCTAATGCAAAAGCTGCTGCAATTTTTCTACTGGAAATGCTATCAAAATCCGGCTGCTGTCAAAATCGAGCTCCCTGACCAAATCGAGGTCCCTAACAAATGGAGGTCCATAACAAATCGAGGTCCCTAGCAAATCGTGGTCCATGACAAATCGAGGTCCCTTACAAATCGAGGCAGCCCATGATCGGACTCCATGATCAGACTCCCTATGATCAGACTCCATGATCGGACTCCATGATCGAGGTCATCCTGGACATATCTGTAAGTTATAAAAACATGGAGGCTTCGTCCATTTTGCCATTTTTAACAACTTGGAGCTTGAGCATAAGCGATATTTGATATATTTTCAAGGAAAAACATTGGGGTAAGTGATTCTAACTCGGATTTGGTCAATATACACAAATATATCATTGTTTTCACCATTTAATTAGTGTTTTGAGATTGAAATTTGGAAAATTTTAGAAAAACTCATAGAAACGAAAATTTAAGATTTGGAGGTCGAGTTGTTATCGGATTTTGGTAAAATTGGTATGGGTGGACTCGTAATTGAATGGGTTGTCGGATTTTGTAAGTTTCGCCGGATTCCGATATGTGGGTCCCACGGGAAAATTTTGAGCTAATTTCGGATTTTATAAAAGCGTAATATTTTCTTATGAAATTGATTACTATAATTTTTGTTGACTGTATCGAATTAATTATGACTAGATACAAGTCGATCGGAGTCAGAAATTCGAGGAAAAAGCATAATACTTAGTTAAATTGGAGCAAGTCGAGGTAAGTGACTTGTCTAACCTTGTTTGGGAAAAGTTTTCCCTAGAATTAATATGAATGTGATTATTAAAATATGTTGAAAGTCGTGTACACGAGGTGACGAGTGTGTACACGGGATAAATGTGAAAGATTATATTTTTAAATTGTGTAGATCGTTGTTGCGCATTTATTAAATTATTTTATCTTGTTATATTCTTCATCAATGATATGAGATATATACTTCAAATTTGTTCGACCTTTTCCTACTAATTGTTTTACATGTTTAGTAGAAACTTGGTTTCTTTTATTTTGTACATTATTTGAAGATTGATTTTTTTAAAATTAAATATTATTAATATGAAGTATTTGACATTTTTAAACTTGATATTGAAGCAACGTAGTAAAGATTTTGAAATATTATTTTCCTAAATTATTTACTCCTGAATATTTTTTATACTAATTTTGAGGGAGCCGTGGGCTCTTTATTGTGGAAAAATATTATTGTTGAATTATTTTTGGTAAGTTAAATTATTTGAGAACTTGTGGTGCAAATTGTGATATATTGTCATATTGATACGCATGCGGTGGTATAAGGTCTGGGTGTTGAAACGCATGCGGTGAGATAAGGGTGGCTAGATATGCGTGGCTAGTAGGGAAACTACTAGAAGTCATGCGGTGTGATAAGGGTGGCTAAAACACGGGATGCTATTTCGGGAAAAAATATTTTCTTTAAATAAATTGTGAAGGCTCCCGCGATGATATAAGAAAATGAGATATTGTGAATTTATTTATGATTTGGGACTACGAGGCGGTACCTCGGGAGTGCCCTTGTTGATATTAATTTATGGCCATAGTTGCTTTCGATTAATTGTTGTGATTTTCATAAAGTTGAAGGAAATTCTGTTTTGATTCCACGAGATATTATTTGAAATTATTTGATGTCATTAGATGTGATACACTATTTGATTCATTTCCAATGTCATTTTATTTTACTACATTGATAAACATTTTACCATGCCATTATTATATTCCAGTAGGGCCTCACCTGACCTCGTCACTACTCTACCGAGGTTAGGCTTGGCACTTACTGGGTACCGCTGTGGTGTACTCATACTACGCTTCTGCACATCTTTTTGTGCAGATCCAGGTACATTTTACCAGCCTAGACGTCAGTGAGTTACTTGCGCACGGAGACTTCGAGGTATATCTGCCAGCGTCCGCAGACTTCGGAGTCCCCTTCTATCATTTTATGTTGCTTCCTTATATTTTATTTAGACCTTGACATATAGAGACATTGAGAATAAATTCTTAGAAGCTTGTGACTTATTTTTACCGGGTTTTGGGAGTTGAAATTGTTTGAATTGTAGTTTATTTATTTCAAATATTTATTATTATTCCGCATTGATAGGCTTACCTAGTCTTAGAGACTAGGTGCCATCACGACATCCTACGGAGGGAATTTGGGGTCGTGACAAGTTGGTATCAAAGAACTAGGTTCATAGGTGTCATGAGTCACAAGCAGGTTTAGTAGAGTCTTGCAGATCGGTACGGAGACGTCTGTACTTATCTTCGAGAGGCTATGGAACTGTTAGGAAATATTCACTTCTTTGACTCCTTATCGTGCGGCATTGATTTAGCTTGAAAGATATATCTTATATTCCTTTGTATCCACTCGTGTATGATATTGCGCACTCAATATCAGTTGTGCGTCGACGGTTCTTGATGCCGCAGATGGACTACTAGGGAGCCAGAGATGCTCAAACATTGCCTTAACGTGTGGTTCCGACTGAAGATGTGGGTGTATTGAGAGATCACCTAGTGAATCATGTGCGGGGTGCAACGGACATTGGCGTCTGGTTGATTTATACGAGCTATGAAGGTTATTATTATAGATCATCGGACATTGTGACCTATGACTTCACGCCGTCCACTACCAATGGGTGGATTGCGGGGTCATGTATTATATCAGTTTTGGCCTAAAATGTATATATGTGGTACTGAAAGGTTCCCTAAAATTTACACATGTTTAAAACCTAAGATTTTGTAGAGGATAAGGTTGGGACTTGAGGTATGTCCGCCTCCATAATAATCATGTACTTCAGTACCAAAGGAGTTATAGAAACAACTCTAAATTTCCAGAAGGTCTACTCAGCGTGGACGTCACGGTTGCGGATTTTTGGGTGCTTCAGAGGAAGTACACTTGTTGACGAGAGTCTGGATTATGTGGTTCGTGACAAGATTTGTCTGTATGGAGCTCTACTTTTGTGATCGTTGTATATAAATAGGGGTAAGGGTTACCCCAAAGAAGAATCAAAGAGTATGTTAAGAAATGGGTCAGCTCAACAGTGTTGAGTCAACATAACAAAAGAAGAAATTTGCTTGGGAGAGATAATTCTCCACCAGTGTTCGTGGTAAGCCTATAAAGAGGGCAGACCAGCCAATGTAACACCGCCCACTTGGCTCAGGCAGTCGTCCAGCCCAGTCCACACATCGGATTACTCGGGGTACTCTAGTAAGTTCTTTTAATGCACCACCGACATGAGTTCATATAATGGTTATTCCAGTTATCTGGCACAAACTCAATATGAGCAGCCTAACCCGCAAAAAGGTTATTATGAATACGGTAATACTGGAACATCAGGAGAAAAATTTCCTAAACTTGGGAGAGACTAATTTCATCAAAGCACTCAGGCTACGTGTCTCATTGCAGTTACTACACTACCCACACGACCAGTTAGGGGTGAAGGACAGACGGGTAAAAAGCGTCCTAGAGGTGGAGACCCAGCCGTTGTTATATTTGTTTTATGGTATGGCGAAGGTCGCTACATCAGATGGTGTCATTACAGGTACGACCTCGATTTAATATAAATGAATAATTTCCTTAAGTTGATTCGGTTCTCAATATTGAAACGAGTCTTCCTATTGTGCTCCACTTATGAGTGAGCTTCATAATTCTATAATCTACTTATGTGTTTACCCTTGTTGGGAGATTTTATGGAGATAACTACGCCTATCATTTCGTGTTGGTCACTAATAAGAGCTGCGAGGCTAAATGTGGCTTTCTGTTACTCATTTTGGCAAATTTTGATGTAAATTCCAAATAATTAATTGCAAATTATGAATTATATGCCCTACCGGTGTGGGGTTCATTATGTGTTGTGATTTGGTGTAACCGAAATTATTTAAAAGGAGAAAATAGAAATTTTCAATTGGTACGATGTGCATATTACTTGTGATTCAGAACTGAGGACGAGATCATCATATTTTTTTATATAAATTGATATGTTTAAACCGGGCTACGAGCTGCGGTGAAAGTTATATAAGGACGAGATCCTTGTGAGAAAAAAATTCTTGTGTTTAAGTTCTCCCTTGTGAAATTAAATTTGTACTATAGTACTAATAGGGAGTCATGCCTGTTAGGCTTATTTGAAAATTCTTAAATGAAATTCTCTGTGCATAGTTGTCAAATTCGTGTTGTAATTATTAATTTTTAACCTACGAGGTAGGTGCCCGCCTAGGTGGCGTTAAATGTGACTCGTTAATTCAGGTAAATAATTATGAAGTCTTCATGCCTCGCATCTAGTTATCTGTATTGTGAAGGTTTGTAACAAGATTTTTGTTAACATGAGGTTAAATGACGATTCTGTAATTGATTATGAATAACTATTAAGACCAGATTGACCCAGAAGGGTGCTCCGTTCAGATGGACCGAGGAATGTGAGGAGAGCTTCCAAAAGCTCAAGACAACTCTGACTACAACCCCAATGTTGGTATTACCTATAGGTTCAGGGTTTTCTACTGTGTATTGTGATGTGTCGCGTATTGGTCTCGGCACAATGTTGATGTAAGACAGTAGGGTGATTGCTTACGCGTCCCGACAGTTAAAGGTACATGAGAAGAATTATCCGGTCCATGACCTTGAGTTAGCAGTTATTGTTCATGCCTTGAAGATTTGGCGGCATTATTAGTACGGTGTCCATTGTGAGGTCTACACCGATCATCGAAGTCTATAGCATCTATATAAACATAATGATCTTAATTTGCGGCAGTAGAGGTGGTTGGAGTTGCTTAAGGATTATGACATCACCATTCTCTATCATCCTGGGAAGGCCAATGTAGTGGTCGATGCCTTGAGTCGTAAGGCAGAAAGTTTGGGCAGCTTAGAATATTTACCGGTAGCAGAGAGGCCTTTAGCCTTGGATGTTCAGGCCTTGGCCAACCAGTTTGTCAGATTGGATGTTTCCGAGCCGAGTCGAGTTTTGTCTTGTGTGGTTTCTCAGTCTTCTCTTTATGATCGTATTAGGGAATGTCAGTATGATGACCCCCATCTACTTGTCCTTAAGGACATAGTTCAGCACGGCGATACCAAGGAAGTCACTATTGGAGATGAAGATGTATTACGGATGTAGGGCAGGCTATGTGTGCCAAATATAAATGGTTTTCGTGAATTGATTCTCCAGGAGGCTCACAGTTTGCGGTACTCTATACATTCAGGTGTTGCGAAGATGTAGCAAGACTTGAGACAACACTATTGGTGGAGGCGGATGAAGAAAGACATAATGAAATATGTAGCTCGGTGCCTATATTGTCAACAGGTTAAATATGAGCATCAACGACCGGATGGATTGCTTCAGAAGTTGGAAATTCCAGAATGGAAATGGGAGCAAATCACTATAGATTTCGTTGTTGGGCTTCCACGGACTCGGAGGAAGTTCGATGTAGTTGGGTGATTGTGGATAGATTGACCAAGTCAGCTCATTTCATTTATGTGATTACTACTTACTCTTCAGAGCAACTAGCTCAGGTATATATTTACGAGATTGTCACACTTCACGGTGAACCGGTATCTATCATCTCTAATTGGGGTACACAGTTTACCTCACGGTTTTGGAGGGCTGTACATCAAGAGTTGGGTACTCGTGTGGATAAGAGTATAACATTTCACCCTCAGACGGATGGGCAATCCGAACACACTATTCAGATATAAGAGGATATGTTTCGTGCGTGTGTGATAGATTTTGGGGGTGCTTGGGATCAGTTCTTCTACTTGCGGAGTTTGCTTATAACAACAGTTGCCAGTCAAGCATTCAGATGGCTCTATATGAGGCCTTGTATGGTAGGCGGTGCCGGTCTCCAGTGGGTTGGTTCGAACCAGGCGAGGCTAGACTTTAGGGTACAGACTTAGTTCAGGATGCCTTGGAAAGGTTAAGTTGATTCAGGATCGACTTCGTACAGCCCAATCTAGACAGAAGAGTTATGCGGATTGGAAGGTTCGTGATGTTGCATTCATGGTTGGTGAGCGGGTATTTCTCCAGGTTTCGCCTATGAAGGGTGTGATGAGGTTCGGGAAGAAGGGCAAGTTGTGCCCTAGGTACATTGGGCCTTTTGAGATTCTTGAGAGAGTTGGAGAGGTAGCTTACAAACTTACACTACCACCTAGTCTTTTTGTCGGCCATTCGGTATTCCATGTTTCCATGCTTTGAAAATATCACGGCGATCCGTCTCATGTGTTAGACTTCAATTTGGTTCAGCTGGACAAGAATCTATCTTATGTTGAGGAACCAATGGCTATTTTGGATAGGCATGTTCGAAAGATGAGGTCAAAGAACATTGCTTCTGTGAAGGTTCAGTAGAGGGGTCATCCGGTCGAGGAGGAGACTTGGGAGAACGAGCATGATATGCGCAGCTGTTATCCACACTTATTCACCAGCTTAGGTACTTTTTCTAACTCCGTTTGAGGACGAACGTTTGTTTTAGAGGTGGAGAATGTGATGACCCAAAATGTCATCTTTAAATTTAATGATTAATTATGTGATCTAAGCACTATTTACCATTACTCGACTTGAGCGTGCAGTCCATAAAAATATTTCGGAAAGTTTTCAAGTGAAAAATGAATTAAAATGTGAATTAGAGCTTTAAAACTCAACTGAGTTGACTTTGGTCAACAATTTGAGCAAACAGACTTGGATCAGTATTTTGACAATTTTGGTAGGTATGTATCGTGATTTGGGACTTAGGCATATGCCCGGAATCAAATTCGGAGGTCCCTAGCTAGAGATATGGAATTTTGATGAAAAAATTAAAAGTTTAAGTTCAAATAGTGACCGGATGTCGAATTATGTGCAAATGACCCCGAAATAGAGTTTTGATGATTCCAACAGCTCTGTATGGTGATTTTGGACTTAGGAGCGTGATCGGAATTTTATTTGGAAGTCCGTAATAAAATTAGGCTTGAAGTGACTAAAATAGGAATTTAAAGTTTGGAAGTTTGACCGGGGAGTTGACTTTTTGATATAGGGCTCGAAATTCAGTTCTGAAAATTTTCACAGCTCCGTTATGTCATTTATGACTTGTGAGCAAAATTTGAAGTCAATCGGACTTGATTTGAGAGGTTTCGACATCGAATGTAGAAGTTGGAAATTTTAAGTTTCATTAAGATTGAATTGGAGCATGATTCGTGATTTTAGCATTGTTTGATGTGATTTGAGGTTTCAAATAGGGTCGTATGATGTTTTAGGATTTGTTGGTGTTTTGGGTTGAGGGCCCGAGGGCCTCGGGTGAGTTTCAGATGGTTAACGAATCAAAAGTGGGACTTAGCTACTGCAAAAGCTGCTGCAATTTTTCTGCTGGAAATGCTATCAAAATTGGACTGCTGTCAAAATCGAGCTCCCTGTCAAAATCGAGCTCCCTGACAAAGTTGAGCTCCCTAACAAATTGAGGTCCCTTAAAAATCGAGGTCCATAACAAATCGAGGTCCCTAACAAATCGAGGTCCATGACAAATCGAGGTCCCTTACAAATCGAGGCAGCCCATGATCGAGGCAGCCCATGATCGGACTCCATGATCAGACTCCCTATGATCGGACTCCATGATCGGACCCCATGATCGAGGTCACCCTGGACAGATCTGTAAATTATAAAAACAGGGAGGCTTCGTCCATTTCGCCATTTTTAACAACTTGGAGCT
Source organism: Nicotiana tomentosiformis (assembly GCF_000390325.3). Lineage (NCBI taxonomy): Eukaryota > Viridiplantae > Streptophyta > Magnoliopsida > Solanales > Solanaceae > Nicotiana > Nicotiana tomentosiformis. The sequence continues at coordinate 115,448,015 of NC_090813.1, forward strand.
TGAGCAGAAGCGATATTTGATATATTTTCAAGGAAAAATATTGGGGTAAGTGATTCTAACTCGGATTTGGTCAATATACACGAATATATCATTGTTTTCACCATTTAATTAGTGTTTTGAGATTGAAATTTGGAAAATTTTAGAAAAACTCATAGAAACGAAAATTTAAGATTTGGAGGTCGAGTTGTTATCGGATTTTGGTAAAATTGGTATGGGTGGACTCGTAATTGAATGGGTTGTCGGATTTTGTAAGTTTCGCCGGATTCCGATATGTGGGTCCCACGGGAAAATTTTGAGCTAATTTCGGATTTTATAAAAACGTAATATTTTCTTATGAAATTGATTACTATAATTTTTGTTGACTGTATCGAATTAATCATGACTAGATACAAGTCGATCGGAGTCAGAAATTCGAGGAAAAAGCATAATACTTAGTTAAATTGGAGCAAGTCGAGGTAAGTGACTTGTCTAACCTTGTGTGGGGGAAATTTTCCCTAGAATTAATATGAATGTGATTATTGAAATATGTTGAAAGTCGTGTACACGAGGTGACAAGTGTGTACACGGGCTAAATGTGAAAAATTATATTTTTAAATTGTGTAGATTGTTGTTGTGAATTATTTTATCTTGTTATATTCTTCATCAATGATATGAGATATATACTTCAAATTTGTTCGACCTTTTTCTACTAATTGTTTTACCTGTTTAGTTGAAACTTGGTTTCTTTTATTATGTGCATTATTTGAAGGTTGATTTTCTTTAAATTAAATATTATTAATATGAAGTATTTGACATTTTTAAACTTGATATTGACGCAACGTAGTAAAGATTTTGAAATATTATTTTCCTAAATTATTTACTCCTGAATATTTTGTATACTCATTGTGGGGGAGCCGTGGGCTCTTTATTGTGGAAAAATATTATTGTTGAATTATTTTTGGCAAGTTAAATTATTTGAGCACTTGTGGTGCAAATTGTGATATATTGTGATATTGATACGCATGCGGTGGTATAAGGTCTGGGTGTTGAAACGCATGCGGTGAGATAAGGGTGGTTTGATACGCGTGGCTAGTAGGGGAACTACTAGAAGTCATGCAGTGTGATAAGCGTGGCTAAAACGCGGGATGCTATTTCGGGAAAAAATATTTTCTTTAAATAAATTGTGAAGGCTCCCGCGGTGATATAAGGAAATGAGATATTGTGAATTTATTTATGATTTGGGACTACGAGGCGGTACCTCGGGAGTGCCCTTGTTGATATTGATTTATGGCCATAGTTGCTTTCGATTAATTGTTGTGATTTTCATAAAGTTGAAGGAAATTCTGTTTTGATTCCACGAGATATTATTTGTAATTATTTGATGTCATTAGATGTGACACACTATTTGATTCATTTCCAATGTCATTTTATTTTACTACATTAATAAACATTTTACCATGCCATTGTTATATTCCAGTAGGGCCTCACCTGACCTCGTCACTACTCTACCGAGGTTAGGCTTGGCACTTACTGGGTACCACTGTGGTGTACTCATACTAAGCTTCTGCACATCTTTTTGTGCAGATTCAGGTACATTTTACCAGCCTAGATGTCAGTGAGTTACTTGCGCACGGAGACTTCGAGGTATATCTGCCAGCGTCCGCAGACTTCGGAGTCCCCTTCTATCATTTAATGTTGCTTTCTTATATTTTATTTAGACCTTGACATATAGAGACATTGAGAATAAATTCTTAGAAGCTTGTGACTTATTTCTACCGGGTTTTGGGAGTTGAAATTGTTTGAATTGTAGTTTATTTATTTCAGATATTTATTATTATTCCGCATTGATAGGCTTACCTAGTCTTAGAGACTAGGTGCCATCACGACATCCTACGGAGGGAATTTGGGGTCATGACAAAAAATAAAGAAACTTTCAATTAAATGATAAATACAAAATATAAAGATACTATTAGAATATTATACATAAGATAAGCATATATATATTATGTATAATATCCTAATAGTATCTTTATAAATGCTTATCTCTTTATACTTTTGATGAATTCAAAATTATAATTTAGTAAAAAAATATTACATTATTTAAATTTTTAATAAACTACAAAATTTGAAAACTAATCAAATAAGTATTACAGTAGAAAGGAATGTACGAAAAAAGGGGGATAGAGATAATTTTATGATATTTATATTTTAAATTAGTTAAAATATAAAAGTTATATAAATAACACTCAAAAAAATTATCAATAGTACTAAGTACTTGCTAATTTAACAATAAAAATAAAAAGGATCAAACAATTTATTTGATTACTATATGATGTGTATCCTTTAATTTTGTATAGATTGTGTTATATTTTTGCACACTATATTAAATAATAAAATACAAATAATATTTATTAAGTTATTATGATATACTAGAACATAATTTTATAAGATTAATATTTTGTCAAGTTATCCGCACATCGCGCGGGTTCTTATACTAGTTTGGAAGAGAAAAATATAAACTCGCTGACTTGAATTGCCGAATTATTAGCGAGGTTGAAAGGAAATTATGTGGATCTCAAATTTTAACCGATTGTTGGGGATGTACACAAATAGCCATTTTTAACGTTGCTATTTAGGGATTAACCAGTTTTTTTTTTATCCCGAAAATTTGAACTAAAAATCTTAACTTCAGGATACACTAGTTAATTTCTAAACAACAAGCCTCTACCATGGCTACCTGGTGTCATTGAGGCTTTGGTACGGCAGCAATGAAATAGTAAAAGTAAATTTTCTTTCTTCTTTTGCCGAATCTAAGATAGCGTTTGGATACAGATTTGATTGACACCTGAAAAGAGAGTTTTTGAAGTTGTGTTGAAAATTAATTTTTGAAAATTAAAGTTGTGTTTGGACATGCATTTTATTTGAAGAAAAGTTTAAGTTTTATTAGTGGAAGAAAAACTTTCACCCAAAAATTGCCTTATTTTGAAAACATTTTCCCCCAAAAATGATCATATTTATAAACAAACAATGTTTTCAATTTTGTTTTTGAAAAAATAAAGCCAAAATATATGGTCAAACATGAGATAAGGGACTTATGGACATGGTTCAACGAGCACAAATATGTTAGTTATTGGATCTTTATAAATGCCCAACTCACTTAGGGGGATTTGCATCTATACCCAATTTTTGGGTCACATTTTAACCTATACCCGCTTTACAAAACAAATTACAAGCGTACCCACTTTTCGTGTAATTTCAGACATACGGGCCTGAAGTAGCAAAAATTTATGTATGAAGTTTGAACTTCAGACTTTTTTGCCTGAAGTGTAGCCTTATCAAAGCAAAATTTCAGATATTTTTGCGTGAAGTTTGGCCTGACTTGCAAAGGCAATCACGCAAACTTCAGTTCATAGTGCAAGGGCAAACTTCAGTTTCCCCTCACTTCATAGTGCAAACTTCAGACAAAATTAGTCTGAAGTTCTTCAATTTGTAGTGCAAACTTTAGGAACTTCAGTTCATAATACAAGAGCAAACTTCAGTTTTCCCTTAGTTCATAGTGCAAACTTCAGACAAATTAGTTTGAAGTTCTTCAATTTGTAGTGCAAACTTCAGGACAAATTAACTTTTCAGTGTAACTAAGAGTTGGTTTGGCATCACATCGGGATTTACCTCATGGGGAATTCTTCATGTTCTTCATACTGGATTTGGAACTTCTGTATATTCAGTATGAGATAAACGCATAACAAGATGAACTAGAGAGTATCTGTTGCGCTCTCGATGCATTTGGATTTGTATATCGAGCTTGCAAAATAAAAGATTGTAAAATTTACAGAAGTCCACGTTTTACCTTCTGTTGACAGGGCTTCTGAATTCAAATAGAGAACAATAACAATACTCTGTTTTGTTATTTTATGACATTATTTGTAATGACCCAACCTGTCATTTTTAACTTTTAGAATCCCGTTCCCTAAATAAAAACTTCTCGTAGGTGCTTGTAATGATTTATGACTTGCGGGGATAGTTGGTTCGGGATTTGGAAGTGTTTGAAGTGAAACCGGAACACTTGGTTTCTTAAGTTGGCCTTAAAGTGCTAAGTTTGACTTCGGTCAACTTTTTGTGAAAATGACTCCAGAATAGAATTTTGATGATTCCAACAGCTCTGTATGGTGATTTTAGACTTAGGAGCGTGTTCGAAATTTTATTTGGAAGTCCGTAGTTAAATTAGGCTTGAAATGGCTAAAAATAAGAATTTAAGTTTGGAAGTTTGACCGATGAGTTGACTTTTTGATACCGGACTCGGAATCCAGTTCCGAAAATTTTCATAGCTCCGTTATGTCATTTATGACTTGTGTGTAAAATTTGAGATCAATCGGAGTTGATTTGATAGGTTCCGACATCGAATGTAGAAGTTGAAAACTCTTAGTTTCATTAAGCTTGAATTGGGGTATGATTCATGGTTTTAGCGTTGTATGATGTGATTTATAGGTTCGACTAAGTTCGTATGATGTTTTAGGACTTGTTGGTATATTTGGTTGAGGTCCCGAGGGCCTCGGGTGAGTTTCGGATGGTTAACGGATCAAAATTTTGAGTTAAAAAGCTGCTGCAATTTTTCCTCTTTTGTTGGACATTCTGGGTTGTGATCAAGCCCAGATATCGAGCCCACAATCGAGCCCTGAGTCGAAGCCAGGGACGAGGCTTAGTATCGAAGCCTCGATCGAAGGCAAGGCTCGAGAGCATGATCGAAGGTAAGGCTCGAGGGCTAGGATCGAGACCCAAGCTCGATGCCCTGATCGAAGGCACATGTTCGATGCCCTGATCGAGGTCCAGGCTCGAGCCTGTAATCGAAGCCGCGATCGAGGCCCAGTTCAAGGACCAGTTCCGAAGGCTGCTGGGCAGTTTTATAAAAAGAGGGCATTCGTTCCATTTGCCATTTTTGGTGAACTTGAGCTTGAGGAGAGGCGACTTTTGACAGATTTTTAAGGGAAAAACATTGGGGTAAGTGATTCTAACTCGGATTTGGTCTACATATACAAGTGTATCATTGTTTTTCACAATTTAATTAGTGTTTCGAGATTTGAGATTTGGAAAAGTTTAGAAATCTCATAGAAACGAAATTTTGAGATTTCGGTATCGATTCGGAGTCGGAATTGAGTGAAACTGGTATGGTTGGACTCGTAATTGAATGGGTTGTCGGATTTCATAACTTTTGCCGGATTCCGAGATGTGGGCCCCGCAGGCGAAATTTTAATTAATTTCGGGATTTTTATTAAAAATGTAGTATTTCTTTATAGAATTTATTTTCTATAATATTTAGTGATTGTATCGAATTATTTTGGCTAGATTCGAGCCAGACAGAGTTGGATAATCGTGGAAAAGGCAAAATTGTGGATTAAATTGGAGCAAGACGAGGTAAGTCTCTTATCTAATCTTGTGAGGGGGAAATTACCTCATAGGTGATTAAAAATTAAATAATTATTGTTAATTATGGGGGGGGCTACGTACGCACGAGGTGACGAGAGTCCGTGCGTAGCTACTATTAAATGCTAAAGTTCGGGTAGTTTAGGACTCAAAGCATGCCTTACTTGTATAAATTGTATTCTTTGATTTATTTATATTAATTAATATCTATATGAATATATTGTGAATTGTTAGATAAAGATATTAAAGGATGAAAATCTCATATGCTTAATTTTTGTTTAAATCAATTAATTATTAAAATAAATTGTTCTCCTCCCAAATTTACCTTATAATAAACATACTCTCCTTGTGAAGGCACATAAAAAATGTCCTACTTTCTTGTGGAGCGGGCCAAACGCCTCGGCAGGATAGATACATCTATGGATCGCGCCGCACGTCCCTCAGCAGTGTACACGACACTCTGGATCGGGTCGTACGTCCTCGGCAGAAATCGTGCTTAATAATAATAATTACACGATACTTTAATAATTTATTTCAGCTTATGAAGCTAATTAATAAATTGGAAAATCTTTAAAATTTAATAAATTATTATTCTTGCTTGTTAAGGAATTAATTGTTACTCCCGTGAATGAGGTTTACTTGATAAATTGGAAATTATTTGAATTGAGGGAATTTAATTAATATATTGAGAATTGTTACATTCGAAGGAAATTTGATTATTTCTGCTGATTAAATAGATTATTGTAAATTATGTTGATTTAAATATCCTAGTTTTATTTCAATTATTATTATTGACCCTTAGTTAGTGTCAAAGTCGGTCATCTTGTCTCTACCACTTCAAGATTAGGCTTGATACTTACTGGGTACACGTTGTTTATGTACTCATACTACACTTGCTGCACTTTTTTTGTGCAGGACCTGAGACAGGTACTAGTGGAGGACCTATCATCACATACCCACGTCATCCCGAGGCGTAGTGGTGAGCTGCATTTCTCAGCCGTTCTGTAGCTACCAGTGTCTCTTCTTATATTTACATTCTGTCTATTTCATTTCAGACAGTATTTGGAGTTTTGTATAATCTACTAGATGCTCACTCACTTGTGACACCAGGTCTTGGCACACACATTGGTAGAGTTTGTGTTTATATTTTCTTGGTTTTAAATTTTATCAATGTATGTTTAATTTATTAGTTGGCTTGCCTACCTGTAGTGTTAGGCGCCATCACGACCTAAAGGTGAAATTGGGTCGTGACATTATTTGATCAAATGTAGGTTAAATTGTTAATTTGACTTCACATTTTATTAGTGAATATATTAAAGTAGTGGTTGAAAAGTTAATTGATAGACAAGAATAGGAGGAAGAAAGGAGCGCATAGGTCAGGAGGAAGAGGAGGAGGCGTCTAAAATTGTTAAAATTAGGGTATGGATTATATAGTTTTAAAAAATGGGTATATCTGTGCAATTTTTACCTTAACCTTGCAGTATAAGGCCTGCATTAATCATCTTTACCGAAACTAGTATAGCACCCACACGATGCGCGGAGAATATAAATCATGTTGTGTGATCTAATTTATTTTACCATATTATATCATATTGCTTAAATTATATTTTAATTTTCCTTTTCTTTTCCAATGAAACATGACCAATAAGAAAATCAAATGAAATTAGAAAAATATTCATATAGTCATCGAATAAATTTTTAGTTCCTCACTTTTTTTATTACATAATCTACTATATTTAGTAATTTTTTATTTGTTATTATGACATTTTATTAGCTTGTTACTTGTCTTAATATTTATGTTAATTTATATATATATATATATATATATATATATATATATATATATATATATATATTCCTAAAACTTTTTCTTGAAACGTTTTTTCTATTGTACATTTTCATTTGAAGTCATCAAAAATATAAATTAATTTTTTCTTTATTAGTTATAAATCTACCAAATTTTTAAATAATTGGTATTTTTGTATTATATGCCTAGAAATTAAGTTTTACTTCACATTTGACGTCTTATTACAATTTTAATTTTTAAGATTTAATTATTAAAATTAATTATCTTTTAACACTATGCTTTATTTCTTGATATTCTTTCATTACCTAATATTTTTGAATTTTGACTTTATTTATTAAGATTTAAGTTATGTGATATTTTAGATATGTATGATTTTTGTCATTATAACTCAAAAGCGCTTTCTGATTTGAAATTCTAATACATATTATCATTTTATATTTTATACCATTTTTTCTTCTTTTGTTTCTTTATCGTTATTTATTTATTTATTTGTTGCTCACTATGATTGCACTATCATGTAAATATTTTATTAGTTTGGTTTTAGATTTATGTCCTTGCTTATTACCTCATTTAATATAACATAGATAATATATATTTTCTATTCCTAACAAAGTTGATTATTAATTTAATACTCCTTTACTTGAAATTCATTCATTGTTCTATATCTTTTTTATTTTTGACTTCATCTATATACAAAATCTCGAAATAATATAATCTAATAAGAATATTAAAGATTGTTGTCACGATCCCAAATTTCCTCCGTAGAATGTCGTGATGGCACCTAGTCTCTAAGACTAGGTAAGCCTATCAATGCGAAATAATAATAAATATCTGAAATAAATAAACTACAATTCAAATAATTTTAACTCCCAAAACCCGGTAGAAATAAGTCACAAGCTTCTAAGAATTTATCTTCAATGTCTCTATATAATAGAGTCTAAAGAAAATAAGGACGCAACATAACAAGAATAGAAGGAGACTTTGGAGTCTGCGGGCTCTGACAGATATACCTCGAAGTCTCCTCGTACAGTTAGTTTACTGATGCCTGGTCTGATAAGATGTACCTGAATCTGCACAAAAAGATGTGCAGAAGCGTAGTATGAGTACACCACAGCGGTACCCAGTAAGTGCCAAGCCTAACCTCGGTAGAGTAGTGACGAGGTCAGGTCAGGCCCTACTGGAGAATAAATAATGGCATAATAAAAATGTTTAAACAATATAATAAGATAAAAATGACAATGAAAATGAATCAAGTAGTATGTCACATTTAATTACACCCAATAATGGTAAATATATACCTCGTGGAAATAAAACATAATTTCTTTTCAATTTTAAGAAAGATCACAACAAAAATCAAAGGCAACTACGACCATAAATCAATATCAACAAGGGCACTCCCAAGGTACCGCCTCGTAGTCCCAAATCATAAATAAATTCACAATATCTTATTTTCTTATCTCACCGCGGGAGCCTTCACAATTTATTTGAAAGAAAATATTTTTTCCGAAATAGCATCCCGCGTTTTAGCCATCCTTATCACACCGCATGACTTCTAGTAGTTCCCCCTACTAGCCACGCGTATCAAGCCACCCTTATATCACCGCATGCGTTTCAATACCGAGACATTATACCACCGCATGCGTATCAATATCACAATATATCACAATTTGCACCTCAAGTGCTCAAATAATTTAACTTGCCAAAGTAATTCAACAACAATATTTTTTCACAATAAAGAGCTCACGGCTCATGCCAAAATAAATCATCAATAATATTTTTCCACAATAAAGAGCTCACGACTCCATCACAATGAGTACGAAAATCTTACAAAAATATTCAGGAATAAATAATTCAGGAAAATAATATTTCAAAATCTTTAATACGTTGCTTCAATATCAAGTTTAAAAATGTCAAATACTTCATATTAATAATATTTAACTTAAAGAAAATCAATCTTCAAATAATGCACAGAATAAAAAAAAAAGTTTCAACTAAACAGGTAAAACAATTAGCAGGAAAAGGTCAAACAAAATTAAAGTATATATCTCAGATCAATGATGAAGAATATAACAAGATAAAATAATTTAATAAATGCGCAATAGTGATCTACACAATTTAAAACATAACCTTTCACATTTAGCCCGTGTATACACTCGTCACCTCGTGTATACGACTTTCAATATATTTCAATAATCACATCAATATCAATCCTAGGGAAAATTTCCCCCACATAAGGTTAGACAAGTCACTTACCTCGACTTGCTCCAATTTAACCAAGTATTATTTTTTTTCTCGATTTTCCAACTCCGATCGACTCGTATCTAGTCATAATTAATTCGATACAGTCAAAAAAATTTATAGTAATCAATTTCATAAGAAAATATTGTATTTTTCAATAAAATCCGAAATTAACTCAAAATTTACCTGTGGGGACCACAACTCGGAATCCGCGAAACTTACAAAATCCGACAACACATTCAATTACGAGTTCACCTATACCAATTTTACCAAATTTCGATAACAACTCGGCCTCCAAATCTTAAATTTTCGTTTTTGGAAGATTTTGCAAAACTCTTGATTTTTCTTCCATAAATTCACGGATTCATGATGTAAATGAGTATGAGATCATGAAATATAATCAATATAGAATAAGGAACACTTACCCCAATGTTTTTCATTGAAAATCACCCAAGAACCGTGCTCCAAAAATCCAAAACGAAATGAAGGAAATGACCATTTTTGGTCCTTAAGTTTCTGCCCCTCCGTCACTAAAAGTCCATTTTTCGTCACTAAAAGTCCACCAGAACTTGCTTGTACCAGCCTTCCTTCAATCAATCATAACTTTATGTATAGATGTCCAAATGATGAATGGTTTAACTTTCTGAAAACTAGAATCAAACAACTACAACTTTCATGTTTTGAAAATGTTCCGATTCCTTATGAATTGTAAGATATAAGCTTCCAAAGCCGGCTTCACGTAGCAGAAATTTCTGACGAAACGACTTTACTAGCCTTCATTCAATCCATCATAAATTTCTGTGCAAATGTCCAAATAATGAACGGTTTAACTTTCTGGAAACTAGAATCAAACGACTACAACTTTAATGTTTTGAAAAGTTTCCTATTCCTTATGAATTGCGAGATATAAGCTTCCAAAATTAGCTTTATGCACCATAAAATTCTGGCGAAATTTCTGCAATAGAAATTTCCAGCAACCTTCTTTGTCCGAAATCCATTCTGTTTACCTTCCAAAATCCACCCGAGACCCTCGGGACCTTAACCAATTATACTAACATGTCCCAAAATACAATACAAACTTAGTCGAGGCTTCAAACCACATCAAACAACATCAAAACGACGAATCGCACCTTAAATCAAAATGTATGAACTTTGAGCTTTCAAATTCTATATCTTGTGCCGAAACACATCAAATCAATTCAGAATGATTTCAAATTTTGCACCCAAGTCATAAATGACATAACAAACCTATTCCAATATTCAGAATCGGATTCCAACCTCGATATCAAAAAGTCAACCCCCCGGTCAAACTTCCCAAAAATTTAACTTTTGGCATTTCAAGTCTGATTCCACTACGGACTTTCAAATAAAATTCGGATCACGCTCCTAAGTCCAAAATCACCATACGGAGCTGTTGGAATCATCAAAATTCTATTCCAGGGTCATTTTCACATAATTTGACATCTGGTTACTATTTGAACTAAAACTTTTAATTTTTCATCAAAATTCCATATCTCGGGTTAGGGACCTCGAAATTTGATTTTTGGCATAAGCCCAAATCCCAAATCACGATACGGACCTACCGTAACTGTCAAAATACTAATCCGAGTCTGTTTGCTTAAAATGTCGACTAAAGTCAACTTAGTTGAGTTTTAAAGCTCTAATTCACATTTTAATCCATTTTTCATATAAAAACTTTCTGAAAAATTTTACGGACTACGCACGCAAGTCGAGAAATAATAAATAGTATTTTTCAAGGTCTTAGAATACATAATTAATTATTGAATTTAAAGATGACATTTTGGGTCATCACAATTGTGTATTTTAACTTTAATTTTTAGCATTCCAAATTATCTATACAAATCTATAATATAGATATAGATTAAATTTTGTCATAAAATCTAGCTAAATTTAGCCTTTAAAGTGCGAAATAGCTTTTTCTCTATATGACACTTGACTTGACCACATGCTTCACTATCACTCTTTTAATATAATATATGAAGTTATATTATGTGTGGGTAACTTTCAAATAAAAAATATAAAGATCTCAAAATAAATAATTTTAATATATAAAAATTGTTATTTCCGTAAAAAATATAATTAAGTATATTTAAAATTTAATAATTAAATTATATAAAAAAATTTATTTTCACGATATGCAGTGGGATAACTAAAAAGTGCTTTTATGATTTGAAATTCTAATACATATTATCATTTTATATTTCATACCATTTTCTTCTTCTTTTGTTTTCTCTATCGTTATTGATTTATTTGTTGCTCACTATGATTGCACTATCATGTGAATTTTTTATTAGTTTATTTTTAGATTTAATATCCTTGCTTATTACCTCCTTTAATATAACATAGATAATATTGATTTTCTACTACTAACAAAGTTGATTATTAATTTAATACTCCTTTACTTGGAATTCATTCATTGTTCTATATCTTTTTTTTATTTTTGACTTTATTTATATACAAAATCTCGAAATGATATAATATAATAAGAATATTAAAGATTGTGTATTTTAGCATTTAATTTTTTTAGCATTCCAAATTATATATACAAATTTATAATATAGATATAGATTAAATTTTGTCATAAAATCTAGTTAAATTTTAGCCTTTAAAGTGCCGAGTAGCATTTTCTCTCTATGACACTTGACTTGACATCATGCTTCACTATCACTGTTTTAATATAATATATGAAGTTATATTATGTGTGAGTAACTTCCAAATAAAAAATATAAAGGTTTCAAAATAAATATTTTTCAATATATAAAAACTATTATTTCCGTAAAAAAATAATTAATATATTTAAAATACAATAATTAATTATATAAAATTTATTATTTTCACGATATGCAATGGGATAAATTGACTTTTTTTTAGTTTTTATTTTATTTTAAAATAATTTAAAGGTTGGAGCTTAATTTTTTTTATTGTTCACAATACTTCAAATTTCTAAATTTATCAATAATATCCTTGTGTATTATTTATTTGATTTATTTTATTTTTATAAATTAATTCAAAGTTAAAATATCCTAATATTATCTCTGTTTTCGTATAATATAAATACTATCATATTAAAATTATAATTTAGAATTTTTAAAAATATAAGCAAATAAGTAATTTTACTATTTTGTCATAATTTACTGATATTTTTATTATTTTTGCATTATTTGCCATAAGCAAATGAACTTTTGTTTTATCTCAACTCAAATATTTCTGTCTATAAATCTGAAATAATATTTTTATCTTTAAATTCGAAATCAAACTGTTTCCTGTATCAAAAAATATATTTGTAATATTTTATAGATATAGACTACCATATTAGGAAGAAACTACTCCTCAATTTGGATTGGCGGTTTTTTTCTTTTTCTTATTTTCGTTTTTATTTTAGAATAATTTTAAAACTTCAAATCTATTAAAAAGAGAGTAGCTAATTATTAACCACACATAATGCATAATTTAAATTTTTAAAATTTTAAATTAAAAAAAAACTAATTATTACCTAACCTAGTTAACTTTGTCCTAAATTGTCAAGTGGCCTATTGTGAGGTTGTCACTTGACTTAATGTGAAGGTCTTTTTCTCTCTTTTTAATAATTAAACGAAATAGATAGATAGATTTTTTTTTATTGGTAGAACTTTAGAAGGAAACAATGAGACAGATTAAATGTTGACCAGATATTTTGTTGATTCATTTCACTACTTATGTCGGCTACAATTTATCATCATTGCAACTACGTTGTTTTTAAAATTTCAATGACTTTTTATTTTATTTTTTATTGAAGAAGAGTACAAGACTCTTTTTATTTATTTTTTGCTTGAACTGGCTTTAAAATTTCATTGTCATGAGACAAGAAGGAAATTCTAATATAGGTCTAGCTACAATTGCCTAAGTAACACTCCTATGAGTTAAGGATAAAAACTTTAAGAGATGAATGTTGCGTGGTTACAACACTTCAATTCATAGGGGAGGGAGGGTGAGTATAAAGAAGAAGATACAACAAACAATGAATGATAGTGGCTAGTTTTGCAAAGTTATCCGTCTAAGAAGAAAATATTACTAGTAATTTATTAAGGAAGTGATGTTGTCTACCAACATAATATAAAAGTACAACTTTCCATTTTTTCCTTCTTTCCTACTACTAGTAGTAGTATATATAAGCTAAGAGTGTTTGTTACATTCATAATGTTTCTTATTGGCACCTTATTACTACTAAGTGGCGAAATCTTTTTAAAAAACTCCTCTCTATTAAGCTATTATGATTCTATAAATTAATAACAGAGTTTAGATAATTAAGTAATTTAACCTTCACAGTCAGATATAATTTCATCTTATAATATAATTTCATTAGCAACAGAAGATTTTCGGAAAATAAATGTAATTTATTAGGAATCTCATTTTTTTTCCAAAGAAAGAAACTGGGAAACAAACATCAACTAATATGCCTTACCTCAAAACGTGGGTCACGCCAAAATGCACCATATCCATTTGGTGGATAATTCTGTTACATAAAACCAAAAAGCATAGTCCCATCACAAAATTGACCAACAAAAAAAGAAAATTAAATAACTAAAAAATAAAAAACAAAGAAAATGACAAAAATAAAGACAAAGGTGGATAAATACAAGGAACATCTAATCAGTTGCTGTCGCAACTTGCAAAAGACGCAGTCGTTTTTAACGTCCAGCTTATCAAAACGATGTCGTTTATATCTTGTAGTACCAACTTATCGTCTCTTCCTTCTTCCTCAATCCATTTCAACTGTTGCAGAGAGAGAAAGATAAGAAAGAGACTTTTAATTAAAAAATAAAGATATTTTCATTACCTTGCCGACTATACATAAAAATATCTACTCCAATAACTTCATGACCGGAAAAAGGTCAAAAGTACGAAAAAGCCACCGCCTTTCTCCTCTATTTTCCTCCGTTTCTTTACAGACAGCTTCTTATCTGAGGGTAAAAGCGACTTACCACTTCGATCACCAGCTCTGGTAACTTGTGCCATTGGAAAGGTAGCTCTGGGATGTAAATCGGAGCTTCGGTTTTCTTTAAGAGTGCAGCTGAATCTGAGTTAACAAACGAAATGGATCGAGGTCTGATTCCGGGTCCGGGTATGGATATGCCGATCATGCACGACAGTGACCGGTACGATCTTGTTAAAGATATCGGGTCGGGTAATTTTGGGGTTGCGAGGTTGATGAGAGATAAGCAGACTAAAGAGCTAGTAGCTGTCAAGTATATCGAAAGAGGCGACAAGGTTAGTTTCTTATGTAAATGTAAATTTGGATTCTTGGAATTAGTAATTTTGCTCATTTTTACCTGCTTTAAATTCCGGTTATTTCTTTCTTCGCCTTCCATTGCCTGAATAATCAGCTGAATGCAAGTTTTTCCGGTTCGTTTATACCCACTGATTTTGGCTTAACCTATAAGAGTTTTTTTTCTTTTTTCGAATATGTTATTTCTACTGATGTACTCTGCACATACTTATAATCTTAGATCTGCCTTTGTTAAATTGCGAATGTTAAATGAGGTCATTTTCTTTGGTGTGAGTTCCGTGAACTACTTTTTCAGCAGATTTATCTATAGCAGGATAATTGTGATAAGTTCGTTGAATGCTATAACGGGTTAAATGCAATGATTTTATTTATTACTTCTTTGGAAAACTATCAAATTGGCTATCTAAAAGGGGCTGATTTTGCTTCAACTTTGTTTTCTGGTAGGTTGAGTAACATGCACCACTTGGTAATTTTTGTACTTGGTACTAATCAATTTTGATACTCAAACTGGCTGGGAAAGGTTCTGTTTTGAGTAATCTTCTGGCTGGTTTCTCAAGAAAAGTGAACCTGCACTTAGCTCGATCCCAGAAGCTAGCTTGAGAGGTCAAAATTGTGCAAGACAATATAAAGAGACTACAACTCATACCCTCAAACAAATATGGGACTTTATAACACATTGTCACGTTTAGGACTAGATATTTGAAGTGCAGATAATGTAAAATCTCAGTCCAACATTGAATAATCCAACATCATGGATGAGTCTGGCTCTAGCACCCTGATAAAAATAAGGACTTAACTCAACCTCAAAAAGTTAGTTTAAGAGATGGGATAGAACAAAACTATATAAAGAGACTACAACCCTTACCCTCAATGGTTTGAGCATATTTTGACAATAAGTGGGTAAGAAACCCTCATACTCATTTCTGTTACCATTCCCATATATAATAAAATTAGGAACGAAGATTATTTTCTTTTTAGCAGGCTGAGGAACGGAGAGTATTAGAGTAAGATAAGTTATTTAGGGGATTTTAGTTGCAAAATCCATTAACTGTACTCTTCGCTATGGGTTTTCAGGTTGTATGCAAGCATGTGTGTATTTAGGTATTACTAGTTCATCTTTTTAAAACACTTGCTGCAGAATTTATCATGTGCTTTACAGCTATGTTTTGCGGTAAGTTATTTGTGCTTTAACATGTTATCCTTTTCTTGACCTGCAGTTTGCTAACAATATGTGTCTCACTAGAACTAAAAGATCCATCTGATATTTCTGATCATAAGCTGTGCTCTTTATCCAAAAATAATAGTACTAATAATAACAATAATGAAATAAATAAATAAAATCATAAGCTGTGGTCAATCTTGATGAAGCTTTGTATTGGATTGTACTCCAATGCCTAATGCGGCCTAGCCTAAGCTCTAGTGCTTGTAATTATAGACCTTTTAATTGAGCCACCCTAGTCTCTCTCTTCCACACATTAGATGAAACTTGAAAGGACCAATTCAATATTATGATGAAAAGTTTGTAGTGTGAATTATATCGGCTGCATATGACACTGCTCATTTCTTTTCCCATCTTCTGGCCTTGCAGATAGATGAAAACGTTCAGCGGGAGATAATCAATCACAGGTCCCTGAGGCATCCTAACATAATTAGATTCCGAGAGGTTTTCCACTGACTGCCCGTTTAGATCCTAGATAGGATGTTATATATTTATGACTGGTCTGCTTAAAATTGTACTCTAGGTGATTTTGACGCCAACTCATCTCGCTATTGTGATGGAATATGCATCGGGTGGGGAGCTTTTTGAGAGAATTTCTAATGCAGGGCGTTTCAATGAGGATGAGGTATTTAACCTGTTAATTGTAGAACACTTTGCTTATAGCTGTGTGAGATTTATAAGGATACGTAATCTCTTCTTGCACAGGCTCGCTTCTTTTTCCAGCATCTTATATCTGGAGTCAGCTACTGTCACTCCATGGTAATGACTTTCCCTGAATATTTACTCAATTTCTTTCAGTTTATTAAATATGGAGATCATATTGGAACTTTATTCAGCCTGTTTCTGTTGTATTTCTTATTGAAGCAAGTATGTCATCGGGACTTGAAGCTGGAAAATACATTGCTTGATGGAAGCCCTGCTCCTCGGCTAAAAATTTGTGATTTTGGGTATTCCAAGGTACTAGGGCTTCCCATCATTAGCCACTCACAGAGCCGTCTAGGTCTTCTTAATTTCATGCAAAATACATATACAGCTTGTATGCATATGTGCTCCCCGATTTCTTAATCTTGCAGTGCACTTTTTGCAGTCTTCTCTGCTGCATTCACAACCAAAATCAACAGTGGGAACTCCTGCTTATATTGCTCCAGAAGTTCTGTTGAGGCAAGAATATGATGGCAAGGTAAATTGGTTTAATGTGTTATTAATAGCAGTACTGATACTTTATGTAAAAAAGTAATAACAAGTGAGCTTTTCTTTGACTGACATTTACTTATTGTCATCTGGAATGTCCAGCTGAGCATCCTTCTTATCCCCACTCCCCATAAGAGGGGAAAGAGAGCAGATGGTGTTCTTGATGAGCAGAGGCATAAATGGATTCATTATATTACTTGACTTGCTTCCCCACCACAAAAAAAAATAGATTATAAACATTAAGCCATTTTAAAGGTGTCTAAGTGACCTTATAGAACTCCATATCTGGGCGACTGAAATATAAAGAAATTTGAAACTTATTAAAGGAGCATTTCTGGGCCATTTCGCTTGAGACCATGATATGTTGGGTAAGCAATCTTGTAATAGAGTGAGACCATGTAAAGGAGCATTTCTGGGCCAACTGTCTAGGTTCATATCCTTTTTGGGATTTCGACTTCTTTGTCTCTACATAATAGCTAGTCTAGTCCTGTTATTTCTAGTTATGTTGTATGCTTCAATAGTGAGGTGCTAGTAATAACAACAACAAACCCAGTGTAATAGAAGCTTGGGAAATTTTGTTCAGAATGAAGTATCACAGTTATAGAATTTCTAAACTTTAGTTCCTAAGGACTGTATTCTGTTAGTGCTGCCCATTGATCAACCTCTAATGTTAATATACTGTTAAGTGTTAACCAACCTAGTCAAAATATAGCGTGAGAATTACACATTGTGTGTGTTTATATAGTGAAGGGATGCGGGGTTGTTGATGAAGGAGAAATGGAACGGAAGAATACTTTTATTATGCAGAAGTCAAAAAACAAAAATTTGTTACTAGAATATACCTCAACTTTCTCTGTAACTTGCCTATGTAGGTTTCTGGTGGGTTTTATATAGGAAAGTATATTTCTATTGCTGGGTTTAAGGTTTCCGGGGGGGTTTTACTTTAATCAAGTTAGACCAGAAGTTGAGGTATATTTTAGTGACAAAATTTTGTTTTGTGACTATTGCACTAAAAAAGATTAGCTCGGTTAGCATCCATGAAATTTCACTCAACCTTGGCCTTGTAACATCTGTTGCAGTCTTTTTTCGTACGAGGATGAATAGCTTCTCAGGTGTTCAGTATAATTATATGTTGGCAAAATGGCCTCCTGACCACTTAAACTTGCATCGATTTTCCATCCCGGTAAACAAACTTAGAACTTTTCCATTTGAACACTTCAACTTGATTATTTACACATCAATAAGCCACTTTGACCGTTGACTATTGCTACGTGGTAACAACACAGCTGACTTGGACAAACAGCGTGCACATCACGCTTATAATGCGCGTGACTATGCTGAGTTCCTTTAAAAATAGACAAAAACATAAACTTAAAAAACAAGAAAGAAAAGAAAAACCGTAATTCCTCTTTCGTTTAACCACTCCCCCTTCCCCCTTCGTTTAACCCCTCCCCCTTCCCCCTTTCTGGTATTCCCACCCCCATTATTCCCGATCCCTTCACCTCCCCCAATTCCTCCTTAATTTCTCTTCTTTTTCTTTCCTTTTCTCGATTGATTTTTCTTATAGGGTTCTTGCGAGGTGTTTTCACAGGTGGTCTTTTTTTAATGAAGATCGATTGGTGTTCTCTTTTTTTAATGGAGGAGATTTGGTGGAAGTAGGTAACTCACTGGTAGTACAAAGGTGATGTTGGATTGGTGGCCGACTGCGGCTTTCTAATTTTTGTTGCTCGTTGGTGCCTTCGGTCTCTGAAGATATGCAGGGTTTCTGGTGCTCTAGCAGGGCATGATGACGGCAGCAGTGCCGCTGGCATATCGGAAAATTTTCTGGAAATGAGGCCAAGCATTTTATGAACAAAATGGCAATTTTATTGAACATAAGACTAAAAAGATAAGGTTTGGATTAAAAATAGAAGGAAAATAAGGTAGATAATTTAAGAGATGAAGCTTGTGGTGGTGGTAGGGCAACGATGGAATAGTTTTGGTGGGGTTGAGAAGGAGAGAATTTTTTTTTATAGAAAAATTTCATGAATTGATTTTTAAAATGTGGGACCCACAAATTACACGTGTCAAACCATAAAAAGCCTTACATATGACGTGTTATCCTTGTCAGCGCAATTGAGTGTTTAAAACATGCGTTTTGATAAGTTGAAGTGTTCAAATGGAAAAGTTGAAAGTTTGTTTACTGGGATGGAAAAATCGATGCAAGTTTAAGTAGCTACGAGGCCATTTTGCCTTATATGTTTAATTTGTACTTCAATATGTTGAGTACTTACTATGTACTCTATCATGATGGCTTACTTTTGTACTGTGTTATTTTGACATGAACTTCAATCAACAGGAGAATGTCACAGATTGTTTTTATTTCAGGTTGCAGATGTTTGGTCGTGTGGGGTGACATTGTATGTCATGTTAGTGGGTGCTTACCCTTTTGAGGATCCTGATGAACCAAAAGATTTCCGGAAGACGATAAATGTACATCTTAATCATTATCATGACTTCATTCGAATTACTTTTGGATTTCTTATTACAAAATTTTAACCCAATTGGCTTTGCGGCACAGAGAATCCTGAGCGTGCAGTATTCTATTCCAGATAACATTCAGATATCTGAGGAATGTCGCCACTTAATCTCAAGGATCTTTGTTGGAGATCCGGCACAGGTTAGTGTGGTTTTAAAAGTAATCAGTATGCGAACGTGGGTAGATAGAGTTTTGGCATGTCCCTGTTGTGATTGCATTAGAACTTTGACTACAATCTGATCCAAGCTTGCCTATAGTAGTAATTGCTGACCACCATCCAATTACAATGTAGTTAAGGCACCTCTTTGAAAATGTTGTCTAGCCCCATCCTACACAGTCCTGATTGACTGGCATGAAGTTAAAAAATATAATTTGACTTTTATATATTATACCAGTAATAGTAGGAAACAAATACACTAATACATTCTCCAAAAAAAAAAAAAAAAACTACACTACTTATAGGAATGTATAGCTGGGATGAAGAGAACAATAATCAGATTTTTGTAAATTCGTTAAGTGACAAACATTTTGAGATATTGTCAAAAGGGTGTCACATGGTAGTCTTGAAGAAAATACAGATTGTAGTTATCACTAATGCTGAAGTCATCTTCCTTTGCACATGGCACAGAGGATCACAATGCCTGAAATCAAAAATCATGTATGGTTTTTGAAGAATCTTCCGGCAGATTTAATGGACGATAAGATGATAAGCGACCAGTTTGAAGAGCCCGATCAGCCAATGCAGAGCATAGATACGATCATGCAAATAATCTCAGAGGCAACAGTACCACCAGTTGGCTTGTATAACTTGGAAATGATGGACGATGACATGGATGACTTGGATTCAGATCCTGATCTTGATATTGATAGCAGCGGGGAGATCATATATGCAATGTGAGTGTACCTCATTGCCATGCTTGTGAAAGAAGTCGTACTGCAATCTTACGAGAACATTTCTGGACTTGTTGGTGTTCAAGGCGTAGAGATTATTGACTACTCAGCTGCAAGAACATGGACTAACAATGCTTGTAATTAATCAAGTTCTTATCCTGGAAAGGGGCTTTTAGTGTACCCATGAATTATTTCTTCTATCACCATAGGAGGAATTGGCTGAAAAAGTAATGGAGTTTTCATACTTGAGTTCAAAATCTCTTCGCTTATAGTGTTATACAGTGAAGTTCGTTTGTAACTCTTGTACTTGCTTATTTGCTTTTGTGTCAAACCATGCGTCTTTGTGGTTTTTGTAAGTTGAGATGCTTATAGTCTTAGGGCTTGTGTATTACAATATTATTAGCAAAGGTTTTCCTTTCTGTATAGTTTAACTAGCCCTTCTAGTCGATGTTAAATTTTCCTTAATAGCAGAGTGCATTTTTCCTATAATGGTCAAGTGACAATTTTTTTGGTAAGTTGTACCATGAGATGCGTCTCTAAATCTGTTGGAAGAAATTATCAGGAAAATGATCCTCTGAGGAACCCAAAAGCAAAATGCCTCAATTCCAAGCTAAGTTTGGGTCAGTTATATGAATCCTCTTTGCAGACATTTTATATAAAATTACCAATTTCTCTTGGCAAACAATCAACAGCCACGCAAATCAAATATAGCAAGAAATCAGAGTTGCCGGAGGTTAAGAATTAGCCCTGGCAAGCTGGAAATTCTGAATAAGAGCACAGCCTCGGCACATGGTCTCCAAAAAGTGCAACAAATTGGGTTAAAATCTCCCGCAAATAAACCTCCAGTCATAATTGCTGGTAGCACTCACGAGGAAATGGGTCTTCGTAGTCATTTACAATAAATTAAGAAGGTTTCCTTTTTAAATCTCTTATAGATAAAACATAGATATATTATATGTAAAAGTAAATCTCTTATGTGAAAAAAAGAAGAAGATATGATCGTAAAATTAAAAACAACTTTGTAAAGACCCACAAAACTATTTGACCACAACACTCGCAGGGAATGATTGGGAAGTGACTGGCTATTAATCCCAACTTGTTTTTTTTGCAACTCTACTGCTTAAATCCCACGTTTTGTCGAATCATCTAGCTCTTGCTGTTTTAAGTTGAAATTTTTGTACATAGCCTGCCTATTGAAGATTGATGTCAAACTTGTATTAACATGTTTACCCTCAAAATCGGATAACAATTGAATTTGTAAGTGATTTTAAGGATAAGTGGATCAACTTGACACAAAATGATAAATCGGATTGCAATTGAAATAAATAATGATAAAGTAAATGCAAACCACACGAATTGAATAGTTCCAGCCTTGGAAGATTAGCCACCCTCGAGCCGAACGTATTTCAATCGATATCAAGAAGAATAAGAACATAAAGAGAATAGTAATATATTGCTTTGGAATGCGTGTTACAATGTCTTAAATGAATTATCACACCCCCCTTAAATGAATTATAAAGTAAATGCAAACCACACGAATTGAATAGTTCCAGCCTTGGAAGATTAGCCACCCTCGAGCCGAACGTATTTCAATCGATATCAAGAAGAATAAGAACATAAAGAGAATAGTAATATATTGCTTTGGAATGCGTGTTACAATGTCTTAAATGAATTATCACACCCCCCTTAAATGAATTATAAAGTAAATGCAAACCACACGAATTGAATAGTTCCAGCCTTGGAAGATTAGCCACCCTCGAGCCGAACGTATTTCAATCGATATCAAGAAGAATAAGAACATAAAGAGAATAGTAATATATTGCTTTGGAATGCGTGTTACAATGTCTTAAATGAATTATCACACCCCCCTTAAATGAATTATAAAGTAAATTTAGGTACAATTCTATAAAAAGTAAAAATTCCTTGATTAGCTGATTGTCGGTTCCTTACTGATACGCGCCGAGATACGGATATTTCGGTCTTCTGTTGGTTATGCTAATAATGTTTCTACGAGTTCGATCGGGGCTAAGATCGACTCCGGGATTACGGACTCAATGTTCCCGAAGGCAGACGTTCTGACCCCGGGTTCTAGCTCGGTGGGGCTCAGGGTCGATCTTTAGTCTTTTGTTGTCATGTTCCGAGCCTAATCTTCCATGTCATAAGTGAGCTCGATTTCGACCGTATAGTCCTCTCGTTTTTCGGAGAGTAGACAACGAGAAACGATATGAGCTTTGGGTCCTGACTTCGATACCCTGTGACAAAAACAACAAAACAGACGAAACGTCTCGTCAGTCAAGTCTTAATGGTATTAAATGCTTGTCAGTTGCTGGTCGACTACTCCAGGATGCGGACCGTAGCTGGAAAACTATAAATACCCCATCTTTTGCTCATTCAAACCTTTTGCCCTCGTACCTTATCAATCTTAATTATTTTCAGGCACTTATATTTCGGTTATTTGAGACCTTTTTATAAGAACTTATGTTCCGTCTTCGTCCCAAACCATCAAGTGTACTCTTTTAACTTCCTTTTTTCCTCCCTTTTCCTTCATTTTCAAAGAAATGACGAAGACTTCAAAAAACTTTCCCCAAAAATATACTCCTTCTACTTCGTGGCCGGGCACCGAAGAGATCATTTCGCGTACTGTTGTCGAGGTACCAGTACCGGAACCGCCTCTGAAAATGTTCATCCTAGGGGGATGTCCGGTCAACGCTGATTTTAAGATCGAAAATCCATCCTCCGTACCAGGCCGGTGCGAGGATGCCTCGAGGTGCATCTGCTCGATCATCGAGGATATTCTCTCCGAAGTCAAAAAGGATTGTAACTAGGTCGACAAATATGTGGTGGTTCTGGAACCTGACGAAGCCATCATCACCCACGTCGAGGGATTTTTAAGTGTTTACACTTATCCCTTCACGCTGGGCCCCTTAGACCCGGTTATCATCGACTTTTGCAAAAGATACGAGGTAACCCTCGGTCAAATTCACCCTTCTTTCTGGAGGATCGTAATCCTCCTTCGTTTCTTTGTAAGCAAGATCGAAGGGTGTCCTTTCACTATCGACCACCTCATGCGTTTATACAGTCCCCGACTCTACCGAGGGGACTGATCAAGCTCGCCCGTCGGGCCAGTAAGGCCCCATTCTCGAGTATCGATGAAGATAGGGATCGAGGTTGGCTAGGCCGTTTTGTCCGAGTGAGGACCTCAGACTTGATACCGATAGAGCACATGTCGTTCCCTAGGAAGTGGAACATGTCACGTAAGTATATAACTTTACTTCCAAGATTTTATTTATCGCCCTTTTCCTTCTTTCTTATCGATGTTCTGTGATGGTGTAGCTGTTGCTCGGATCCCGAACGCGGTCCCTCAACTCAAGGAGTGGGTCGAGGACATCGTATCACAAAGGCCTTATTCCGAGCGCTCATGGCGCGAGCTTTCAAAGGGCTGATAGGAGGCCCGTTCGCACGGTGAGATCTATTTCGTGAGTAATATTTGATTTCCCTTTTGCATGATTAAGTCCTTACTTGTTTTATTTCGTTTTGCAGGTTTACCCAAGGACGTCCAAATGAGGCCGCCCATCCGGTAGTAACGATTTCCCCACTGAGTCCCCTGCTCCGAAACAGGGTGAAGAGAAGAAGAGAAAAAGGGCTCCGAGCTCGGAGAAAAAGAAACCAAGGAGGAGGCTGATCCGCAAGCCAAAAGAAACCTCCAACTCCCGAATACTTGATTCAGACTCCCTCTACCGGCTCAGGGACGATTCTGAAGAGGATGAAATTTTAGTGCCCGGGAGCCATCGTTCCATGAAGAACGGGCATCAACCGAAGGGGGGACGATAAAGGCTAATCCCTCCCAAACTCAAGAGGTCGATGCATCAGTGAGGGTCGAGAACCCTCAAGACGCCAGTTCTGCTCCACCCGGTGTCATTGATATAACGAGATCACCGTCGTTCATGGACTCAATGTTCGGTGAAGCTCAAGCGGCGAAAGAGCGTTCAAATGAGGGGGTCCAAGGAGCGAACGATCCCCTCCAAAGCGTTTTTGATGGCGTGGATTCTATTGCCACGTAGGATGTCACCGGATTTGGTGATTTAGAAGTACCAAGAAGAAGTCCGCCCTCGGGGACAAGTGGGTCTAGCTCGAGCCTGAGATTGGTCAACCGATTCCTTGCCCCGAGTGTCGATCCTAGTCAGAAGCGGTCGATCATGATCTCTGTTCTAGAGGACGCCCAGGTCCTTTCCGCGCATGTTGGGGTAGCTAGTTACCTCTGGTGCCTGGTGACTGAAGAAGACCAGGCAAAGATGAACGAGGTGTAATCTCCATGCTTGTTCAACGAAGCACAACATGCATTGAATCGGGTAAGGTGTTACCAAACCTTTTCATTTTCCAGCTTTGATTACTTAATGATCTTAATATTTTTCCTTATATTTGCAAGCTTTGGTGCTTCACCACGAAACCTTCCTCCGATATCGAGAAGAGTTGAGTCTCCTCGAGGCCAACGCCAAAGAGCTTATCGAGAAGAGAGATATGTACAAACTTCTTAGTGAGCAACACGAAGAACAAGAGTCTTCAAGTCGAGTTGGACGCGGCTCAGAAAGAACGTGTTGTTCTGGTGGAAGAGGTAAAAGTCTTTGAGGTAAGTGATGATGTACTAGACTTGATGACTAACGATCGGAATCCGCAGGTCCAACAAAAAATTGATCGGGTCGATCAACTGCGAGCTGAGATGGATGATGTCAAGGCCGAGACCGACGAATGGAGGGCAGGATGGATCGCCTGGCCTCGAAAAAAGAGACTTCTCAGGTGCAACTGGCTTCGGCTGAGGCCCAGCTTCGAGCGGAAAAATAAAAGGTCGAGGTGCAGGCCAAAAAGGTTGAAGAGCTCCAGTATTAGCTAAGCTCGGCCGCCTCTGAGCGAGAAATTATGGCCAAGGATCTTGAAATGGCCAAGTCGGCGGCCGTGGTGGTTAAAGCCTATGCCGACGAAATGGTGGCCCAATATAAGGCCGATGCCGAGGCGGCCAAGGACCGCTTGAAGGACATTGTTGATTATGAGAAGCGGCAGTCGTGAAGAGAGGCCCTCAAGGAGATTTATGCTCGTGGTTTCGATCTATCGGCAGAGATCAAAACCGCTAAGGGGCTCGAGGCCGAGGCCAAGAAGTTGGCCTCCCCCGAAGAAGAAGAAGAAGAAGAAGACTTTGAGGGTTTTCGATGGACCCGAGGGTGGAGAAAACCAGGCTATTTAGACGCATTTGTAGAAATTTTTTGCGTTTTGATTTTTGTACTTGTGTACTTTTGTATTTTTTGTTAAGGCCATTTGGCCTTTGTAAAGACTATATTTAATATACAAGGCTTGCTTTTTCCTTCGACAGTTTAAGAATTTTGTTTTCCTTTGCTTTATTCTTTATGTTTGCAAAGATCGAAATGCCTTAGCATAAAATAGTTAGGTCATGTTCGGAGGTTCGAACAGGCCTTGCCTTCGACATTATTTTGTTTAAGGCATCATGGGGGTTCGGTATGACCAGAAACGTTTTCCCCAAAGTACTTATGATTTTTTATAGTTTGCCGAAGGTATCGTTTCGAACTGGTTATGAAATTCTGAAGGCCTTATTTTTTGTTACGGGTCTCGGACGTCTCCGAGCTTTAATATGGTCGTAGCCTTTAGTTCGGGTGTTCCCCAGTGGGCTTGTTACCCCCAGTTATCCGGGCTTGCCTAAGATAACAGTCCCCGAATGGGGATGGTCGTAACCTTTAAGGTTCGGGCGCTGCCTAAAAGGTCTCGTGCCCCCGGGCTCCGATAGCCCGAGCCGTCTGAGTTTATTTTTGGACGGCAACCCCCGATTGGGAGTGATCATTTGAACCCGGATAAAGGAGACCCTTGGGCTCGATACCTTTAGGGGATCGAATGTAAGAAATTCCTTAAGAGGAAAAGAAAAAAAAATTTCTTAAGGGACAAGATATTTATCTGCAACGTAGAAACTTCTTTTTATTCTTGTGCGTAATGGTTACACATGTGTATAAGTTTTGTGCCAGAGCTCGAGTAGTCTATGCGGGCACGGTTCATTTGACCATTTGGCCCTTACAGTAAATCCTATCGATTGAGCCGAGACCATTCAATCATAAAGTTTCCTTCTTGCTAAAGTCGTTATCCGAGGGTAATGCCCCCTAGTGTTCGGGGCCGAGCGTAGAGAGGCCTCGAATACTGCTGTCATGATCTTCGATACCGGTTCGTAATCGACTTCAATTCTAAGTTAGCACGATTTACCGTAGCCTCGTTAAAAACCTTGCCGGAAAACCCATTTGGGACAAAATCGATTCGAGGAAAAAAGAGTGTAACGCGTGCCTTCAGGCCTAAAGATTGTATTGTACTTTGATGATTTCCTGCAAAAGTTAGTTCGGAATGAAAAATATATAAAAGAAAATGAACGAGGTCATACCTTAACAGTAGTATCGCTTTAGGTGAGCTATGTTCTAGTTGTTCGGTAGTTGCTCACCGTTCTTTGTTCCGAGTTTGTACGATCCTTTACCGGTGATCTCGATAATTTGATAAGGGGCTTTCCAATTTGGACCCAACTTCCTTTCGTTCTGGTTCTGGGTATTTAGCGCGACCTTCCTTAACACCAAGTCCCCGATATTGAAATATCGAAGGTTGGCCCTTCGATTGTAATATCTCTCGATCCGTTATTTTTGGGCGGCCAACTGGACAAGGGCTGCTTCGATACTTTCGTCTAATAGATCTAGGCTCGTATCCATAGCCTCGTCGTTTGATTACCTGGTTGCATATCGGAACCTGAGGCTTGGTTCTCCGACTTCTACCGGTATCAGAGCTTCGGCACCGTAAACCAGTGAGAATGAGGTGGGCCCCGTACTGGACATCGATGTCGTATAGTATGCCTATAAGATTTCTGGCAGGATTTCCTTCCATCTTTCTTTGGCGTCGGTCAACCTCTTTTTGAGGTTTTGGAGTATGGTTTTGTTGGTCAATTAGGCTTGTCCATTCCCACTAGGTTGGTAGGATGTCGATAGGATCCTTTTGATCTTATGATCTTCGAGAAACTTGCTTACTTTGCTGCCGATGAATTGCTTCCCGTTGTCGCATACGATCTCGGCTGGCATTCCGAACCGGCATATGATGTGGTCCCAAATGAAATCGATGACTTCTTTCTCCCTGACCTTCTCATATGCTTGGGCTTCCACCCACTTAGAAAAATAGTCAGTCATATACAATAAAAATTGAGCCTTACCGGGTGCCCATGGAAGGGGGACAACGATATCCATTCCCCACTTCATGAACGACCATGGTGACAAAATTGAATGCAGCAGCTCCCCGGGCTGATGAATCATTGGAACATATCTTTGACATTCATTACATTTTCGTACGAACTCCTTCACATCCTTTTCCATATCGATCACCTCTGCCTCCAAGCTTTTGGCTAGTTCAAGGCCTACAATCATGGCCTCATATTCGGTCCGCTGTTAGTCAATTTCACAGTCCTAATAGATTGTCTAATTACATTGCTTGTTGGTGGCTTCAATACGATTCCATGTCCGGACCCTTTTGCGTTTGAAGCGCCGTCCGTAAAGATGGTCCAGATTCCCGAGGAGGTCCTTGAGTTGATTAATAACTCTCTTTCGAACTTGGGTATTAGGGCCGGCGTAAAGTCGGCCACAAAGTCTGCCAAAATTTGAGATATAATGGCGGTCCGGGGTCGATATTCAATATCGTACCCACTGATTTTCACGTCCCATTTGGCCAACCGGCCCGAGAGCTCGGGTTTATGTATAACATTCCTCAACGGGTAAGTAGTCATGACACATATGAGGTGACACTGGAAGTATGGTTTTAGCTTTCTAGAGGCGCTTAGCAAAGCGAGTGCCAGCTTTTCTAGGTGAGGGTACCTAGTTTCGGCCTCACCTAGGGTCCTGCTAACATAGTAAATTGGAAATTGTGTACCTTGCTCTTCCCGGGCCAAGATTCCACTTACCGCTATCTCTGATACTGCCAAGTACAAGTATAGTTGTTCGTCTGTCTTTGGCGTGTGAAGCTGCGGTGGGATCGATAGATACCGCTTGAGCTCCTCCAAGGCCTGTTGGCACTCCGGGTTCCATGAGAAATTATTCTTTTTCTTCAATAGTGTGAAGAACCGGTGGCTCTTGTCGGAGGACCTCGAGATGAATCGCCACAGGAGTCTGTGTGCCCAGTTAATCTTTGCACAACCTTCACGTTGTCCACAACCGTGATATCTTTCATGGCTTTGATCTTGTTGGGGTTGATCTAGATTCCCCGGTTGGATACCATGAATCTGAGGAATTTACCTGACCCAACTCCAAACACACATTTCTCCGGGTTCAGCTTTATTTGTATTTCTTCAATATGCTGAAGGTTTCCTGCAAATGTTTTAAATAGTCCTCTACTCGCAGGGACTTAACCAACATATCATCAATGTAAACCTCCACTGATTTCCCTATTTGTTCCTCGAATATCCGGTTTACTAGGCGTTAGTAAGTGGCATCAGTGTTTTTTAACCCGAATGACATCACGTTATAGTAGTATGTACCGTATTTAGTGATGAATGAGGTTTTTTCCTGATCACTCAGGTTCATCCGTATTTGGTTGTACCCGGAGTAGGCATCGAGAAAACTGAGGATTTGTGGCGTCGATCATGAGATCGATGTTGGGCAAAGGGAAAGAGTCCTTGGGACATGCTTTATTCAAATCCTTATAGTCTACACACATTCTTAATTTGTTCTATTTTTTAGGGACTACTACTACATTTGCTAACCAATCCGGGTATTTTACCTCCCGAATAGACCCTATTTTAAGGAGTTTAGATACCTCGTCCTTGATGAGAGCATGTTTGACCTAGGACTGGGGTTTCCTCTTCTGCTTGACCCCGTAGTCATCGTCCTCGTCTACCCCTAGTTTCTCTGATTCCATCGAGGTTGGTACCAGTGATTGCTATTTGGCCCCGTCTTTGACCATCTGGTTCGGATCCTCCGATGTTGAGATTGTGGATGTTGGGATCACTTCATCAACCGCGAACATTTCCTTGGCGGCCGGTTGTTCCCCATAAACTGTTTTGACTCCGCTAGGTGTTGGAAATTTTGGCACCTGGTGCAGTGTATAGGGCACTGCTCTCATGTTGTGGATCCAAGGGCTCCCGAACAAAGCGTTGTACCTCATGTCTCTTTCGATCACATAAAACTTAGCTTCATGGATGGTCCCGTCGGTGTTCACCGGCAATGTTATCTCACCCTTAGTGGTTTCACATGCCATATTGAATCCGTTTAGAACTCGGACTGCAGGCACGATTTGATCTTGTAGACCGAGCTGCACCACGACCCTCGATCGAATGATGTTGGCCAAGCTACCTGGATCAATTAACACACGTTTAACTCGAATTTTTTTTAGGAGTACATATGTTACCTTTGCATTATTGTGGGGCTGGATGATCCCTTCCGCGTCCTTATCGTTGAAAGACAAGGTTCCTTTCGGTATGTAATCTCGAGTTCATTTTTCCCTCGTGATGGACACTTTGGTGCGCTTCAACATCGGCCTTTGAGGGACATCGACCCCACCAATGATCATGTTAATGACGTGTTGAGGTTCTTCTTGTTCGGTCTGTTTGTTAGAATCCCTATTCCTGAAATGATTCTTGGCTCGGTCACTCAGGAATTCTCGAAGATGCCCGTTGTTGAATAGTCAGGCTATTTCCTCTCTATACTATCGGCAATCCTCCGTTCTGTGGCCGTGAGTGCCGTGATATTTACACATCTGGTTAGGATCCCTTTGGGTTGGATCGGATTATAGAGGTCGAGGCCATTTGTATATTTGATGTGTCCAATAGCTGATACAATGGTGGCAACATCGATGTTAAAGTTGTATTCCGATTACCTCGGCGCTTCTTTAGGCCTGATGGGTCTATCGAAGCTATTTTTGCTCATGAGTCCCAGATTGTTCTAACCTTGATCACTTCTCCTTTCATTTTTCATAGGGTTCCGCCTGGACCCACTGCTTCTTCGGTCTCTATTATACGGGTGATACCGATCTCTGTTTGATCTCGGTTCACGATCGATGTCTCTCTTAGC
This sequence comes from Nicotiana tomentosiformis, assembly GCF_000390325.3. Taxonomy (NCBI): domain Eukaryota; kingdom Viridiplantae; phylum Streptophyta; class Magnoliopsida; order Solanales; family Solanaceae; genus Nicotiana; species Nicotiana tomentosiformis. The sequence goes on from NC_090813.1 coordinate 115,478,642, forward strand.
TCTGTCGATGGTTTTGATAGGATAAACGGACCCCGAAGGGGCCCCGAGTTGATCATCTTCGACTGTGATTTTCGATTGATACCAGTTATGCACGTTGGCCCAAGTAACAGCTAAATATTCTATCAGGTTTTGTTTCAACTGTTGTGAAGCCAACGAGCTTCGAACATTGAGCCATTGGGTGAAAGCCTAAACAGCCCAATCATTAGCGACCGGCGGCAGGTCCATTCGTTCCATTTGAAACCAGGACACGAACTCTCTGAGCGTCTCGTTATCCTTCTGTTATACTTTGAAAATGTCTGATTTCCTGGTCTCGACCTTGATGGCCCCGGCGTGCGCTTTCACGAAAGAATTTGCAAGCATAGCAAATGAGTCAATAGAATTAAGAGGTAAGTTGTGATACCATATTATAGCTCCTTTTGATAGGGTTTCTCCGAACTTCTTCAACAGGACTGACTCGATCTCATCATCCTCCAAGTCGTTCCCTTTGATGGCACATGTGTAAGAGGTTACATGTTCATTTGGGTCGGTCGTTCCGTTATACTTAGCAATCTCGGGCATGCAGAATTTCTTAGGGATCTGCTTCAAAGCCGCGCTTGGAGGAAAAGGTTTTTGCACGAACTTCTTGGAATCCAGGCCTTTCAATATCGGCGGTGCTCCTGGGATTTGGTCTACCCTGGAATTGTAGGTTTCCACCTTTTTGTCATTAGCTTCGATTTTCTTTCCCCTGATTCTACCCGTTTTATCAGTTCTTCGAGCATTTTTATGATCTCGGGGTTAGCCCCCGATTCGTTTTTATTTGACCTTTCTACGACCGGTTCATCCCTGTGGGTGACTTTCCGGGGTGGGTCGGGTTCAACTCTGCTCGGTGCACGACTTTGGTTCTGTAACTGAGCTATCGCCGCCTGTTGAACCTGCAACATTTCGAAGATCACCCGTAAACTGATCTCGTCTCCTCCAATGTTTTGTATATTTTGAGCTGTCGATCGAGTTCCACCACGGACGCTATTCTCGGGGTCGGTAAGCAGGTTTGTGTCGATAGCCACATGTGAATTAGCGTCAATTGGGTCTGCAACCGAAATTCCGATTGGATCAACGGGCGCTATGTTGTTATTTTCACCGTGATGACCAGACTCGTTGTCAACGCATAGGGGTGTTGATTGAGAGTTCGACATTTTGAGTTTTAACCTGAAATTAGAGACGCTTCAAAGAACAAGTGTAAAGTAGTGTGTATTATGGAGATTTGTATCAAATAACCACTATTATCCTTAGCCCCACAGTAGGTGCCAACTATTTACCCTCAAAATCGGATAACAATTGAATTTGTAAGTGATTTTAAGGATAAGTGGATCAACTTGACACAAAATGATAAATCAGATTGTAATTGAAATAAATAATGATAAAGTAAATGCAAACCACACGAATTGAACAGTTTCAACCTTGGAAGGTTAGCCACCCTCGAGCGGAACGTATTTAGATCGATATCAAGAAGAATAAGAATTTAAAAAGAATAATAATGTATTGCTTTGGAATGTGTGTTACAATGTCTTAAATGAATTATCAGGCCCTCGTTATATAGTAGAAAAGTTTTAATTTAGGTACAATTCTATAAAAGGTAAAAATCTCTTGATTAGCTGATTGCTGGCGAGATTCCCACCGTAATATCCGACCGATCACGGATATTTCGGCCTTCTGTTGGTTATGCTAACAATGTTTCTACGAGCTCGATTGGGGCTAAGGTCGACTCCGGGATTACGGACTCAATGTTCACGAAGGCAGGCGTTCTGATCCCGGGTTCTAGCTCGGTGAGGCTCAGGGTCGATCTTCAGTCTTTGGTTGTCATGTCCCGAGCCTAACCTGCCATGTCGTAGGCGAGCTCGATTTCGACCGTATATATAACATTTCAGCATCTAAGCAATAGATGGCAGAATCAATTAAACCTTTTCTGCAAGAATTGCCAATTTATCTCGTGCATTGATCAACGCTCTTCGTCAACAGCAAAGAAAAGGTTCCTTGCTAATGAAATCTATCTTCCTTTTTAACAAACTTATTATCTATACTACTATGAATTGCAGACAGTAGCCTTTACATGCATCAATAGGAATATATCAGGGTCCAAATCCCTATCCAAATTTAAGGATACAAAGAAATGGCCCTTCCATAAAATCAATATACTAAGTTTCTCTTGAGCTTCTCGAAGTTCAAACTTACATCAGCTTGCTGTGTTACTAGCTTTTCTGCATTCCAACTTTAATGACAGCTCCTAATAAGATGTCAATTCTTGACAGTGGCATGAATCTCGTGAAGTAATATGATCAATCTTGAGCTGTATCTTTCAAAATTCACTGAAAATAAAGTTGGAGAAAGTTCAAATTTTGTGTTGGGATATTTAGAACAGATGCAACTAATACTGCCTTCACCCCTAGCTACCAGTTCTGCACTTCTGCTCAAATTGTTCTAGTCCCAAAGTCGCCTCAAGAAACTTCTCTTAAAATCAGACAAATAATGATTTGTGCAGCAAATTCAAATTGATATCCTCTTTTATCACAGTGATTCTCAGATTCCTCATATGTTCCTTATAATACTCCCACAAGGAGGCTGTTTCTTCATCACATGCAACATCTTCCAATTTCACAAGTCTTAGCACAGAATTGGGAAGCTCAGTAAACCCCAAGCGACTACCCATGCAGATAGTCCGTAAAGAACAGAGTTGATCCATTTCTGTTGGCAAGAAATCCAGTTCCACACAATCATATACATCAAGAAACCCCAATCTATTAAGTTTTACTACTGACTTTGGCAACTTGGACAAATTTGTACAAGAATGAAGCCTCAGGACCTCCAAATTTGTCAATTTTCCAAGCTCTTTCGGAAGGGCAACTAGTTCGTGACAATAACAAATGCTGAGCTTTTTAAGATCAACAAGATCACATATTTCAGCCGGTACTTCCACTAAATCATTGCAGTACTCGATATTCATCTCTACGAGTTTTGGCCACATGTAAGACATATTGGCAGCAGGGTTTTCAAATGCCTCACCAATTTCACACATGATGAAGGAGATTTTCCGCAAATTTGGCAGCTGCAAGTTGGCTGTAAAAATGGACGTAACAGAGATGCGCTCCAGGCTGATTCTCTTAAGATTGAGCAGAGAACAAAGCTGAAAGTTATTTAATTTGGCTGGGAAGAAACAATTGTTTGTCACAATCAGAGTTTTCAATTGGCTCATTTGCTCTACAAAAGGTGGTAAGTTGTAGGTCTTTGTTTCAAAGTTCAACACAAGTACTTCAACTTTAGGAAATTGCACGTCATACCAGTCAGTCGCGAAGTCTTCATCTGCAATTCAGATTCATGAAGTTGTAACTAACTAGCTGAGGCAAGATGAAGCAAGTTTGCAAAAGACATTTCTATTCTTGCCCTAAAAAGGAGCACAAGGGATGGATAACAAACCTGTGAATATAGACAAAACCTCCGCCTGAAGTGGTTGAAGTCTTTGTTGAAACCACCACTTAGGAAAGTCATTCCCCTTGATGTTGATATATAGTCTCCTTCTCTCTTCTACTGGTTTCTCATCACACTGGTGGATTACCAATTCTCTCAGCAGATCATGCTGCTGTATGTAATGCAAATTATGTAATCCAAGAACTGCTGGTGCATCCTTTCTGGTAATCAGCACGAAATAAACAATTAGATATTGGATAAAGAATTCATTCAAGGATATCTGCTAACATAAGTTCAATCATTGCATACACAGAAGAAGTTATGTACACACCAAAAAGGTGGAACCAGGACAAAAAGTAGCCTGCCGCTGCACTATTCCACAAGCTGAACTGTATGAGTTCAACTCAGTTCCAATTCTTCTTTATCTTGTGAAATTTAATAATTTTGTCCAAAACAATTTAGAAAGTGGAAAAGAATATTTCATGACTACAGCACATTAAAAATTGGGGCACACAAACAGATAGTCAGCAAGTGTGTACATGTGACCAGCTAACACTATTGCTTTGTAGTTTCTCTTGACCTTTTCCCCTCTAACTAACAATCTTCTAGTTCAGTTCCATGCAGTAATTACACGTAGAAGTAGCAAATACAGTAGAGTTTCAAGACAAAAGTGATACCTTGCAAGGGCGAGATTAACCAGATTTTGTGAAGAGAGTTGAAAGAAGATTGTCATTGCCTTCATGCCATCTTCATCTAAATTGTATCGTTCCACCCACATATCCAAAAGTGCAGCAGCATGAATTCTGTGGTCTTCAGGAAATGATCCTAGATCCAGGTAGCAGTCTCTTAATGTAGTTGCGTCGCTGCTATATAGATCTATTTCATCCAATGCATCAATGCTAGCTCGCAGAGTGCGAAGCAGATCATTCTCGGTAGGAAAGAGAATTTGTCTTTTAGACTGCAGCATCACTCTGTTAAACCATATCAACTCAGGCTGGCCACACAATGATCGGCCAACAACTTTAAGAGCAAGTGGAAAACCACAACAGCTTCTCACCACCTGCCATTTTTTACCACCAGTTAGCACCATGTAAAAGTACTTTGATATTACTACACAAAATAGAGAACTTTATAAGTTACTATGAATTTGGCAGATCCTGTGGAGAACATCACACTTCTAGTATTTAGCTAAAACGCATTTTTTACTCTTTAATATTTCAAGCACATGCACAATAGCATTTTACATATACATTTTACATGTTTTGATAACCAGATAATTATTTTAAAAGACCCTTTTAAACATAGATATGTTTTACCTTATGAACAAGATCAAGTCGAACATTAGGGATGCTATCTTTAAAAGCTGAACTATAGAAAAGAGCCTTCGCGTCCTTCTCACTCAAAAGATTTAATTTATATGTATCAAATTTCGGGAATACAGATCTTGAGGTGACCAAAATCTTAAATCCAGGTATCTGAAATATAAAACTTTCGATGACAAAATCGGATTCAGACCAAACATCGTCCAGCACCAGAAGTACAGGTTGAGATGTGCTTCTCCTTAGGAGGTTATTGAGTTGGCAGATTGCAGCATGTTCAGAAGCAAAGTTTGGCCCCTTGTAACCTTTCATCTCAAAAATTTCCCCAACAATGCGCTTGATGTTTGCTGTTTTGGAAACAGTGACAAAAAAGATGTCCCTGTATTTGGCTGTTAAGAGACAATTAGATTAAATATGCTCAAAGATCATCAAGAAGCTCCCACTTGTGGGATTTCACTGGGTTGTTGTTGTTGTTTTTGTATGCTCAAAGATCATCAAGAAGCTTATTATAACATAAGAACATGATGCAACATTATATATGTCAACTATTCTTGCGTTAAGTTGAATAATCCGTATGGCCAATAACTGTATTTAACAAAAAGAAGCTGCTTTTTTTTTCAGGAGATAAAAAAACAAAATATAGTCTTTAGGTAGAAGGGACTTTCAGCTTTCTTCCATACCATCAAAAGGATTTTATGACACCAGAGAATGAGGAAAACAACTTCGCAGATAGATACAATAAATCGAAACCCAGAACAAAACTTCTTATTTTTCCTTCGCTTAACAAGAAAACATAACATTCTGCTCGTGTCAATATTCAAGCGGTTGCTTTCAATCATAAAAATAAGATGTATGTCGGAATTCAACTCATTAACGGACAGACGAACTATTGCTTATCAAATTGATCCAGGTAGCATATAAATTCACAATTCGGATACCAAGGGGACTAGGGGAGAATTAGCTAAGTGAACTTGCAAAGGAATGGAAGAAGTTTCTTCTAAGAACATCATGGAATTATTGTAAAAAGAAGATTCAAAATTCTTGAAATTGATGACACATATCTTCCGAATTGGGAAGGACTAATTTAACAATGGTAACAACAACGACGACAACAACAACAACAACAAAAACAAAAACAAAAACAACAGCTATTCTTAGTCCCAAACAAGTTGGAAGTTGGAATAGTCAAATAAAACGAACAATCAAAGCTCCAAGGCAAGTGATCGACATTAAACATAATATAATACCTTTGATATCATCCTCTAGACAAACCATTGCTGCCAAAGTAGTCTTTCCACAGCCAGCAGGAGCAGAAAGAACCACCACCTGCTCTTTCTCCTCAAGCAGCTTTACTTTCAATTCTTGAAGTGGCAAATCAAATCCAACCACACAATCTGAAACTTGTGGCACATCAGACCATCCTGAAAATCCATTCCCATTTGAGCTACCAAAACTCTTACCATTCATCCACCCTGAAGATCCATTAGAGTTTGTAAATCCAATACTACTCCCATTCTTCAACGAAAAGTCTCTCAACATGGAGCTAATCTGATCCAATTTCTTACCATGTTCAATCACATTGACAAGAATAATTTTACTATCTCTACACACCTGAATAAAACCATGAACTTGGAAAAACCTAACCAGTGAATTTTCTAACTTGGTTAGTTTCCTCGAGTAATTCCATTTTTTCAACGCGTCGTAGCATTTAGTCTTGGAACATTTCCGGACTAGTTCTTCACCTGCTAATAGCTGCTTCTTGAACATTTCTATTTCGTATTCTCGGCCGTCTAGTGCTTTGTTTAGCTTCTCGATGTCATCGAAAACTGGTTTGATATCATTAAGTGTGTTGGTTAAGCTTTTGAATTTGGAACGGAAAGTGGCAATTTTTATGCCAACATCAAGAACGGCTTTGAGTAGTATGTCGAAGACTGGACCCAGAGCAGCTCCTCCCAACAGACTTGCGGCCATTGCTACACCCCCAAACTGGCCTAATTTAGAAAATTTGGTGTGAGCCTTAAGAGTTAAAGCACTGTGATGCTGAGAAGATACTATGCCCAGTGCTCGTAATTGGATGGAAATTTCGTCCTCAAGTTGTTGACTTTTGCCAAGTTACCGAGTCAAGCATCTTGTCGCTATCCTACTCACATAGTCAAGTTACAGAGTAAGCTGTGAGTTTGATTTAACGCAAATTTCAGGACTCTTTTTTCTTTCGGGCAAGTGTACATAATAATAGCACCTGTAATTAGAGTACAATAATTTTCATCCAGACTAATACCCCTGTTTCATTTTTTATGACGTGATACTCTTTTTTTAATTTACTTCCAAAAATATTACTCCATCCCTTTCAAATTAGATGATGTATTTTTCCTTTTAGTTTGTTCCAAAATAAATGATATATTTTTAAATTTGAAAAATAATTCAATTTTAAACTCTTCATTTTACCCATTTTACTCTTAATGAGAATCTTTTATAACCATACAAATATCATTACCCCACAAAGCTTTTACTCATTAAACTTTTAACATCACAAGTTTTAAAAGTATTATTTTTTTCTTTAAACTCCGTATCGAGTCAAACTAACTCGTCTAAATTGAAAGAGTATATTTTTTTATACTTCAATTTTTTCACTTTAAACTAAAATAACATCCAACATGTTTAACATTTGTGTTAGAGTTGAGAACGAGTGTTAATTTTTTACGTCGTCTTTGTCGATACGGAGCACTTAGTTTACACTTTACATTAATCCGGGAAAAAGAATAATTGAATAAAAGATGGATTTAGAGATCTTCAGTGTTAAATCGGTGCAAAAATGCGGGGATTGAACCCGACGTGAATCGAACACGCAACCTTCTGATCTGGAGTCAGACGCGCTACCATTGCGCCACGGATCCGCAATGTATGCTTCTCCAATTAAATTAATGATAATTACTTAGTGCATCCCCATTAATTATATCATCTGTATATACATCTGTTTTAAAAGGCAGAATTGGGACTTGCCCCAAAGCGGAGCACTCGTAAAACGCCCCTGGACTTATGTGTGGGGCTTAGTTCCGTGAGACTTATGCCTCGTCCGTCGGGGCTTACGCCCCAAACACGCCCAGTGTACTGGGCTCGGCTAATAGAACTTTATGCAATTGTGTGTAACTAACCTTGTAAATCCTCAAATTTTCTTAATAAATCGTTTACTATTCAAAATTACTTTTGTTAGTCATAAATCATTAAGTTTAGAGTATTTTATGTCATAATTTAAATAAAAATTATTGCACGTTATCTACTAAGACTGCTATGATATTAAATTTTAAATAAATCTTTCATTTGAAAAGTATTTATTTATTAACTTTCGTTATTTCTTTATTATATAATAGTCCATAATTTTTTTATAATTATTTTCCTAAATATTATTCTTTTCACGTTTACGGGATACAATACTTATTAATTTAATAGCTTAATATTAGCTAGTAACTATTTACTAATAATTAATTATCATGGTATTTAATGGTGAATTATGTGTCACTTTATTAACTTGTTGAAACGTAAAAATAAATGATGCTAGAGAATCATATTTAAATTGTTAATTATGTTTTTATATAAATTCTCTTTCAAATAGAAAACATATTAAATAAAAGGAGTATTTTTTTAAAAAATATATCAAATTATAATATCGAAATTCTTTCAAGATTCATTACTCCTTAAGAGATACATATAAGATTTCATATCGAATACATTACTTTTGATATTTGAGTTGTAACGACGTTGCAACTAATTTGTATATTATGATATATGTCATACTTTTCGTATTATTAATAGTTGAATTATAATTTATAAATATTTTAAATAGATTATTTATTATAATTTTATGATTTTAATGTAGGTTTTATAATTATTTTTTATTTTATACTATCTTAAAATTAATAAAATTTATAGATTCGTGGGATTTACACCCCATGTCTCAGGGCTTACGCCTCGCTTCGTCAGAGGTAAAACGCCTCGCCTCACGCCCCCTCCTTTTAAAACATTGGTATATACATATTCCTAAGTACAACATATGTAAACTGAAAGATTCCAATTCATAGAAAAATCACACTCACTTTATTACTACTGAACCAAGTAAAAAAAAAAATAGAACCAATGACAGACTACATTTTCTTCCTTTTGTGATGCTTAGAAGATCCTATGGCAACTTGCCAAAAAAAAAAAGATCTTATGGCAAGAGCTCGCAATTGGCCGGAAATTTCATCCTAACTTGTTGACTTTTGTATTGATTATGTGACTTTTTTTCCCTTGTGTGATTGGAGTGCAATAACTTTTGCATCAAACCAAATTAGAGGGAAATATAAGGGACCCCTTTATTTAGTTCCCCTTTTACTGTATGGGGTCCTAAATACCCTCATTCACTTGATTTTTTATCTTTAAATATCCCATTTATACCGACCTCGCATAGGAAGTAGATGCAAACTTAGTTGGGCGCGTGGAACAGAAATTTTAACCCAAATATGACTGTTCCAACGGCTCTTTCTCTCTCTTTTCCTATATATTCCTATACACCACTTCCTCCATTAAAAAACATATATTGTGCCTTTCCTTCGTCATGCCATCAACTTTCTACATTTTCGTCCAATTTCAATTCATGAATTCGAAGCGGAAGTTATTTTGTGTGTGTGGGTGTCCTCAAGTATTAAAAATTTCATGGTCGAATGACAACCCACGTCGTAGATTCTTCGGTTGTCAGTATTATGGGGTAGGTTAAGTTCTGAAATTTTTGAATGGGTTATATTTTGTTTGATTTTTCTTAAGTTCTAATTTTATTTATTTTGATTCCACACAGTTGAAATGGCGAAGTCCATGTGAACATTTCGAGTGGTATGACCCTCAATTCCCTCGGCAAGCAAATATTGTGATATTGGGTTTGCTAAAGAATAGCAACAATTAACAAAAATAATTGAAGTGGAAGAAAGTCTTGAAGCTAATATTGTGTTTTAGCTTGTTATGCAATGTAATAATGTATTTGGGTTGTTTGTCTATTCTTTTATTAACGGAATGCCATAAGATGTATTTGTGTTTTAGTTCGATCAATGTAATCTCCAGTTATGTTTTAGTTCGATGAGTGTACTCACCGGAAACTCTATTTGTGTTATTCAATGCATTGTCTATATGAAACAATATATATGTTGGCAGATATGTTCCAAATTCTTACTATTTCAGTTGCTCTCTTTTTATGGGTTCAATTAGTTCATACAACATAGACTATCCTGCCATTTCATAGTGTACAAAGATGAAAATAACTTGAGGCATTCACAATGAATCATTACTCAAAATAACTGGAATTTATTCACTGTTAAATGTTGTTCATCAGCATTCAAAAAGCAGTAATATAGTGAGTACCAGTTTCAACTGCTGCTTTAAATACATTCCAAAACACAATAGCAGTTTCAAAAGATACGACTGCCAACAACAGAACTTCCTTGTTTCAAAGATACCACAATAATAGTTAAGACTGCCAACAAAAATATATTTAAGATGGGATCTTGGAGGGAGATTTTCTCTTGACTTATGCCCTTATTTGAATTCCAGCTGCTCTTGATCTAATAGTGATGCGATATGGTGCACTTTGGACTTGGAGTTGTCCTTGAGTTATAGATGTCGTGCCTTTCCATTTAAGCACTTTGGTTGGTTGGTAACCGATCTCTCCAGTCGATGAATTAATCACAGTAAGCAGATGGAGTTATAATTGTTTAGCTGCTAGAAAGCCCTTGTTGTAACATGCATAAACACTTACGTTAGCACAAGCTGTTGTTCTGCCTACCAAAAATAGTGAACTTAAAATTTAAGACACATACATTAACACTAGTATATCTACTTTGCGAAACAAATACACCATGTCCCACAACTCTTGGTTTCTTGTAACCACTTCTGGCCCATTTATCTTTATTATTTGTACCAGAATCACCTCTATTTATCTTCTTTGGATTAACAGTTGAGGATTGTTATTATTCATCAAACTAGTACATATAACAGCTACTAGGAGCTGACCCTTGCAAATTCCCTTAAGAAAGCACCCATCCAGATCTATACATTTTCTACAACCCTGCAAGAATTCCCTTTTCATAGCATCAAAGCAAATGTAGAAAGAGTTGAAATATTTTTTCCCATCTACTGTATCTATCAACTTAACCACACATGTGCTACCATGATTACTTTGGAGCAAGACATCTCTGTAGTCAAGAATCCTATTAAACTCTGCCACATGATCTCCCATAGCTTTCTGCAACACTAACTTCCTTGTCTTTAAACACACAACCTTGCCTACATACACACCTAGATCTTTTCTTACCAAATCTTGAATTCCCCACCCTTTGATTGTAGGTTGTGAGATAATTCTATCTTTGAGGTACACTGCAAGATATTTTGAGTTACAAAGGAAGTTAGTTTTTATCCTATGACATTTGTGTCTTGGATTGTAAGTCTTCACAGTGAAATTTTTACTTCTTCCTTCCTTGCTAGCAAAGATTAACCATGGGCAGCCACCTTTACATTTAACCCTTACTCTAGTAGGCTCATTCACATACTTGTCTAACTCAACTCCCTTCTTTAAAGCATACTTTGTTACTGTTGTCCTAAACTCACTCACATTTTCAAATACCAAACCCAACTTTCAAATCATAATCTTTCATGTTGGATCATAAATCACCCTATTACTCTTTCTTCTACCACTTAATTATCCTCCTTCACCTTCATCATCAGATACAGGTTTAGATTCTTCATCACAATCAAATGAATCACAATCAGAACTATCATAGTATGGCTCATCTGCTAATAATTTACCATTCAGACTTCTCCTCTCTTTATCTATATCTTCAAAACCTTCATCCAGCCACACTTCGCCTAGATAACCACCACATTTTCCCTTCTCACCTTTTCTGTCCCTCCTATTTTGTTTGTTGAATTGCTTCACATCTCACAATCCTTAACTCCTCATGCACACCACTTCAATAGTCTATAGACTAGTCAGATTCAGCACCATCACCATCATTTCCTGCAATATCATCTTCAGAGTCTTCTTCTCTACCTGCAGATTGTTGTACAATAGCTAGGTCTTATGCAGTGTTCTCTACAATAATTAGGTTTTATGCAGCTTTTTCTTCATCTGTATATGTCCAGTCTATTAAAGAATACACATCTTCATTCACATCTGCATCTTGTTCACCCACCCCAATATTTAAAGCAACAGTAGATGGAGAAAGAAGACAATCAAACTCCCTGCTGCCTCTTTCAATACTGACAGGTGCATTAAAAGGCCCACTCACTATACTTAAATTAGCATTTATACTTGTTATTTGACTACCAGACAAACCAGTAGGATCCCCTTCCTCTATAATTGTATCTTCACCCACATAAATATCTATTATGTCCCCATAAGACAACAATAGTGAAAGGTCATATAAGTCCCTATCATTTTTCAATTCAATCAAATTACCCCCTTCGATGGAACCACAAAGGTCTTTCCTAACTTAGTAATTCCAAAACTCCTAGCATAATCTGTCAGTTCAGGAATTGACAAATGATCCTCATCAACATTGAAAATATGTTCTGTCCTACAACAGGCCCCACCTCACTCACCACCATCTCTCCAATTTTTCACCTTAGGTTAAAATATTTTGAAGCTATAGATTACCCTACATCCACAAACAATAACACAAGAGGATTTTACAAAAAAGTCCCAACTTAAAAAAAATATAACCCGACAATATGAAACAAAGATAAAGTTGTGTGTAAGAAAAGAACCAACTTTTAACAATAAAAAAGCAAAAGCCAATAATTAGAAACACAAAAATAAAGTATTTATCAAAGAAGTTTAATTTTTAACAGTAAAAAATCACAAGACGATAATTTTAGATACATATAAAGTATTTAACAGAAAAAGCCCTTTTTTTAGGTTGTTACGAAAAGACCTAGTAGCCTTGCATGCATGAGTTGTAGAAATTCATTCTAAGTACCTTCAATTAAAAGTCCTTAAGTCAGTGTTTCTACAATCAAAACCCCAATCTGTACAAACAATATCAAAATCAGGTAAAATGACCATTTTCAGTAAATAACTACTTACCTAATTGGAATCTTAGACAACAATCTTCCTTGTGACAGAGATTGTGCTCTATCGATGTTCGTCGGTTGAAGCAGACCCCAACAGACACCAACAAAAAATAGTATTGAAGTAGATTAAAACGGTAAGAAATCAACAAAACCATTACTACGATAATATCTAAGTCTTGAGAGAACCCAACACTACCAAAACCCTCTCTACCAGAGAACTATTTGAGAGAGAAGTTTAAGAGAACACTCTAGAATTATGATTTTTACCTGACTAATTTTTGAGGAAATGGGTTATATTAAACGGTGGAGTCCAAAACACGTTGATATCTACGTGGACAGCCACTTGGACATGTTTTTCTACCATGTATATCGCGTGTATACACTGCATACTCACTACCTCAACAAAGGGGTATTAAAAGATGAAAAATCAAGTGAAGGGGGATATTTAGGACCCCGTATAGTAAAAGAGGGAACTAAATAAAAGTCGTCAAGTATGTCCCTAATATTTCTGCCAACTAAATTATTTTCCATTTCATTTGATGACACTCTTCTTATGATGTATTTCAAAAAAACAATACAATATTTTTTTCATAATTTAATAAAATTCCACTTTAACCTTTTTATTTTATTTTAATAACATAATTTTACAGTCATGAAAAGCATGAAATGTTTAACATTTATGTTTCCACTTAATATTTAAAGAGAGAATTTTATAGTCACAAAAATACCCTAACATGTTTAACACATATTTTAGATTAGACTGTAAGGACCGTTGTAATTTATAGCCCTCGATAATATCAAATCTTTCTAAACTTGAATTTGTAGCCCTCGATATATTAGGCAAAAGATACATATCTTAGGTCCTTGATGCTGAAATTCATCTTGATGCGTGGGTCTGTCAGACACCATCAAGGACAAAAATCAGGCATCAAATCAAGACTGTGCCAAAGTAATGATATTCATACGCCATCACCTTGATGATTGCTTGAAAATGGAATATCTTACTGTTAAAGATCCAGTCATACTGTGGAATAATTTAAAATATAGATATGACCACCTGAAGATGGTCGTTCTTCCACAGGCACGATATGATTGGACTCATTTAAGGCTGCAAGATTTTAAATTTATCAGTGAGTATAATTTTGCTATGTTCAGAATTATTTTCCAATTGAAATTATGTGGTGATAATATTACTGATCATGATATGTAAGAGAAAACTTTCACCACTTTTCATGCCTCGAATATGCTGTTGCAGCAGCAATATCGAGAGATGGGATTCAAAAGGTATTCTAAACTTATCTCACATCTTCTTGTTGTCGAGCAACATAATGGGGTATTAATGAAAAATTATGAAAGTCGACCTACTGGTTCTTATCCATTCCCTGACGTGAATGACACGAACTTTCACCAAGCTAAGCGTGGAAGAGGTCGTGGCCCCAGTCATGATAATGGCCGTGGTCGGGAAAAAAACTCTAATCATGGTAATAATAATGCACCAAAGAACCCTCCTCACCACCAGCAGTGAAAAAGGAAGGAACAAAAGCATGAAGCAGTGCAAGCAAAAAATGCAAAAAATATATGCTATAGTTGTGGAGGAAAAAGGTATTGGTCACGTACATGTCGTACGCCAAAGCACCTAGTTGAGATTTATCAAGCCTCCCTGAAGAAGACAGAGAAAAATATTGAAGCAAATTTTATTTCTGAAGATAATTTAGACTTCATGCATTTGGATGTAGCTGATTACTTTGCACTCCCAGAAGGAGAAATAAGTCATGTGATCGGTGATGAATCTGTGGAATTGTAAATATTTTAATTTTTATTGTTTGTAGTAGATAGTATGGTTATGTAATTGTTGTACATAAATAAAAAGTTATACTTTGATAATGAGGTTTACTATACTATATTTTGTTTATGTCATTTTGAAGAATATGGATAATCCTCAAATTATGTTTGGATCAAAGACCAATTATGAAGATATTTGTGTAATTGATAATGGAACAACTCATGCCATATTCAAAGATCAAAAATACTTTCTTATTTGCATAAGGAAAAAGCAAATATTTCAACATTTTTTGGTAATATAAGTTTGATTGAAGGTTCCGGAAGAGCCACTATATTTCTATCTAAGGGAACAAAACTTATTATAGACAATGCATTGTTCTCCTTCAAGTCTCTAAGAAACTTGTTGAGTTTTATAGATATCCGCCGAAATGGTAATCATGTTGAGACGATAGATGAAATGAATATGGAATATCTTTATATTACAAAGAATGTTTCTGGCCAAAAGTGCATTGTAGAAAAGTTACCAACTTTATCTTCTGGCTTATACTATTCAAAGATTAGTACAGTTGAAGCACATTATATCATAAACCAGACGTTTACTGCTTCAAATACTTTTGTGCTTTGGCATGGCCGTTTGGGCCATCCTGGATCAATACTGATGAGATGAATTACTGAAAATTCGAGTGGTCATCCATTAAAGAACCTGAAGATTCTTACAAATGATGAAATTTCTTGTAATGCTTGTTATCAAGGCAAAATGATCACTAGACTATCACCAATGAAGGTTGGCATTGAATTCTCTGCCTTTTTAGAGCATATACAAGGGGATATATGTGGACCTATTCACCCACCAAGTGGATTATTTAGATATTTTAGGGTCCTAATAGATACATCTTCAAGATGGTCTCATGTGCGTCTACTATCATCTTATAAACTGGCGTTTGCAAAGCTATTAGCCCAAATAATTCGATTAAGGGAACAATTCCCAAATTATCCTATAAAGGCTATTCACCTTGATAATGCTGGAGAATTTTCTTCTCAAGCTTTTGATGATTACTGTCTATCAGTTGGGATAAAAGTTGAACATCATGTAACTTATGTTCATGCTCAGAATGGCCTTGCAGAGTCATTTATTAAACGCCCGCAATTGATAACAAGACCACTACTTACAAAAACAAAATTGCCCACTACTGTTTGGGGCCATACTATCTTGCATGTAGCATCATTTATCCGTCTCAGACCGACACATTATAATACATATTCTCCGTCACAATTAGTTTTTGGTCATGAACCAAATATTGCCCATCTACAAATTTTTGGATGTGTTGTATATACCCCAGTAGCACCACCACAGCGCAGTAAGATGGGCCCACTGAGAAGGTTAGGAATATATGTTGGATTTGAATCACCCTCTATTATTCGCTATATTGAACCATTGATAGTAGATTTATTTACTGCTCAATTTACAGATTGTCAGTTTAATGAAACTAACTTCCCACAATTAGGGGGAGAGAATAAAAATTAAAATAGAAATTGTGTGAAAAGTTTCATCATTATCCCATTTTATTCCACGTATCCCCATATGTAATCAAGAGGTCCAGAAGATCATCCATTTACAGAATATAACAAATCAAATGCGAGACACATTTACTAATTTGAAAAGGATAACTAAGTCACATATCCTTGCAGAGAATGCGCCTATCCGAATTGATGTGCCATCAGGACCGTCTACTAAATTGAGAGCTAGTGAACCTAAAGCATGCTTGAAGCGTGGTAGGCCTTTGGGTTCTAAGAATAGAAATCCTCGAAAAAGAAAATCGACAAATAATCAAAATGATACTATAAAGGGATCTCCTGAAGAACCCCAAGATCTAATTAGTTCTGAGATTCCTGAAGAAATCAATGAACCCGAGACTCAAGTGAACAAGGAACTTTTAATAAGTTCTACCAGTGATGGAAATAATTTAAATCGATCTGAAATAGTGGTGGATAATATTTTTTCATATAATGTTGCACTTAACATTATGCAAGATAGTGACCGATCTGTCAAAGAATATCGACAAAGATCTTATTGGCCAAAATGGCAAGGGGCAATTCAATCAGAATTGAACACACTTGCTAAAAGAGAGGTCTTTGGACCGGTAGTCCAAACACCTGCTGGTATAAAATCAGTTGGTCATAAATGGGTTTTTGTGCGAAAAAGAAATGACAAAAATGAATGTCACGACCCCAATTCACTCTCTGTAGGATATCGTGATGATACCTAGTCTCTAAGACTAGGTAAGCCTAACAATTTGCAAAATAACTGAATAACAATATGAAGTCAAATATCAACACATGATATATAAATAGAAACTATGATTTAAATAATTACAACTCCCAAAATCCGGTAGAAATAAGTCACAAGCTTCTAAAAGAAAGCAGTAAGTGTCTTTATACATCAACGTCTAAAGAGAATAAGGGAAATAACATAATAAGGATAGAGGGGGACTTCGAGGTGTGTGGACGCTGACAATTATACCTTGAAGTCTCCACGTACAGTACAGCTCACTAATATCTGGCCTGGTAGGAAGAACCTGGATCTACACAAAAAGATGAGCAGAGTGTAGTATGAGTACACCACAACGGTACCCAGTAAGTGTCAAGCCTAACCACGGTAGAGTAGTGACCAGGTCAAGTCAGGGCCCTACTAGTTTTAAAAGAAAAAAAGGCATAAGATATAATAATTTTTGAAATGACTGAAAATTTAAACGACGAGAAACTTCAGAAAATAACAGCTCAACAATTAGAGGTAAACAACAGGTGCGCTCCCGAGGTACCGCCTCGTAGTCCCAATGTAAATACGCACGATAGGGGGGATCTCCCGAGGTACCGCCTCGTAGTCCCAAAGTAAATATGCAAGACAAGGGGGATCTCCCGAGTAAACGCCTCGTAGTCCCAAAGTAAATATGCAAGACAGGGGGATCTCCCAAGTAAACGCCTCGTAGTCCCAAAGTAAATATGCAGTACATGGGGATCTCCAAGGAACTTCCTCGTAGTCCCAAAGTAAATATGCAGTACATGGGGATCTCCCGAGGAACCTCCTCATAGTCCCAAAGTAAATATGCAATACAAGGGGATCTCCCGAGGAATAGCCTCGTAGTCCCAAAGTAAATATGCAACAGATAACCGAAAGAACAATGGATTTACCAAGAAATCTTACAATTAAACGTTTAATACAAATCAAGGGAAAACATGTAATTCAACTAAATATGTTGCACAAATTGCAAGTAAGAGTTAAGGTACGTAGACATGCGATACTAGGCTAAACATGATCACTACATATGCTAAGGAAACTCAGTTAAGGAATTTAAAAGAAGACAACTCATCAAGAACCAAAATTTGCACAATTAGTCCGTGTACGCACTCGTCACCTCGGGTACACGGTGCTCACATATCACAAATTGTTACAACAGTACCAAATCCTATGGGATTTCACCCGCACAAAGTTAGACAAGTCACTTACTTCAAATCTCGCTCAATCAATCGATACGGATGCCTTTCCCTCAATTTTTCGATTCTGAATGGCCCAAATCTAGCCAAAAGCAATTACATATCATGAATATAACTATAAGAAACTAATTTAAATAATAAATCTATGACTTTAGCAAAGAACTGAAAAATCATCCCAAAAGTCAACCCGGGCACACGTCTCGAAATCGGGTAAAAGTCACAAAATACGAACACTCATTCGACCACGAGTTTACCCATACCAATTTTACCAAAATCCGACACCAAGTCGCCACTCAAATCCCCAAATTTAACTCTCCAAATTCCTAGCCTCAATGGGGAAACAAGATTATTGATAAAAAATAAGTACAAGAGACTTACCTCAAGAAATCCCTCTAAAATTCTCTCAAGAATCGCCAAAACTCGTGCTCAAAATGTTTAAAATGAGCAAATATCGCGAACCCTTGCATTTAAGTGTATTGTCCAGCATTTACGCTTCTGCAGACACTTAGACGCATCTACGGCGTTGCAGAAGTGACAACATACCCGCATTTGCGGTTCTCACACTCCTGCGGTCAACTCTTCTGCATCTGCGGAACTTCCGCTTCTGCGGACTCGCTTCTGCGAGACAAAGGTCGCTTCTGCAGAGCTCCCCTTGCCAGGTCTCTTCCGCTTCTGCACTGCCTCCTTCGCATCTGCGATCTCGCAGATGCGGAATTTCCCTCGCATCTGCGACCTCTGCCCACACTGCTCCAACTGCTTCTGCGCCCCAAATGCCCGCTTCTGCGGGCTTGCACCTATGGTCGATCTTGCGCATGTGCGATTACACCAGAACTGGTGCCTTCAACCATTCACACAAGTCCAAATTTAATCAGTTAAACATACGAAGTTCACCCGAGGACCCCGGGACATCGACCAAACATACCAACTAGTCCTAAAATATTATACGGGCTTAGCAGATCCATTAGATCACATCAAACAACGCTAATAAATATGAATTGCACATCGATTCAAGCCTAATGAACTTTAAAACTTCAAACTTCTACATCCGACGCCGAAACCTATCAAAACAAGTCCTATTGACCTCAATTTTTGCGCACAAGTCATAATTGACATTACATACCTACTCCAACTTCCGAAATCGGAATCCAACCCTGATATCAAAAAGTCCACTCCTTGTCAAACATTCCAAAAATCATCCAATTTTTCAACTTTCGCCAATTGATGCTAAAATGACCTACGAACCTCCAATTCAACATCCGAACATGCTCCTAAGACTAAAATCACCCTACAAGGATATTGGAACCGTCAAAACTTCATTCTGGAGTCGTCTTCATACAATTCAAACTATAATCGATTCCTATGACTTAAACTTCCATTTTAGGGACTATGTATCCCATTACACTCTGAAACCAAAAACAAATCCTCACAGCAAGTCACATAACCACAAAATGAAGTATAGGGAGCAATAAATAGGGGTTCGAGACTAACACTCTCAAAACTACAGGTTGGATCGTTACATCGTCCCCCTCTTAAAACAAACACTCATCCTCAAACGAGTATAAAGACATACCTGAAGTGGTTAAAAGATAAGGGTAATTGTTGCGCATATCATGCTCGGTCTCCCAAGTCGCCTACACGACCCCTCCACTGAATCTTCATAGACGCGGTGTTCTTTGACCTCAACTTTCGAACTTGCATGTCCAAAATGGCCATTGGCTCCTCAACATAGGATAGATCCTTCTCCAATTGGACTGAGCTGAAGTCTAAAACATGAGACGGATCACTATGATACTTCCGGAGCATGGAAACATGGAACACTGGATGAACTGCAGAGAGACTATATGGTAGTGCAAGTCTGTAAGCCACATCTCCAACCTTCTCAAGAATCTCAAAAGGCCTGATATACTTAGGGCTCAACTTTCCCTTCTTTCCGAACCTCATAACACCCTTCATGGGCGAAACCCGGAGCAAGACCTGCTCCCCAACCATGAATGCAATGTCGCGAACCTTCCAATCTGTATAACTCTTCTACCTGGACTGGGTTGTACGAAGTCGATCCTGAATCAATTTAACTTTTTCTAAGGCATCCTAAACCAAGTGTGTGCCCAATAGCCTAGCCTCGCCCGGCTCGAACCAACCCACTAGGATCAGCACCGTCTACCATACAAAGCCTCATATGGGGCCATCTGAATGCTCGACTGATAACTATTGTTGTAGGCAAACTACGCAAGTGGCAAGAACTGGTCCCAAGCATCCCCAAAATCAATCACATATGCACGAAACATATCCTCTAATATCTGAATAGTGTGCTCAGACTGTCCGTCCGTCTGAAGGTAAAATGTTGTACTCAACTCCACAGGAGTACCCAACTCACATTGTATGGCTCTCTAGAATCATGATGTAAACTGCATACCCTATCAGAGATGATAGATACCGGTACGCCATAAAGTATGACAATCTTGCACATGTAAACTTGAGCCAGCTCTCTAAAGAGTAAGTAGTAACCACAAGAATGAAATGAGTTGACTTGGTCAATTTATCCAGAATCACCCAAACTACATCGAACTTCCTCTGAGTCTGTGGGAGCCCAACAACGAAATCCATAGTGATCTGCTCCCATTTCCACTCTGGAATCTCTAACTTCTGAAGCAATCCACCCGGTCGTTGATGCTCATACTTCAATTGCTGACAATTTAGGCAATAAGCTACATATTCCATTATGTCCTTCTTCTTCAGCCTCCACTAATAGTGCTGCCGCAAGTCCTAATACATCTTCGCGGCACCTGGGTGAATAGAATACCACGAACTGTGATCCTCCTAGAGAATCAACTTTCGCAAACCATCTACATTAGGCACACATAGCCTGCCTTGCATCCGTAATACACCGTCATCTCCAATAGTGACTTCCTTGGCATCACCGTGTTCTTAAGGACAAGCAGATGGGGGTCATCATACTGATGATCTCTGAAACAATCATAAAGAGAAAACTGAGAAACCATACAAGCCAAAACTCGGCTTGGATCGGAAATATCCAATCTGACAAACTGGTTGGCCAAGGCCTGAACATCCAAGGCTAAAGGCCTCTCTGCTACTGGTAGATATGCTAAACTGCCAAAACTCTCCGCCTTACGACTCAAGGCATTGAACACCACATTGATATTCCTAGGATGATAGAGAATGACGATGTCATAATCCTTAAGAAACTCCAACCATCTTCGCTGCCGCAAGTTAAGATCCTTCTGTTTAAACCGATACTGTAGACTCCGGTGATTGGTGAAAACCTCACAAGGAACACCATACAAATAGTGCTGCCAGATCTTCAAGGCATGAACAATAGCTGCTAACTCGAGGTCGTGGACAGGATAGTTCTTCTCATGCACCTTCAGCTATCTAGACGTGTAGGCAATCACCCTACTGTCCTGCATCAACTCCGCGATGAGACCAATGCGCGACGCATCACAATATACCATATATGATCCCGATTTGTTAAGGCAATACTAACACTGGGGTTGTAGTCAAAGCAATCTTGAGCTTTTGAAAGCTCTCCTCGCAATCCTCGGTCCACCTAAACGGAGCACCCTTCTGGGTTAATCTGGTCATAGGTGATGCAATAGATGAGAAACCCTTTACAATTCGATGGTAATACCCCGCCAAGCCAAGAAAACTTCAGATATCTATAACTGAGGACGGTCTAGGCCAACTCTGCATCGCTTCAATCTTCTTCGGGTCTACCTTGATCCCCTCACTCGATACTACATGACCCAAAAATGCCACTGAATCTAGCCAGAATTCACACTTAAAAATTTTTGCATATAATTTCTTCTCCCTCAAGGTTTGAAGCGCAGTCCTTAGGTGCTGCTCATGATCCTCCCGACTCTGAGAGTACACTAGAATGTCGTCAATAAATACATTGATGAAAGAGTTAAGATAGGGCTAAAATACACAGTTCATCAAGTGCATGAATGTTGTCGGGGCTTTGGTTAGCCCAAAAGACATCACAAGGAACTCGTAATGACCAAACTGAGTCCTAAAAGCAGTCTTCGGCATATCTGGCTCCCGAATATTCAACTGATGATAGCCTGAATGCAAGTCAATCTTAGAGAACACTCTGGCACCCTGGAGCTGATCAAATAGGTCATCAATACGTGGCAATGGATACATGTTCTTCACTGTAATCTTGTTCAACTGGCAATAATCAATACACATTCACATGGAACCATCCTTCTTCTTTACAAACAAGAAAGGAACACCCCAAGGCGATACACTGGGCCGAATGAAGCCGTTATCGTGCAACTCTTGCAACTGCTCATTAAATTCTTTCAACTCTGTTGGGGCCATCCGATAAGGTGGAATAGAAATGGGCTGAGTGCCCGGTAACAAATCAATGCCAAAGTCAATATATCTATCGGGCGGCATGCCCGGAAGGTCCGCTGGAAATACGTCTGCAAAACCCCTTAATACCGAAATTGACTCGACGGTGGGAGTATTAACACTAACATCTCTCACATAGGCCAGATACGCATCACACCCCTTCTAAACCATTCGCTGAGCTTTAAGAAATGAGACAACCCTACTAGGAACACGATCTAAGGTACCTCCCCACTCAAGCCGCGATAGACCTGACATTGCCAACGTCAGCGTCCTGGAATGACACTCAAGGATAGCGTGATAGGACGACAACCAGTCCATTCCCAAAATGACATCGAAATCCACCATACTGAGCAATAATAAATCGCTTATGGTCCCAAAACCACTAAGAACAATCAAACATGACTGATACATACGGTCAACAATAATAGAATCACCCACGGGTGTAGATACATAAACAGGGGAACTCAAGGAATCGTGGGATACTCTCAAATGCGGGGCAAAATAAGATGATACATAGGAGTAAGTGGAGCCTGGATCAAATAATACTGATGCATCTCTATGACAGACTGGAACAATACCTGTGATAATAGAATTTGATGCAACTGCCTCTGTCCTAGAAGGAATGGCATAATATCTGGCCTGACTTCCCCCTCTAGGATGACCTCTACCTGACCGACCTCCACCTCTAGCTAGTTGTTCAGGTGGGGTGGTAGATAGTGTTGTAACCATAGCCTGAGGACCTAGTGGAGCACGTGGTGCCTGAGAAATCTGTGGAGGTGCACCCCTCCTAAATATGGGGAAATCCCTCACCACATTACGAGTGTCACCACATTCAAAACAAGCTCTCGGAGGACGTGACTGTTGCAACTGGCTCGGGCCTGATCGACTGGACTCACCACTGAAAGCATCTCGTACAAGAGGCACACTAGACATTGGCGGTGCATAATAAGGATCCTGGGGCCTAGTAGTGGCTGGAGCACCGTTGGCGGCTAGAAGTGCTGAATGAATAAGGCGACCTATATAACCCCTGCCCTGACGAACTACTGCTGGGGCACGAGTATCACTATAAGTGCCAGACTCTCGAGACCTCTTGACCTCTCTATCCCGAGTCAGCATACCCTCTAACCTCCTAGCAATCCCTACTACCTGCTGGTACGCAATATCTATCTCCAACACTTGGGCCATGCTCAATCTGATACTAGGGTTGAACCCCTCAATAAACCAACGAACCCGCTCTCGAACAGTAGCAACCAAGGCTGGTGCATGCCTAGCCAAATCACGGAATCGGACCGCATACTCTTACACGGTTATAGCACCCTGGCGCAACTGCTCAAACTCTGCACGCCAAGCATCTCTAAGACTCTGAGGAACATACTCCCTCAAGAATATATCTAAGAACTGAGTCCAAGTGAGTGAAGCTGCCTCAGATTAGTATAGTTGAAGCACACTCTATCGTAAACTAGAAGTTTACTGCTTCAAATAATTTTGTGCTTTGGCATGGCCGTTTGGGCCATCCTGGATCAATAATGATGAGATGCATTATTGAAAATTCGAATGGGCATCCATTAAAGAACCTGAATATTCTTACAGATGATGAATTTTCTTGTGATGCTTCTTATCAAGGCAAAATGATCACTAGACCATCACCAATGAAGGTTGGCATTGAATCCCTTCCCTTTTTAGAATGTATACATAGGGATATATGTGGACCTATTCATCCACCAAGTGGGTAGTTTAGATATTTTATGGTCTTAATAGATGCATCTTCAAGATGGTCTCATGTGTGCCTACTATCATCTTACAACCTGACGTTTGCAAAGCTATTAACCCAAATAATTCGATTAAGGGCACAATTCCCAAATTACCCTATAAAGGCTATTCGCCTTGATAATGCTAGAGAATTCTCATCTCAAGCTTTTGATGATTTTTGTCTATCAGTTGGGATAAAAGTTGAACATCATGTAGCTTATGTTCATACTCAAAATGGCCTTGCAGAGTCATTTATTAAACGTCTGCAATTGATAGCAAGACCACTACTTACGAAAACAAAATTGCCCATTACTGTTTGGGGCCATACTATCTTGCATGTAGTATCACTTATTCGTCTCAGACTGACACATTATAATAAATACTCTCTGTCACAATTAGTTTTTGGTTATGAACCAAATATTTCCCATCTACAAATTTTTGGATGTGTTGTATATGTGCTAGTAGCACCACCACAGCGTAGTAAGATGGCCCCCAGAGAAGGTTAGGAATATATGTTGGGGGGTTTGAATCACCCTCTATTATTCGCTATATTGAACCATTGACAGAAGATTTAATTACTGCTCGATTTGCAGCTTGTCGGTTTGATGAAACTAACTTCCCACAATTAGGGGAAAGAAAAAGAAAATCAAAAGAGAAATTGTGTGGAAAGTTTTATCATTATCCCATTTCGATCCACGTACCCCTATATGTAATCAGGAGGTCCAGAAGATCATCCATTTATAAAATACAGCAAATCAAATACCAGACGTATTTACTGATTTGAAAAGGATAACTAAGTCACATATCCCTGCAGAGAATGTGCCTATCCGATTTGATGTGCTAGCATGACCATCTACTAGCATGAGAGCTAGTGAACCTAAAGCACGCTTGAAGCGTGGTAGGCCTTTGGGTTCCAAGGATCAAAATCCTCGATAAACAAAATTGACAAATGATCAAAATGATACTATAAAGGGATCACCTGAAGAGACCTAGGATCTGATTAGTTCTAAGATTCCTCAAGAAATCAATGAACCCGAGACTCAAGTGAGCGAGGAACTTTTAATAAGTTCTACTGGTGATGGGATTAATTTAAATCGATCTGAAATAGTCGTGGATAATATTTTTGCATATAATGTTTCACTTAACATTATGCAAGATAGTGAGGATTTTAAATCCCGATCTGTCGATAAAGATCTGATTGGCCAAAATGGCAAGGGGCAATTCAATCATAATTGAACGCACTTTCTAAAAGAGAGGTCTTTGGACCAGTAGTCCAAACACCTGCTGGTATAAAACCAGTTGGTCATAAGTAGGTTTTTATGCGAAAAAGAAATGACAAAAATGAATGTCACGACCCCAATTTACCCTCCGTGGGATGTCGTGATGGCACCTAGTCTCTAAGATTAGGTAAGACTAACAATTTGTGGAATAACTCAATAACAATATGTACTCAAATCTAAACACATGATATATAAATAGAAACTATGATTTAAATAATTACAACTCCTAAAACCCGGTAGAAATAAGTCACAAGCTTCTAAGAGAAAGTCGTAAGTGTCTCTATATATCAAAGTCTAAAGAGAATAAGGGAAACAACATAATAAGGATAGAGGGGGACTCCGAGGTCTGCGGACGATGGCAGATATACCTTGAAGTCTCCATGTACAGTCTAGCTCACTAATATCTGTCATGGTAGGAAGAACCTGGATCTGCATAAAAAGATGTGCAGAGTGTAGTATGAGTATACCACAACGGTACCCAATAAGTGTCAAGTCTAACCTTGGTAGAGTAGTGACGAGGTCAAGTCAGGGCCCTACTAGTTTTAAAAGAAAAATAAGGCAGAAGATATAATAATTTTTGAAATGACTGAAAATTTAAACAACGAGAAACTTCAAAAAATAACAGCTTAACAATTAGAGGTAAACAACAGGGGCGCTCCCGAGGTACCGCCTCGTAGTCCTAATGTAAATATGCACAACATGGGGGATCTCTGGAGGTACCACCTCGTAGTCCCAAAGTAAATATGTAAAACATGGGAGATCTCCCGAGTAAACACCTCATAGTCCCAAAGTAAATATGCAAGACAAGGGGATCTCCCGAGTAAACACCTCATAGTCCCAAAGTAAATATACAGTACAAAGGGATCTTCCGAGGAATCGCCTCGTAGTCCCAAAGTAAATATGCAGTATAGGGGATCTCCCGAGGAACTGCCTCATAGTCCCAAAGTAAATATGCAGTACAAGGGGATCTCCCAAAGTAAATATGCAGCACATAACCGAAGGAACAACTAATTTACAGCAAGAAATCTTATAGTTAAATGTTTAATTCAAATCAATGGAAAGCATGTAATTCAACTAAACATGTTGCACAAATTGCAAGTAAGAGTTAAGGTACGTAGGCATGCGATACTAGGCTAAACATGATAAATACATATGCTAAGGCAACTCAGTTAAGGAATTTAAAAGAAGACAACTCAGCAAGAACCAAAATTTCTACAATTAGCCCGTGTACGCACTCGTCACATCGCGTACATGGCGCTCACATATCACAAATTGTTATAACAGTACCAAATCCTAGGGGATCCCCCCCCCCACAAAGTTAAACAAGTCATTTACCTCAAATCTCGCTCAATCAGTCGATAAGGATGCCTTTCCCTCGATTTTCCGACTCCGAATGGACCAAATCTAGCTAAAAGAAAGTACATGTCATGAATATAACTACAAGAAACTAATTTAAATAATAAATCTACGACTTTAGAAAAAAATCGAAAAATCGCCCCAAAAGTCGACTTGGGCCTATGTCTTGGAATTGGGTAAAAGTCACAAAATACGAACACCCATTCAACCACGAGTTCGCCCATACCAGTTTTACCAAAATCCAACACCAAGTCGCCACTCAAATCCCTACATTTAACTCTCCAAATTCCTAGCCTCAAACTCCCAAATTTCACTTTAAACATACACAATCTAGGTGGAAAAATCAATGGGAAAATAATATTATTGATTAAAAATAAGTATAAGAGATTTACCTCAAGAAATCCCTCGAAACTGCTCTCAGGAATCACCAAACCCCGAGCTCAAAATGTTTAAAATGAGTGAAAATCGCGAACCCTTGCATTTGAGTGTTGTGTCCAGCATTTCCGCTTCTGCGGACACGTAGCCGTATCTGCGGCGTCGCAGAAGCGACAACATACCCGCATCTGCAGTTCCCACGCTCCTGCGGTCAACTCTTCCGCATCTACGAAACTTCCACTTCTGCGGTCCTAAATCCGCTTCTGTGGACTCGCTTCTGCGAGACAAAGACCGCTTCTGCGGAGCTCCCCTTGCCAGGTCCCTTCTGCTTCTGCACTGCCTCCTTCGCATCTGCGATCTCGTAGATGCGGAATTTCCCTCGCATCTGTGACCTTTGACCACACTGCTCTAGCCGCTTCTGCGTCCCAAATGCTCGTTTCTGCAGGCTCGCACCTGCGGTCAATCTTGCGCAGGTGCGATTACACAAGAGCTGGTGCCTTCAGCCATTCACACAAGTCCAAATTTGGTCTGTTAACCATCTGGAGTCCACCCGAGGCCCCCGAGACCTCGACCAAACATACCAACCAGTCCTAAAATATCATACTGACTTAGTCGAGCCTTTAGATCACATCAAACAAAGCTAAAAAATACGAATTTCACATCGATTCAAGCCTAATGAACTTTATAACTTCAAACTTCTACATCCGACGCCGAAACCTATCAAAACAAGTTCAATTGACCTCAAATTTTGTGCATAAGTCATAATTGACATTACGGACCTATTCCAACTTCCGGAATTGAAATCCGACCCCAATATCAAAAAGTCCACTCCCTGTCAAATTTTTCAAAAATTATCCAATTTTTCAACTTTCGCCAATTGACGCTAAAATGACCTATGGACCTCCAATTCAACATCTGAACATTCTCGTAAGACCAAAATCACCCTACGGAGCTATTGGAACCGTCGAAACTCCATTCCGGAGTCGTCTTCATACAATTCAAACTACGGTCGATTCCTACGATTTAAACTTTTATTTTAGGGACTATGTGTCCCATTACACTCCGAACCCAAAAATAAATCCTCCCGGCAAGTCACATGACCACAAAATAAAGTAGAGGGAGCAATAAATAGGGGTTCGGGGCTAACATTGTCAAAATGACCGGCCGGGTCGTTACAATGAAGTTGAAAAATACAAAGCTCGCATTGTCGCACAAGGATTCTCACAACGACCTGGAGTCGATTATGAAAAAACATATTCACCCGTTATGGATGCCATAACATTTTGATATCTCATCAGTTTAGCCTTACGTGAAAGGCTTGAAATACATCTGATGGATGTGGTTACAACTTATCTGTACGGGTCACTTGATAATGAGATTTATGTGAAAATTCCTGAAGGATTTAAAATGCTTGAAGAAAATTTAAAATCTTGAGAAATGTATTCAATCAGATTATAAAGATCTTTGTACGGTTTAAAGCAATCTGGGTGCATGTGTTATAATCGCCTTAGTGAATATTTGTTGAAAGAGGGTTACATAAATGATATTATTTGTCCATATATTTTTATAAAGAAAATGACATCAGAATTTGTTATACTTGCTATTTATGTTGATGACATAAATTTTTTGGAACTCCAGAAGAGCTCCAAAAGGCAATTGAATATCTTAAGAAAGAATTTGAGATGAAAGATCTTGGAAAGACAAAACTTTGTCTTGGTCTGCAAATTGAACATTTAGCATACGGGATCTTTATACATCAATCTTCCTATACATAAAGGGTCTTAAAACGCTTTACATGGACAAAGCGCACCCATTGAGTACATCAATGGTTGTTACCCGTTCCGACCTCCAGAAGAGGATGAGGAACTCCTTGGTCCTGAAACACCCTATCTCAGTGCAATTAGTACACTTATGTATCTTGCTAATGCTGCAAGGCCTCACATAGCATTTTCTGTTAATTTACTAGCAAGATATAGCTCTTCTCCTACATAAAGACATAGAAATGGGATTAAGCATATTTTTTTATATTTAAATGGAACACTTGATATCTGTTTGTTTTATGCTAACAAAGGTTGTGCAGATCTTGTTGGTTATGCAGATGCAAGTTATTTATCTAACCCCCATAAAGCTCGATCTCAAACCGGGTACGTGTTTACATGTGGATGTACTGTCATATCATGACGCTCCACAAATAAATCTATTGTTGCTACTTCTTCAAATCATGCTGAGATAATAGTTATTCATGAAGCAAGTAGGAAATGTGTATGGTTGAGATCAATGATTCATTTTATTCAAAAAAAATATTGTTTGAAATGTGATAAAAGATCTACAATTTTATACGAAGACAATGTTACATGCATAATCCAATTAAATGGAGGATTTATAAAAAGAGATAGAACGAAACACATTTCACCAAATTTATTTTATACATAGGATCTTCTGAAAAATGGTGTCATCTATATTCAACAAAAAATTTTAAATAACAATCCATGACTCAAATATTTGGAACAAATTTATCTATCATAAGGGAGTGAAATAGGTGGGTTTTTCTTGTACGGTCTTTACTTTACTTTACAACTCTCGAGTGCAATCCGTGCAAAAGTGCGGGGATTGAACCCGAAGTTAATCGAACACGCAACCTTTTGATCTGGAGTTAGACGCACTACCATTGCGCCACGGAACATTTTCCTATTTAGTATTTTATAGTATTTACTTGGTGCATCAACATTAATTCCTTAAAATCATCACACTCGTGCAAAAGAAAATTTATATCATTTGTATATACATATACCTAATTACAACATATGTAAACTGAAAGATTCCAATTCATAGAAAAATCACATTCACTTTATTACTACCGAACAAAGTTATTTTTAAAAAAAAAAATTGAACCAGTGACTACTCCATTTTCTTCCTTTTCTTCTCCTGCATCTTGTTCTTCATTTCCTGCAGCTTCTGCACCACCGTGGCGTAACATCTTTGATACCTCACTCTTACTTTCTGCCCCCACTCCTTAATCTTGTGCTCATATTTCACATATACAAATGGTCCAGTCAGTCCCACCACGACACCTGCTCCCAAAGCCAGGAAATTTAGTATGAACACATAATTAAATCCTTCACACCAAAAATGAATTTACTGGATATATATATATATATATATATATATATATATATATATATATATTAAGAGATTGTATTACCAAAGTAGAGAAGCGTAAGTAAATCAAAGTAGCTAGCAACCACCGAAATCAACCCCAAAGAAGCTACAGTTCCGGCAAAAACGAGCCATTCTTTCTCGGCACTCACGCTAAATACTAATCGCAGGCTTTTTTCCACATATTCCTGGATTTTGGCCCCCATTTCCCTAGCTGATTTCTCGCTTATATACATCGCTGACATGTCCACTGGCTCTCTGCAGAAATAGTGACCGCACTAATTAATAGTAATATGTAGCTACTACTCATGTTCAAAGCTAAAATAAGCAGAACATACACAAATATATATATTGATAGAACGATTACTAAAGAAAAATTAAGTTTGGCGGTTGCTTACTTCCCCAAAAGCCTATGTATGTTACCCCAGAAAAGGAGAAACGCAACTGCGAGCATGGACATCCAGGAAAAGAGTGTCACGAATTTCAATTCATAGACTTCAAGTGCTAGCCATATGGCTGTAGCTGCTAAAAGTGTTAGAACACTCAAATTCTTCCTCTTCCATAATATTACATCTCTGACTATATCTGAAAGATATACCGTAAAATACTTGTATCAGTAACTTTACACAAAGAGACCAGGTGAAGAAGGAAAAATTAATTAAGGCGAGTGGGTTATCAAGGAGAAATGAGACTAACGTAACCTGTACCGTTGCTAACATCACGAGTTGGTGAAGGGGTTGGAAACTCTGTTGAAGTAGTGTGCATGTTGGATGCTGCAAATAAAGCAAAAATTATAGACAGAAAGGGAGTTAAGAAGGGGATCTTTCACTGGACAGTACTGTGACAATTGAGTTATGGAGATACCTGAATCGTTGCCAATTTCACGAGTTGGTGGAGAATCTGTTGAAGTCTGCATATTGAAGGCTTCAAACAAAGCAAAAAATATAAACAAAAAAGGGACTTATTAAAGTTTCTGGTACACTTTGAAAGAGCAACTTGAGATAGGTATTGTGTTCAGCTGAGAAACGTGAAGGACAACAAAGAGTGCAGAACAACTGAGCAGGTCATTCCAGATAAACACATGGCGCTCAATTAGTCGAAACGTGGACCGAAACCATGCAGGGTCGCGCCACGATGTAATATAATGATCGTCATCTAAACGGGCTGCTTGTAATTAAACCCACTCTACCCATAATGTCATGCTTTGGGCTCACATTCTTATATTTTATAGTAGAATTAACTTAAATAATAGCCGCCACATGTATAATATATGTATAATTAATATATAATTTATATATACATGCTAAAAGAAGTAAATATTGAATATGACCGGCTATTTATATATCTAAAAGTTCACGCCTATAGAGTAGCACCTCGAAAAGGTCTGTACAAGGCTGAGATCTCAAAGCTGGGTGAAATTTAAAAATAGCAGATTTACAAGTGGTAATTGAAAAATAGCCACAATTTCAAAAGTAATCGAAATTTAGCCATTTTTCATGTAAAGATAAATCTGAACAAAAACACTGTTCAAAATCCAGAAAATATTCCAGTATAATATGCTGGAGTTCGAATTTTTTACATGTGAACTTCCAGCATAATATACTGAAGTTCCAATATATTATGCTGGAACTCCAATATATTATGATGGAGTTGCAGTATAAATATATTGGAACTCCATCATAATATACCGGTCCAGCATAATATGCTGAAAGTTCATACACAGGTGCTCTAATCTCCAGTATATTATGCTGGAACTTTCCGTGTGCTGGAGTTCCAGGATAATATGCTGGAAGTTCATACACAGGTGCACCAATCTCCAGTATATTATGCTGGAATTTTCCGTGTTGCAGTAAAATAGTGGCTATTTTTCAATGACTTTGCAAATATTGGCTATTTTTCAATTACCAGTCCGAAAACTGGCTAGTTGGTGTTATTTTTACCTCAAAGCTGCATCAAAATGTTGGGCCGCACCAGAATGTATGGTAAAAGAATCCTAAGCAAAATAGCCAAGGTGAGACCGACCATCAATTCTCTACTTGCACTGCAATTTCCTAACATTTCAGTGACATAAGCTTTGTTGTTAAAGGAAATAATCTCCTATTATCATTTGCAATTTGAATGGAGTAAAAATGATCTAGTTTTCATGTCGTAACTCGTATGTATCCATCTCTCCCAAAAAAAACATATATAAAACTGAAACAATATATTTTAATGAACTATACATCGATCTCATCTTTATTTATTTTTTTAGAGCAAATTCATAAAAATTCAAATTTCGCGTCTGTTAGTGTTAGGCGAAGAAGGATTTTTTTTTTAAAATTTCTATAAGAGCAGCCTATTTCTTTATTAGAAGAATATTACGAGTAACGTTATCGACTACTTTTTAATAGACTAAGTTAGGAAGCTAGTTCTTGAGGGCATTGCAAATCAAAAGAAGGTAAAGATGAGACTTTAGTGCAAGTGAATTGCGCGCACCTAAGTACAATGCAAAGTTCAACAATTTCATTATTCCGTGGAGAAAGGTTGATGGCTTTTCTCAATATTTTGTTTCCAGGGTTTTGTTTCTTCCTCGAAATGAATAGAATGCCCAGTAGCAGACGATGACCTTTCGAATTGCGACTTAAAGATATCCAGCGTGTGGTTGCCTTTGCAATGTGATAAAAAGAAAAACAAAGCGGAGAAATGAAGAAACAGACATGCCACGTGCAAGTTCATCACAAAGTTAAGAATTATGCACATACACTTCACTTTTCCCTTTTCCCTTTTCATCAGTTTGAAGAATAACGAACCACGGTGTATTTATGCCATGCATTGTTGAATAAATTAACTCAACATGCTAGCCAAGAGGATTTTGGGGTATGGTCATGCACCATTCACTATGCAAATTACGCTAATTCAAGATTTAAATCATATTGATTCAATTTTCACGATTTTTAGCATTCAACTCATTATATTTTTAAAGTTATAGGTTCATAAATATTATTTTTACGATTTTAATTAATTTTTACATATAAATTTTTACTTTGCATCGAAAGTTATAGGTTTAATTGAACGCGTTAGTTGAACGCTACCTTCGCCCTGATCTTGCAGGTACATTTTACTATATAACATCATAATGACGATTTTCGCGCATAACCCTGATTCACATGACTCCTTTCGAATGAGATTTGGTAAGAAACAACATAGAAAACTCATAATAAAACATGTGGGATCTTTGTAGAATTATTTTTTTCATAGTCAAATTATAACAAGTTATTGGAGATTATTTCTTTGATTTCATAGTTACCGATACATCCCTAAAGTTCAGTGCTAAAATGTCTCAAAATATGTCTAATCGGTTTTGATATGTGAATTTCACCCACATTTAAATTGAAAAACGTATGTTTAGAACTTTGTGATAGTATATACTCCTTCCTAAGTTCGAGCTCAAAAACATTTATCCTAGAAAACTCAAAAGGATTCTCATGTCACAATTCAAAAGTAATTATCTCCAAACCAAATCAAACCATTCATACACAAAAATAAAAATAATTATAGAAAAACCCTACACAAATAGGGTAAAGAAAAAGCAAAAAGTGTTATGAAATAAAGACTGTAAAGTAAAGACAAGTATAGACCGAAACTGATATATTATTCAAATTTCAAACTTATGTACATAGTGAACTTAAATCTCCTTTATTTATAGAAGAAAGAAAGTTGTTATGTAATCTGCTTCTGCAAGCTGTTGTGTAAGCTTCTTGTAAGCTGCTACTGTACCATATATAGATAATCTTCTACCGGGGTGATGTTTATCCATAACAGAGTACCGAAAGGATAAGCTCATTGTACCAGATATAGATAATCTTCTACCAGAGGCCGGTGATGTTTATCCATAATAGAGTACCGAAAAGATAAGCTCATTGTACCAGATATAGATAATCTTCTATCGGGGGTAATTTTATCCATAACAGAGTACTGAAAGGATAAGCTCATTGTACCAGATATAGATAATCTTCTACCGGGGGTGATGTTTATCCATAACGAAGTACCGAAATGATAAGCTTCTTCAAGAGGCTTATTTTCAATAGAGTACTAAATAGATAAACATATTTACGGCGGAGTCTCATATAGATAAGCTTCTTCAGGAAGCTTATTTACAACGGAGTACTAAATAAACATCCATAATATAATATATTTATAACACTCCCTCTTGGATGTTCAATTAAAAGATAATGTGCTTCATTAAATCCTTACTAGGAAAAACCACGTGAAAAAAAATCCTAGTGAAGGAAAAAGAGTACACATATTTAGTAATACGCATAACTAGTTGTCTCATTAGAAACCTTATAAGGAAAACCCTATGAGAAAAACCTTAGTAAGAAAAAAAGAGTATAGCGTGTATTATACGCATAACTAATCCGCATTCCAATCTTGTATACCATATTCTCAAAAGTTAAAGTTGGCAAAGATTTAGTGAATAAATCTGCCGGATTGTCACTTGAACGGATATGTTGCACATCAATGTCACTTTCTTCTTCTTCTGAAGATCATGTGTGTAGAATAATTTTGGTGAAATGCGTTTCGTTCTATCTCCTTTTATAAATCCTCCCTTTAATTGGGCTATGCATGCAGCATTGTCTTCGTATAAAATTGTGGATTTTTATCACATTCCAAACTATATTTTCCTTGAATAAAATGAATCACTGATCTCAACCATACACATTCCCTACTTTCTTCATGAATAGCTATTATCTCAGCATGATTTGAAGAAGTAGCAACAATAAATTGATTTGTGGAGCGTCATGATATGACAGTACCTCCACATGTAAACACGTACCCGGTTTGAGATCGAGCTTTATGTGGATCAGATAAATAACCTGCATTTGCATAACCAACAAGATCTTGCACTACCTTTTGTTAGAATAAAATAAACTCATATCAAGTGTTCCCTTTAAATATCGCAATATATGCTTAATCTCGTTCCAATGTCTCAGTGTAGGAGAAGAGTTATATCTTGCTAGTAAATTAACAGAAAATGCTATCACTACTAAAAATCTGTTAAAAACCGACCAACAATTTCCGACCAACATTGGTTGGTCAAAATATGCGACCAAAAACCGTCCGGGTTGGACGGAAACTAGGGAAAAAAAATATTTATATTTTTTAAAACTAAATACCGACCAACGTTGGTCGGTAAATTGGTCAATGAATTGACCAAGCTGGTCAGACAAGAAAATTTTGGATTACCGACCAACGTTGGTCGGTAATCTGGATCCAATTTTTTAAATTTTAATAATTATTTTATTATTTAAAATATTTTATAATATTTAAGAATTTATATTTAAAATTACCGACCAACGTTGGTCGGTTAATGTAGGGGAAGTATTTACCGACCAACTTTGGTCGGTAATTTTTATTTTCTGCAAAATAACCGACCAAAGTTGGTCGGTTATTACGTCAACAATATTGATCAAACTTTCAAATTACTTTTATATTTACTATCTAAATAATATAAATGTAATTCGCTAACACTTTTGTAATACAAATAATTAATACACTAACATATACTATATATAACATGCTATTTGTAAATTGATTCATCGACTTATAACTTACTTAATTAGATGCATCGATGAATATCAAAATAAAACGTTTGACCTATATCGACTAATAGTAAAAACAAAACCTCTCGACTTATATCGATTAATCTAGTTGTGCCATGTATTATTAGTGATGAATGAATGAAAAATAAAAGAATTAATACTAAACATCTGTGATATATATATATATATATATATATATATATATATATATGGATCACAAATTAAATAAACGAAAGAAGATATTAATATTAAGTAAGCGAGTTAAATTAATAGGTCAAACATGGTCAAACTTTAACAAGCTATATATATACACACTAACATATACTATAACAAGCTATATATATAGTTAAAGTATTACAATGAAGTGTGTTTGTATGTGTGTATATATATATATAAGAATATGAAGCGCTAGATATATATATATATAGGAACATGAAGCGCTAGGACCACAGGATCAGGTTCTTTTAGGGATAGACTTGGGAAGATACTAATTAGTATATATACTTTATCATCAAATATATCTATTTGTAAATTGATTCATCGACTTATAACTTACTTAGATGTATTATCGATGATTCATCAAAACGTCTCGACCTATATATCGATTAATCTATGTCATGCATTATTAGTGATGAACGAATGAAAAAAGAAGTTATTAGCATCAATTACAATATAGTGTATGTGTGTGTGTGTGAAATTACTCACATACTTAATTATAACTTAGAAAATTTACTTAGATAGATGATATTATAATTTATTAAAATTAAATAGTTAATATAATTATTTATAAAGATTATGCTTATAGTTTATAATTATTTATAATAATTGCATAGTTAAATAAAATAAATGCTTGTAGTTTATAATATTTATTTTATAATTTATAATATTTTAAGAAAAAAAACACACACACAAAAAAAGAATTTAATTTTTTTTAAAAAAAAAACCCGACCAAAGTTGGTCGGTTTTTGGTCAAACGGTTAGCACTTAATGTACCGACCAAAATTACCGACCAACTTTGGTCGGTAATTCTAAAATCAGAGAAGTGAAAAACGGGGGAAACCCCCATTTCTCTGAAATATTTTCCTCTTCCCTCTTCCCCTCTCTCCTTCTCCCAGCCCTCCCCCTCGCTTCCAGCCCTCCCCCTCGTCGTCGCCGTCGCCGTCACCGCTTCCACTGCCACTGCCGCCCCTCTCCTTCTCCATCTCCTAAAAATTCTAGGTTTGAATTATTACAACCCATTTATTTATTATTTCTAGGTTTTGTTAATTAGTTATGAATTAGTTTCAATTGATTAGTGTTTCAATTATTTGAACATTGTATTTTATTGGGAATTAGGGTTTAGGTCTTGTTTTAATTAGTTTTATTAACTAATTAGTTTTGTTAATTAATTTATAATTATAGAATAAATTAATTTGTTGTTGTGAATCGAACTTTTAGGGTATGGGTTGAATTTCTTTAGTTAGTTAGTTTATGTTTAAACTCATAGGATATGAATTGAAATTTTAGTTTTTAGGATTTGTTCTTGTGAATTGAACTTTTAGGATATGAATTGAACTTTTAAGTTATGAATTGGACCTTTTGGATATGAATTGAACTTTTAGGATATAAATTAATATAATTAGGAAAATATAATTATCTTGAATTAACTAAAAAGGATATAATTAATTTATAATTGTAGAATAAATTAATTTATTCTTGTTTTATTTGTATAGATGGAACATCGTACTTGGATGTACAATAGAAATTATCCTAATCGGCGGGGATTGCGGGAGGATTTTGTAGAAGGGGTTGATGACTTTATTAGACATGCAATGTCACTTCCACCATACCAAAGTGAAGGAGTAATTAGGTGCCCTTGTGTCAGGTGCGATTGTATGAAGTTTAAAAAATCGGAGGAAGTTAAGCTTCATCTTTATAGGAAGGGGTTTATAGAGAATTACTTTGTGTGGACTAATCATGGAGAGATCGATGGTAGCCGTGGGATATTTCATAACATGGTTGTTGGTGAAAGTAGTAGGTCGGTGGAGAATACAAATCTTGATTCTAGAATTCAGGATATGGTTGCGGATGCTTTTGGGGGTGAGCTCAATGAAAATGTTGAACAAAACGTTTTTATGAATAGTTAGAGGAAGCTAGTCGTCCACTACGTGAAGGAAGTCCGCACTCTGAGCTGTCTGTTGTAGTTAGATTACTAAGTATCAAATCTAATTGGAATATTTTTCAAGCAGCCATGGACTGTTTCATTGACCTTATGAGTGAACTAGTTGACCCTAATATCAACTTACATGGTGATTTCTATAAGGCGAAGAGATTGGTTTCTAAGTTAGGACTTTCGTCAATGAGAATTGATTGTTGTGAAGATGGTTGCATGTTATATTATAAAGATGATGCAACTTTAGACAGTTGTAAATTTTGCGAAAAGCCTCGTTTCAAGAGGCTTTCCAGCGGGAATATGGTCGATGTCAAGGCAATGCATTATTTACCTCTTATACCTAGGTTAAAGAGGTTATATGCGTCGATGAGTTCTGCTCCTCATATGAGATGGCATTGAAAATAGAAGACCACCTGGTGTTATGTGTCATCCTTCAGATGGAGAAGCTTGGAAGCACTTTGATAGGACATATCCAGATTTTGCTAGTGAACCAAGGAACATTCGGTTAGGTCTGTGTGCCGATGGATTCACGCCTTTTTCTATATCTGCGACACCATATTCATGTTGGCCTGTCTTTCTTACACCTTATAATCTACCACCTGAGTTGTGTATGACTAGTCCATATATATTCTTAAATTGTATTATCCCCGATCCACGTAATCCGAAAAGTTTGATTGATGTATATTTGCAACCTTTGATTGATGAGCTAAAACAATTGTGGTATGATGGTGTTGAAACATATGACATATCAACCAAGCAGAATTTTAATATGCGTGCTAATTTAATGTGGACTATTAATGATTTTCCTGCGTATGGAATGTTGGCTGGGTGGATGACTGTTAGGAAGCTAGCTTGTCCTTACTGCATGAAAAATAGTAAAGCGTTCACTTTGAAACATGGCCGAAAGCAATCATGGTTTGATTGTCACCGTCAATTCTTGCCTGATGATCATGAGTTTAGAAGGATGAAAAATGCATTCAAAAAGAATAAAGTGGAATATGATTCTCCACCTCCGATACTTTCAGGTGAGGAAATTTGGGAGAGGGTCCAGAACTTCAGTAAAGTTACTGAGGCTCCACCTTATAGATTCCCCGGATATGGTGTTAATCATAATTGGACGAAACAGAGTATATTTTGGGAGTTGCCTTATTGGAAGGATAATCTTCTCCGACACAACCTTGATGTCATGCATATTGAGAAGAATTATTTTGATAATTTGTTCAACACAGTGATGGATGTTAAAGGTAAGACAAAAGATAACCCGAAGGCTAGAATGGACTTACAAGAATATTGCAGGCGGCCTGAATTATACTTGCAGACAGCAAACAATGGTAAGGTGTTCAAGCCCAAAGCAAGTTACACATTCACTTTGGAGGAAAGACGACAAATTTGTGATTGGGTTACGAAATTAAAGATGCCTGAGGGTTATGCGTCGAATCTTGGAAAAAAAGTAGATATGGAGGTAGGGAAGTTGAGCCATTTGAAAAGTCATGACTGCCATGTTTTCATGGAGACCTTAGTGCCTATTGCATTTTGTGGTTTGCCTGAAAGAATCTGGAAACCCATCACAGAGATTAGTTTGTTTTTCAAAGACTTGTGTTCTACCACATTAAGGGAAGAAAACCTACTTCGGATGGACCAGAACATCCGTGTAATTTCTAGTAAGATGGAAAAAATATTCCCATGTGGTTTCTTTGATGTGATGGAACACCTTCCAATACACCTTGTACACGAGGCACGACTTGGAGGGCCTGTTCAATGCAGATGGATGTATCCCTTTGAGAGGTAATATTATAAGTTTGATGTACTATTCTATTTTATTTGAATGTTATTGGCTAACATGAGATTATGTAGGACAATTGGCAAATGCAAACAATTTGTTAAGCAGAGGAATAAGATTGAAGGATCTATATGCGAAGCCTATCTTGCAAAGGAAACTGCACATTTTTGTTCTTATTATTTTGAGAGTAACGTGCCATGTTCTAGGAATAGGCCCAATAGGCACACGGTCGAATGTGTGAATGATCCATTATATCCACCAATGTCCATATTCAATCAACCAGGCCGATGTTCTAAGGATGTTAGAAAGAGAAGTTTGAGTGATATGGAGTACAAGTCAGCTACACTTCATGTGTTGCTAAATTGTCCCGAAGTTGTACCATTTCTCAAGTAAGTATTGATTTATTAGTTATCAAAATGTAAAATTTACTGTGACTACATATTGATGCAACTACTAAAAATATTTGATATGTCACAGTCACTTCGTGGGTCAATTTGGCTATGATGCTGTATATACGAGATTTGATACGTGGTTCAAACAGTTTGTAAGTGTATATATATATATATATATATATATATATATATATATATATATATATATATATATATGTAGTGAATGTATAAAAATTGATTCATAAGTTGTGCTAACTTATGAATTTTTTTAACTCTATGTAGGTAAATAATCTAAATAATGGTGTAAATCAATTTTTGAAAGATATATCTTGGGGACCTGGGCTTCAGGTCACAACAATGTCTTAAGTACGT
This sequence comes from Nicotiana tomentosiformis, assembly GCF_000390325.3. Classification (NCBI taxonomy): domain Eukaryota; kingdom Viridiplantae; phylum Streptophyta; class Magnoliopsida; order Solanales; family Solanaceae; genus Nicotiana; species Nicotiana tomentosiformis. Next base: position 115,519,329 of record NC_090813.1, read on the forward strand.
AGTGAATGGTTATAAGTTTCATACAGATGATTGCTCTAAAAATAAAAATAGCAACAACAACGGGGTGTGGGTTCTAGGTGGTGATGGCAATCAAGTTGGAGATATTGATTATTATGGTGTGGTCAAAGAAATATTACAACTAGAATATACAGGTTGGCCATATAAGAAATTGATACTCTTTAGATGTAAGTGGTTTGACCCAAATCCAACAAGAGGTACAAGAGTACACAACCAATACAACATAATTGAGGTTAATCATACGAGGGAGTATGATTGCTATGATCCTTTCATAATTGCACATAACGTTAGGCAAGTGTATTATGCTCATTATCCATTGCGGCGGAATAAGTCCGATTGGTGGGTTGTAATAAAAACTAAGCCTGTAGGTAGGGTGGAAGTCGAGAATGTGTTAGATGTTGCATATCAAAACGATATCTCCAATATTCACCAAATAGTGGACGATCAGTTAGAAAATGATTTGGAACATCCTGAACGCATATTGGAAGAAGTTGATATAAATGAAGTAACAATTATAGAAAATGAGGACGAGGAATCAACTGATGAAGCTCAAACAAGTGAGGACGAAGAATTCTCGGACGAGGAACAATACGTCGATGAGGATTAAAAAGTTGGTTTTTAAAGCACTCTCGTTTTATAGCTAGTTTCTTATATGTTTCAATCTAAATGTGTATTATATTATGCAGATGGCAGGCAAGGGTCAAGGTAACAATGACCCTACTAGTTCTCGGGGTCGAGAAAAAGGTAGGAAGGGAAAGAGGAGGGTAGAAAATAATACTCCCTCTTGTCCACCTTTTTCAGAGATGCCTATGTCTTATCCTCCACCACACGGCTATACTGAGCTGCCACAGCATCACGAGCCGTACACCTTCATTCAGACACCCAGTCTTCCATCACAGGGTCACAGGACTATACGTCCGACATACAGTCCAGCTGCCTCACAGCCATCTGCATCACATCCACATGGATCACATCCCTACATATCACAGCCACATGGATCGCATCCACCCATGTCATAGCCACTCGGGTCACAGCCACTCGGGTCACAAGCCATCGGTATCACATCCACTTGGGTCGCATCCAGCTATGTCGCAGTCACAGGGATCGCAACCATCTTCATCATCGACTCCATCTATTGCAGGCCTTCGCCTGGGAGGCATTAGCTCTGACCCGCCTACACCGTCTTCACATGCATCTGATACACATGCTTCGGATGGTGATGACGAGGTAGTGCATTATGATCGATATGGCAGGATCATCATAGTCCCTGAGGGTGATGGGTAAGTGTTATTCATTATTTTTGCGTTTATTGATTTGTAACATTTTTACTAAGATATTAATGTGTTTTTGTTGTTAAATTGTAGGTTCAGGCCGGGTAATAAAACTACGAGGATAATCACCAATGCCATCAGAAAGCTTTATGATGGCCCTTATGCGACTTGGACTGATTGCCCATTCTCACTGAAGGAGCAAATTTTCAATCAATTTAAGGTATAAATGTTCTTTTAAGCAGTTTAATAATTTATACTTATGATGTTTCCATCTAATATTTAACTTTTGAAATACAGAGCAAGTGTGTATGGGAAGACCGCTATAGCGCGGAAGTGGCTACAAATTTTCATCATAAAGCTCGCAAGAGATTGGCGGATGCTTTCTCGGATGCTAGAAAGAAGAACAAGAGGCCTGGCTGGTTACTTGAGAATTTGTGGAATGATTTGCAAAGGCAATGGCTTACCGCAGAGTTCTTAGAGAGGAGCGAAAAAGGAAAGAAAGCTCGTGCATCCAAGAAGGGAGGCTCCTTGCACACTGGAGGTGCGATCAGCCTAGGGACAATAAAAAGAAGATTGGTACGTAATTGCTTAAATTATTTTACTTTTCTAAGTATATCTATTCTGTTTATTAACTAAATTAATTTGTTTTCAGGAAAAGAAGTATGGGCGTCCAATGAGTCATGATGAGCTATTCAAGGAGACACATGTTGTGAAGAAGAAGAAAGAGGGGGATCAAGATAGGTGGGTCGAGGACCGGGCCTCGACTGCATATGTAAGCTTTCAATTTTATTTAAGTATTATAATTTACTTTTATAAACAACTTGAAATACTTATTTAATTTAAAATAATATAGGGTTGCTACCAAAGTAACGTGGAGGAATTCATCCGTAGTCATCCAGCTGGTGAATCGGGTGAGCCAACCCAACCTTCGGACGAGGATGCTGAAAGAATATGGTTGGAGTCTGTTGGTGGTCCAAAATGGGGGAAGGTATACGGGATTCCTACTAAAAACTTCCATCGCTATAAGTGTGGAATGCGAGGAATAGGGACTTCCTCGCATGGCGAGCAACTTAATAGGGAGAGCCTCTCCGCTATGTGGGAGACAGTGACAAAGCTCACATCAGAGCTAGAAGCGGCCAAGGAAAGAGAAAGGCTTAGAGATGCTCAATTCCTTGGCATGCAAGCTTAGATCAGAACTCTCATATCTAGTAGAGCTTTTCCGTTGCCCCAATCTCGTGAGTCATCTCCAGAGGGTTGACCTCCACGTGATCGTTCCTCCCGCCCTGCTCGTGATCGTTCCTCCCGTCCTCCCCGTGATCGTGCTTCTCGTCTTCCACAAGACCGTTCTCTATATCGTCTTGGAGATGAAAGTTCATTAGACGGTGATGATGATGTTGTACAAAACACCCCTTGACTTTTATATACTTTGAACTAGACAAATAGAACCAGTTTTGAACTAGTTGTAATTAGTTTTAACTTGGTTTTGGATTTTTATGTTCAATTGAACTTTAATTTGTTCTTTTTAAAGTATTTATTGAATGTTTTGGTTGTTGTTGTTGTGTTGTTGTTGTTGTTGTTGTTGTGTTGTTGTTGTTGTGTTTTTGTTTCTGTTGTTGTTGTTGTTGTTGTTGTTGTTGTGTTGTTGTTGTTGTTATTGTGTTTTTGTTGTTGTTGTTGTTGTTGTTGTTGTGTTGTTGTATTGGTATGCTGGCAGGTGGTTTAGCTGCCAAAACAGGCATTTTATGCCAAAATTAATCCCATAAAAACCGACCAACGTTGGTCGGTTTTTAATAAAAAAAAAAGTTTATTCCAAAATACCGACCAAAGTTGGTCGGTTAATGAACGTTGAATTCCCAAAATTCAAGACTACCGTCCAACTTTGGTCGGTATTTTGCTTGTATTGTTGAGATTACCGACCATAGTTGGTCGGTAATGTTTAATTTTAATTAGTTTTAAAAAATATATATTTTCAATTACCGACCAAAGTTGGTCGGTTTTTTTTAATTTTAATAATTAATAAAAAAAGATAATCCGACCAACTTTGGTCGGTAAAATTAAATTAATAAAATATGTTTCCGACCAAAGTTGGTCGGTAAGTAATTAAACTTGTGAGATGGTCGTTTTAATATACCGACCAAAGCTGGTCGGTAATTTCCGACCAACTTTGGTCGGTAAGCCGTTCCGACCATCAAAATACCGTCCACACCGTAAAGGTCGCGTTTTGGTCGGTAATTTACCATAACCGACCAACGTTGGTCGGTATTTTTGGTCGTTTTTTAGCGAATTTCTGGTAGTGTATGTCGGGCCTTGTAGCATAAGCAAGATGCATAAGTGCACCAATTGCACTAAGATAAGGTATTCCGGGACCAAGGAGTTCCTCATCCTCTTCTGGAGGTCGGAACAAATCCTTATTCACTTCAAGTGATCGAACAACCATTTATGTACTCAATGAGTGCTCTTTATCCATGTAAAAACGTTTTAAGACCCTTTATGTATAGGCAAATTGGTGGATAAAGATCTCGTATGCTAAATGTTCAATTTGCGGACCAAGACAACGTTTTGTCTTTCCAAGATCTTCCATCTCAAATTCTTTCTTAAGATATTCAATTGCCTTTTGGATCTCTTCTGGAGTTCCAACAAGATTTATGTCATCAACATAAACAGCAAGTATAACAAATTATGATGTCATTTTCTTTATAAAAATATATGGACAAATAACATCATTTATGTAGCCCTCTTTCAGCAAATATTCACTAAGGCGATTATACCACATACACCCAGATTGCTTTAAACCGTACAAAAATCTTTGTAATCTGATTGAATACATTTTCCGAGATTTTGAATTTGCTTCAGACATTTTAAATCCTTCAGGGATTTTCATATAAATTTCATTATCAAGTGAACCGTACAGATAAGCTATAACTACATCCATTAGATGTATTTCAAGCTTTTTATATAGTGCTAAACTGATGAGATATCGAAATGTTATGGTATCCATAACATGTGAATATGTTTAATCAAAATCGACTCCAGGCCATTGTGAGAATCCTTGTGCGACAAGATCTTTCAGTTTTATTTTTATCATTACTTTTTCGCACAAAAACTCATTTATGACCAACTAGTTTTATACCAGCAGGTGTTTGGACTGCTGGTCCAAAGACCTCTCTTTTAGCAAGTGCATTCAATTCTGATTGAATTGCCTCTTGCCATTTTGGCCAATCAGATCTTTGTCGACATTCTTCGACAGATCGGAGTTCAAGATCCTCGCTATCTTGCATAATGTTAAGTGCAACATTATATGCAAAAATATTATCCACCAATATTTCAGATCGATTTAAATTAATCCCTTCGTCAGTTGAGCTTATTAAAATCTTCTCACTCACTTGAGTCTCAGGTTCATTGAATTCTTCAGGAATCTCAGAACTAATCAGATCTTGGGTCTCTTCAAGGGATACCTTCATAGTATCGTTTTGATCATTTGTCGATTTTCTTTTTCGAGGATTTCGATCCTTAGAACCCAAAGGCCTACCACGCTTCAGGCGTGCTTTAGGTTTACTAGCTCTCATGCTAGTACATGATCATGTTGGGACATAAATTCGGATAGGCACATTCTCTGCAGTGATATGTGACTTAGTTATCCTTTTCAAATCAATAAACGCGTCTGGCATTTGATTTGCTATATTTTGTACATGGATGATCTTCTGGACCTCCTGATTACATATAAGGGTACGTGGATCAAAATGGGATAATGATGAAACATTCCACACAATTTCTCTTTTGATTTCCTTTTTCTCTCTCCCTAATTGTGGAAAATTTGTTTCATCAAACCGACAATCTGTAAATCGAGAAGTAAATAAATCTCTCGTCAATGTTTCAAGATAGCGAATAATAGAGGGTGATTCAAACCCAACATATATTCCTAACCTTCTATGCGGGCCCATCTTACTGCGTTGTGGTGGTGCTATTGGCATATATACAACACATCCAAAAATTCGTAGATGGACAATATTTGGTTCATGACCAAAAACTAATTGTGACGCCGAATATTTATTATAATGTGTCGGTCTGAGACGGATAAGTGATGTTGCATGCAAAATAGCATGGCCCCAAACAGTAGTGGGGAAATTTGTTTTCATAAATAGTGGTATTGCTATCAATTGCAGGCGTTTAATAAATGACTCTGCAAGGTCATTTTGGGTATAAACATAAGCTACAGGATGTTCAACTTTTATCCCAACCGATAGACAGTAAACATCAAAAGGTTGAGATGATAATTCTCCAGCATTATCAAGGCGAATAGCCTTTATAGGATAATCTGGAAATTGTACCCTTAATCGAATTATTTGGGCTAATAGCTTTGCAGATGCCAGGTTGCGAGATGATAGTAGGCACACATGAGACCATCTTGAAGATGCATCTATTAGGGCCATAAAATATCTAAACAACTAACTTGCTGGGTGAATAGATCACATATATCCCCATGTATACGTTCTAGAAAGGCAGGGGATTCAATGCCAACCTTCATTGGTGATGATCTAGTGATTATTTTGCCTTGATAACAAGTATCACAAGAAAATTCATTATTTGTAAGAATCTTCAGGTTCTTTAATGGATGCCCACTCGAATTTTCAGTAATTCGTCTCATCATTATTGATCCAGGATGGCCCAAACGGCCATGCCAAAGCACAAAAATATTTGAATCAGTAAACTTCTGGTTTACGATAAAGTGTACTTCAACTGTACTAATCGTTGAGTAGTATAAGCCGGAAGATAAAGTTGATAACTTTTCTACAATGCACTTCTGGCTAGAAACATTCTTTGTAATACAAAAATATTCCATATTCATTTCATCTATCGTCTCAACATGATACCCATTTATCCATAAAACTCAACAAATATTTTTCGGGATTTGGAGGAGAATAATGCATTATCTATTATAAGTTTTGTTCCCTTAGACAGAAATATAGTGGCTCTTCCGGAGCCTTCAATCAAACTTATATTACCGAAAATTGTTGAAATATTTACTTTTTCCTTATGCAAATAAGAAAAGTATTTCTGATGAGTTGTTCCACTATCAATTACACAAATATTTTTATGATTGGTCTTTGATCCAAACATAATTTGAGGATTATCCATATTATTCAAAATGAAATAAACAAAATAAATATGATAATAAACATCATTATCAAATCATAACTTTTATTTATGTATAACAATTACATAACCATACTATCTACTACAAATAACAAAAATTAAAATATTTACATTTCTACAGATTCATCACCGATAACATGACTTGTTTCTCCTTCCGGAAGTGCAAAGTAATCAGCTACATCCAAATGCATGAAGTCTAAATTATTTTCAGAAATAAAATTTGCTTCAGCATTTTTCTCTGTCTTCTTTAGGGAGGCTTGATACAGCTCAACCAGGTGCTTTGGCGTACGACAGGTACGTGACCAGTGCACTTTTCCTCCACATCTATAACATGCATTTTCTGCCTTTGCTTCTTGCACCGCTTCATGTTTTTGTTCCTTCCTTTTTCACTACTCGTGGTGAGGAGGGTTTTTTGGTGCATTATTATTACCATGACTAGATTTTCTTCCCCGACCATGGCCATGACCACGACTGGGGTCACGTCCTCTTCAACACTTAGCTTGGTGGAAGTTCGTCTCATTCACTTCAGGGAATGGACAAGAACTAGTAGGTCGGTTTTCATGATTTTTCATTAATAGCCCACTATGTTGCTCGGCTACAAGAAGATGTGAGATAAGTTCAGAATATTTTTTGAATCCCATATCTTGATATAGCTGCTGCAGGAGCATATTCGAGGAATGAAAAGTGGTGAAAGTTTTCTCCAACATATCATGATCAGTAATATTATCACCACATAATTTCAATTGAGAAATAATTCTGAACATAGCATAATTATACTCACTGATATATTTAATATCTTGTAGCCTTAGATGAGTCCAATCATAACGTGCCTGTGGAAGAACGACCATCTTCAGTTGGTCATATCTATCTTTTAAATTATTCCACAGTATGACTGGATCTTTAATAGTGAGATGTTCTATTTTCAATCCTTCATCGAGATGATGGCGTAGGAATATCATTGCTTTGGCATGGTCTTGGTTTGATGCTTGATTTTTGTCCTTGATGGTATCTGCCAGACCCATCGCATCAAGATGAATTTCAGCATCAAATACCTCAGACATGTAACCTTTGCCCGATATATCTAGGGCTACAAATTCAAGTTTAGAAAGATTTGACATTATTTAGAAAAAGAAAGTTTGTACCTCTGATATTTTTAAAGTATTTGCTCGAGATGGCAGAGTCTCGTGCTGATAACATATTTTGAAATAAAGACTGTAAAGTAAAGATAAGTATAGAGAAAAACTGATATATTATTCAAATTTCAAACTTATGTACATAATGAACTGAACTCTCCTCTATTTATAGAAGAAAAGAAGTTGTTGTGTAAGCTGCTTCTGCAAGCTGCTACTGTACCAGATATAGATAATCTTCTATCGGGGGTGATGTTTATCCATAACGGAGTACCGAAAGGATAAACTCATTGTACCGGATATAGATAATCTTCTACCGGGGGTGATGTTGATCCATAATAGAGTACCGAAAGGATAAACTCATTGTACCAGATATAGGTAATCTTCTATCGGGGGTGATGTTTATCCATAACGGAGTACCAAAAGAATAAGCTTCTTCAGGAGGCTTATTTCCAATAGAGTACTAAATAGATAAACATATTTACGACGGAGTCTCATATAGATAAGTTTCTTCAAAAAGCTTATTTACAACAAAGTATTAAATGAACATTCATAATATAATATATTTATAACAAAAAGAGAGTAGCAGTGAAAAAAAAAAGAAAAAAGAAAAATAAATAAAAGGTGCCTAGATCCTTTCCTTTTTTACCATGAAATTTTTGTTTTACTCCGACTCTCTTTTTTTTGCACTTCATTTCTCTACCTCTTCCTTATTTTTAAATTAACATAAATAGTCGTCTCAAATTAAAAATAATTGATGTATATAATTAATATATAATTTATATATATATATATATATCTGTTAGAAAAAGATAAAAAATAAATATGGTGTAAATATCTGCTTTTTTTTCTTTTCTTGGATATAAAAGGAATTTGACGTGCCTCCTAAACTGGAAGCATGGAGGTGGATAACCCCTTTCCGTGTGGTACCCCACTCCACCCCATATTTTCCGATCAATCAAACACAACACACAAATCAACCAACACATCACATGGGTGCCCATCATTCATTAGCAAATAGTATTCCTTATTTCCCTATTGACTATTGAAATATATATATTAAGTATTATGTTAACTAGTAAAATTAAGATTTTGGCCAACTAGTGCTTTATTTATTTAAGTTCTCTATCTTCCTTGTTATACAATATTCCATGAACTCATTAGGTGTTTAGGCCCACCTTATTATTGCAAATGATTCGCCACTTGCCACTAATGAAATTTTGAGTTGAAAGCAATCAAAAGCATAAGGAAATTAAAACTCAATTCAGGCCTTAATTTTCCGTCTCCAAAGGGATCATTGATTAGTACCCTATGGAAACTTCTCGATTTCCAGAATGGCGTTAACTTTAAATTCTATCTAAAGCTAAAAAAAAGGTCAACTGTTATTTTCGCTATGTGATATATAAGGGGAGGAAAGGAAACAGTACTAAAATAATTTATCTCGCAGTTCCTGTTGATTAAACTATTTGTCTATTTCTAAGCATTAGTTTTCCTATTTTTACTTTTCTCATCATTTATTCTATCAAATTCGAACTCACTATGGCAAGGTAAATTTATCTCGTGGCCTGTTGTTAGAACACAGCCGACAGAGTACTTGCTAGCCTTTCGACTACGAATTTATTTAAATTCATAATTTTGGACACGAAATATAGATTTATACGTAAAATTTTACTAAAATTTAAATAAATATTAGATTTGAACCCAAAATTTTAACAGTATAATGAGTTTAATATCAAAAATATTAAAAAATGAACTCATTAAATTTAAATTCTAAGCTACTGTTCAAATTGTTATTTCCTCGTAGAGAGAAAGGAAATAACGATTCATCACGAGCAACTGTTTACGGTATAATAATTTTTTCATCCCAAGTTAGGCTCGCTATTAAAATAATACTTGTATTAAATGGAAACGGTTATAAATAAATTTACTTTATAAAGAAGTTGACAATTGTTCAAATAATAATGGAACCTAAACTTACTTTAGTAGTAATACTTAAATAATGAAAGAATAGTGATTAGGGTAGAGAATTTCATACTTTTAAATAACATAAGTAGAAAGTTATAGGATGCTTAATTTGTAAGAGATATTGTTATTTTACTTGCATCATAATCCTCAGCCAGTTCATTCCTACTGTGGAGGACATTTATTGTTTTGACTTTGCTAATATCAAATTGATGGTACCATGAAATTCACCACCTCTGCGCAGAGAGGGTCGCTAGAGTTGCAAGAACCATTTTAAATTCGAAATTTCTTCTTGCAAAATTTTGATACCATACCAATCTTCTTGCAAAAGAGAAATTAAGTTGATTGAGACTTTCTTTTTATAAAAAATATTGCCTAAATTTAGGTTAAGAATTAGTATATTTGTTTCAATTTTTGAGCTATATCAAAACTAATATTGTCCTTTTCATTGGTTCAAATATAAAAAATATTGTCGATCACTGTATCTATAAATGATACAGGTAAAATGTTTACGTTTTGAAAAAGTAGTCCTCAAACGCCCTAAAACAAAAAGACAAACTGTAACAAGTAGGCAAAATTTTAAATTAAGTCTAAATTTAGAGAAGAAGAAACTAAGAAAAAGAAAAAAGAGATTGAGCTCTTTGGATTCTAAATTCTGACCATGAAATATGCATGTGAAAGCTGACATCCATTCTCAGCCATTAACTGATTACATCATTTAAATTGTAAATATTCAGCCGCACTAAAAGGAAAAAATAATAATTTTAGCACAAAAAATGGAGAAAAGAAACTAGCAAGCGGTAATATCGCGGCTACTACCCCTGGTAATTAAAGGAAATAACATGCTGTATTGCTTACTGCTTTTAAATTTTTTCAGGTGGCTCACGTTCCTGTATTTAAATCTCTCAACACTCAACAATCCCAATAAAACTACAGATCCAACTCAACCTCTACAATCTTTATACTACACATACCTTTTATTTTGGTCAAATTTATACTTCACGTAGAAAGAAAGAGTAAAGATAAAGTCTAAGAATTTAAATTTTGATATTGCGATTCAAACTACAATGTTACGACTCTGCTCTTGTTCTATTCTTGATCAGAGATTTCTTTATGAAAAATATGAATCGGAGTTCGAAGAAGGAGAGGGAGAAGGAGCCCTTGACCCGCAGGAGGATTTATTCAATCACATAGTTTGGGTTTCTAGAATATGGCGCCCTTGAAGCTTTCTATTTGATTGTATCGAAAGGCCCTTGTTCAACTTGAATTTTATTTTTCCTAATTAAATATGTTTTACTATGTTTAAATTTTGTGTATTAACGATGCAAATAATAATTATATAATTAAGTTACTTATAAAATAGTTACAAATAAATTTTTTACGGTAAGCATCAATCAATAAAGTTATTACTAATTGCTATCACCAATGGCATAGCCACCTTTGTCCTATAACTAGATAAAAGTTTTTATTATATATATATCAATTTTCTTTATGCTTATTTCTTTATATTTTAATTTTTTTGTGAAAATTCTGGTACACAACTTTTGGTCGCATAGTGAAGTGTTGAAATATGTTACTACCTCTGTCCCAATATATTCGTTATGCTTTCTTAGTTAGATACAATAATTTTAAACTTTCAACTTTATCCTTAATGGGATGATTTATAGTCACACAAGTATTTATAACTTAATTTAGACCATAAATTTTAAATATTTTTAAACGTTTTAAAACTTTGTTCCGAGTCAAACAATGCCGGAGAATGAGGGAGTACTAGTTTAAACATTTTTACATTAAATAAATCCTTAAAAACAAGTTTATATTGACCGGACAAACGGCGAGATTTATGGGAGGTTTAACTTTCAACTACTACTTACCTTGTCTTTCCACGCTTCTTTACAACTAGCAAAATGAAAAAAAGTGAACCAAAAGTAAAAGAAAAAAGAGTGAAGAAAAACATTGGGAGGTTAATGTATAATAATAATAACGCGGAATCGCGTGAAGTGCGCCGAATATGAGAGTTGGCATTATATAGGCCCTATCCAGCGAAGCTCTTTTCCGCAACTAAGTCAGTATTTATGTGCTGCTTTACACAAATCCTCCACTAGATCTATTAGACAGTGATACTTTTGTTCATTCTTTCTATTTTTAGAAGAAGTATACTTCAGCTCATACCAACTCAAACCTGGTATATTTCCATTTTCTTCTCTCTGTTTCTGTTAGATACTCTGTGGGATTGGACTTATATATGTGCATTTGGTATATTTGCAGGTATTAAGGGGTTTTGTGTGTTGATTCTTTAAGCATTGATGCAATGGGGAAAGTTGCTCTTTTTTATTTGATTTGTGGTATCTTGGTTTTTGGGAGCGTCTCTGTGGTGAAAGCAGAGGATGCTTATAGATATTTTACATGGACTGCTACTTATGGAACTGCTTCTCCCCTTGGTGTTCCTCAGCAGGTTGTTTTCTTGTTTCCTATTTTCTACTGCTAGCTGTATGGTTAATTTAGAAGTTGAATTTTCTGATGAAGTTTTCATGTTTGAACTTGTAGATAATCCTGATCAATGGTCAATTTCCTGGTCCAAAACTTGATCTTGTCACTAATGAGAATGTAATCCTTAACCTTATTAATAAGTTGGACGAGCCTCTTCTATTGACATGGTGAGTCTCTTTTCCAAAAACTTTCTTTTTATTTATGCTTATATAATGTTGCTCTTCGTTTTAATTTGGTCTAGACTTTTTTCTCATATAACTATCTTATTGGCAGTAAGTTTTGTTAACTACACTGCTTCTGCCAAATGTATTTCCGTCATTGAGCTTTTTGTATGCGAGTCATGTTATTGAAGAAGTATTGGGGAGAAGTGATTAGACAATATATGACTATGCTCCAGCTTACTGAGGACATGATCCTAGATACGAATGTGTGGAGGTTGAGAATTAAGGTAGAGGGTTAGGTGGCCGAGTGTTGTCCTTGCGCGTTCTAGTAGCTTTAGTGCATTACTCAGTGTTAGTCTTGCGTTTTCTTATTCTTTAGATTTCTGCTGTTACTTGTTGTTTCTTTCACTTTTGTTTCTGATTGCACCACTATGTTAGTCTTGTATTTACTCTTCAGTATTTTGATTTGTTTGCTTGTTGTTGCTTCTTCCTTTTAGCTTTTCTGAACCGAGGGTCTACGAAAATAGCCTCTGCCTTCCTATAGTTAGGTGTAAGGTTTGCGCACACACTCAGACTCCACTTGTGAGATTACACGAGTTTTTTTTTTTTTTTTTGGTTGTTGTAGTCCTCGTCTTCATGTTATTCGAAAAGTGTAGTATTTTGGTTTCTCTTTATTTTGCTGTTGCTTTTGTAGTCATAGAATTGTTGAGAACAAGTGTTAGACCTATAGCCTTACATGTATTTACTGTTTAGGAACGGAATCAAACAAAGGAAGAACTCATGGCAAGATGGAGTTTTGGGAACTAATTGTCCCATTCCTCCAAATTCAAATTACACTTACAAGTTCCAAATGAAAGACCAAATTGGAAGCTATACATACTTCCCTTCAACTCAATTGCACAGAGCTGTTGGAGGTTTCGGAGCACTAAACATATATGCAAGATCAGTAATCCCAGTTCCATATGCTAAACCTGCTGGAGATTTCAGTTTACTTATTGGTGATTGGTACAAGAGCAGCCATAAGGTAATTCTATTGCCTGTTTCTTGCATTCTTTCAAACTGTATTAGATAATATAGCTGTCCAAATTGTGTGCTGAAAATGCCCTCAATATCTTAACCTTTGGTTTTTGCAGGTATTGCGGCAAATATTGGACTCAGGGAAGTCTCTTCCTTTTCCAAGTGGCCTCCTTATAAACGGACAGAAGCAGTCTACCTTCACTGGCGATCAAGGTCATACTGAATTGTCATTAATCATCGAATGTGTCCTAGCCATTTAATCCTGTTGAAGAACAACTCATTAACAACAGTTTTTTTCCATCTTCAGGAAAAACATACATGTTCAGGATCTCTAATGTAGGTTTGAAAAATACCTTTAACTTCAGAATTCAGGGCCACAAGATGAGAGTCGTCGAGGTTGAAGGATCCCATGTGATTCAGAGCCTCTATGATTCTCTTGATGTCCATGTTGGTCAATCTATGTCCGTCCTTGTTACTTTGGATCAGCCTCCAAAGGACTACTACATTGTTGCTTCCACAAGGTTCACAAGGACTGTTCTTACTGCTACTGCAGTTCTCCACTACTCTAACTCTAAGGCGTCTGTTTCTGGACCCATGCCATCTGCTCCCGCTGGTCAAATGCACTGGTCTATGTTGCAAGCCAGAACATTCAGGTACCTTCTTATCCACAAGAATTGCCATGTACATTCACATTATTGCATTTGACACTTCAGACATTACAAGACTAGTTGAAACTCTACAATTAGGATTGTTTATCGTTCTCAAAATGGTAAAACCTTGATGGTGGGAGGTAGCAGGTATCTAGTCGAATTAGTCTGAGGTGTGCGCAAACTGGTCTGGACACTATGATTTTGAGAAAAAAATTATATATGATAAATAAAGCATTTCAAGAATAGTTGACACTTGACAGCTAGGATTGTTTATTGTTCTCAAATGACCTGATTCTCTATTTTTCTGAATTGAAGGTGGAATCTTACAGAAAATGCAGCTAGACCAAATCCTCAGGGTACATTCCACTATGGTAAAATTACAATATCAAGGACTTTTGTGCTGGCTAACTCTGCACCTCTTATCAATGGGAAGCTGAGATATGCTGTGAATAGGGTCTCTTATGTTAATCCTGATACTCCACTAAAGCTTGCTGATCATTTCAACATCCCCGGAGTCTTCAGCTTGAACTCCATTCAAACTTTTCCCTCTGATGGTTCTCCTTACCTAGCTACAGCTGTGTTTCCAGCTTCTCACCATGATTTCATCGAAATCGTTTTCCAAAACAATGAGGCTACTATGCAATCTTGGCATCTTGATGGCTATGACTTCTGGGTCGTCGGGTATGTCTTAATGCTTCAAAGTTTTCCGTTGCTCCCAGTGATATAATTGGCTGACTTTTCTAATCCTTTCCTATTGCTAAAATCTGCAGTTTTGGATCTCGCACATGGACTCAAGCAAGTAGAAATAAGTACAATCTTGTTGATGCTCCTACTAGACATACTACACAGGTAAACTTCAAATTCAGCCACTGTAGTGCAGCAGTTGCATGAATGTGAAGGGTTAATTCAGTATGATCACTAACTACTATTTCTCTAAAGTAAAGTAATTGATTGTTACCCACTATAACTATCTTTTGTCACATTAAACTAATTGAACTTTGCTTAGTATAATAGTAAAGTCGCACAGTAAAGTCACCCTGATGGATAAGTTTTGTTGTTATAACGGTTCAGTGACTATACGTGAAATTAACTCTTATATGAATATATAATCCTAATCATGAACATGGAATGGTTCTTGCAGGTTTATCCAAAATCCTGGACTGCTATATTGGTATCATTGGACAACCAAGGAATGTGGAATTTGAGGTCAGCAATGTGGGATAGGCAATATCTTGGACAACAGGTGTACCTCAGGGTCTACAACCCAACCCAAAGTCTAGCTAATGAATATGACATACCTACTAATGCTCTTCTATGTGGCAAAGCTGTTGGTCGACATCCTTAATTTGATGAGTCCTTTAGGCTTCTGTTTTATTACTGGTCATGAGAGGTTGACTAGGAGAGATTTACGGCAAAATATAATTACTCGGTTACTTATGTTGTAATCAGATACCTTTGTATTTTATGGTTGTTGGCTACACTAGTTTTTGAAATGCCAGCTAATACGAAGTTCATTGTTAGATAGTAATTTCGTCTTTATATCTGTTTTATATTTCGTCTTTATATTATACTCCCGATCTATACTAGACGCAAGCAATGAACTTCGTATTAGACGAAATTATACTGAACTTTCATTTCTTAATTTAATGTCACTATTAGCACACAAGTTTTCGTCAGTTTGTTCCTTTTTTGTATCACCTGTTTAGTAAGTGATCCTCTTTTTATTTCTCTTGTAACTGATGGGCCTTTAATCCACGATTTAAAGTTTCTTTTGAAAAATTAAAAATCTTATGAGAAAATGTGTAACCACCATCTAGAAATTTGTAAGTTATTGCAACATTAGACCTCAGTCTAATATTTTGTGAACAAACTAAAAATTGCATGAGCAAACGGTAGACTCAAAATGTTACGTTGTCCGGAAGGGTAATTTCCTAAGGCTATAATTTGCACAACTTTTCTAAATAGGAACAAAATCTAAACAATAAACATTTGCATAATCAGCCCTATTAGCGAGAACGCGGACTGGACCATTGGTTTATTCTATTGGGCCAAAACTTTCGCCTTCTAGCCCTGTTACAGTAGACTACATGTTTAAACTGGGCCAACCTTCTTGTTAGGATAGTTTACGCGGTATGCCCATTGACAACAACAGCTAACACCATATATAATTAAAATATTTGTTTTACTTTGTATATCTACTTTATAAATTTATTTTATCATATATACCTACTGTATTCTAAAATATAATACTGTATATTCCAAAAGAATATTGTGATATTGTATTCCAAAATTAGAATACTGTAGCATGTTTAATTTGAATATTGTATTCCAAATTAAAAAATTATCGTATGTTTGGTTTGGATACTATATTCCAAATTAAAATATTATAGTATATTTAGTTTCAATATTCCAAATTAGAATACTGTAGTATGTTTTGTTAGAATATTGTATTCCAAATTAGAGTATTATGATATTTTTGGTTTGAATACTTTATTACAAAATAGAATATTATGATATGTTCCATTTAGATACTGCATTCTAAATTAGAATATTGTGGATGTTTAATTTGAATAATATATTAAAAATTAGAATATTATAGTGTATTTTATTTAAATATTGTATTCTTCATTACAAAAATATGGTATGTTTGGTTAAGATATTACTCTTTATTAGAATATTAATTATGGTAATCTAGGTTCGGATTTTTCAAATTAGAATATTATGGTATATTTTGTTTGAATATTATAGTCCAAATTAGAATATTATGATATGTTTAGTTTCGATATTGTACTCTTCATTAGAATATTGTGGTAAGCTAGGTTTGGATTTTTCAAATTAGAATATTGTGGTATGTTTAGTTTGAATATTGTATTCCAAATTAAAATATTATGATTTGTTTAGTTAAAATATTGTATTCCAAATTAGAATATTGTGGTATTTTAGGTTTGGATTGTATTCCAAAGTAAAATTTTGTGATAGGTTTTAGAATATGGAGGTATAACGTGTAATATTTTTGAGATATTTGATATAATTTCAAAGATTAGGTATATCATAAAAGAGAGTTTTACAAATGGGTATATTATGTAACTTCCCCTTTTGTTTACTGGAGCTTTGGCACTGTATGTTGGATAAAATTCACAAATAGACAGTTCTTAGAGTATGGGCTAAAACTTATCCTAGTTATGTGTGGGCCAAGTCAATATTAAGAGAGCCTTCGAAGGCTGCCACGCGTCATCGATGTGTTTTCAACAAAGGATAAAGACGAAGTCGAAGTGATCTGACGAAGGACGAAGGACGAAGACGAGGTCGAGCTGACTCAGCAGAGGGACGAGAACGAGCACTCCCTTTAGAAGGACAGTAACAACTAGTTTTAGAGATAAGACATTATAGAGAATATTCTAGGGGATATTTCTCCCATATGTACTATTAGGATTTTTGTGGCCCATGTGCCTCTATAAATAAAAAGATATGTGGCTATTGGGGGGCATTGGACATTCATTGTAAAAATGAATAGGTTGACATTCTCTGAGGATTCTTGCTTTATTGCATAGATACAAAATATACCTTTTTTTGATAGATCTGCATCTAACTTTTCTCCCACGATCTAAGGAGAATCCGAATATTCAAAAGCTCATCAATCATTTATCATTGTCAGGAGGAATATCAAAGAATCTCATCCTTTTTCGGTTGACTTGCTTAAATTTATTTACATAAATGCCATTATATATTATTTAATACTAGTTAATGCTATTCTCTTTGTTCTTGGTCCATTGAATATTATTTACTGTTGCATATTTATTGTTATTTGATCGACACTCGTGATGTTTTGCTACAAAATCAGTGAAATAATCTTTTGGATATTAATATTGGCTAATATTAACTCTATTCTATTAGAAAGTCTAATTGTTTCAACCTAGATCTTTTGGGTCAAACAGTGTGGCGCCGTCCGTGGGGATTTTCTCAGCCAACTTTTTAGTTTTCACTAGATCTACAACTCACATGACTTGTTAATCTAACAAACCACAAGGATTATCTATCCTCTCCGTGCGTACTAAAATTTCCATGGATGTTACCAAGGAAATAGAATGAGGGTAACAGATAACGTTCCCCTCAAACTTATGATTGCTATCAACGAAGGCTATGACACCCGGTGCGAGGAAGTGACGCCCACTGCCTCGGTCGAGGTTGCCTTCCCCTTTCTGCAGCATAACAAAACCAAATGGGAAAGGAGCCTCCACGTCCGTAGGAGAGAGGACGCCACCTGCTATGAAAAATCTCCTCGAACGTGGCTAACTGACACCATGGTCAGCGTGCTCAGTAAACAAGCTCCATGCACAACCACAAAAACCACGAGAGTCCATGCAGCACAACGAGGGGACGAACAAGACGACCAACCAGACCCTCCAACTTCAGGTAAAACTCATAATATTATTGATAATGCAGGTGATAGCATCCTCACCACCGTGCTGAAAAGAATGGAAGAAATGGAAAATGAAAACAAGGCGCTCAGAGACCAAATGAAAGAGCACCAGGAATGAGTAGACAAAATACTTGGCGCCCCCTAATTGCTGCCAAAAAGGGACACCGGTAGGTTCGTAGAACAACCATATAGTGAGGAAGCGGCTCCACACGCCTTACAAAATACCTTCAAGATGACCCCATATCTCAGAAAATACAATGGGACAACTGACCCCGAAGATCATGTGACTCACTACGTTGCCGCTGTGAATGGCAACAACCTCACCAAAGAGCATGTGTCCTCCATCTTGCTGAAATTTTTTGGTGAAACTCTCACGGGAAGGGGGTTGACATGGCATTCACAGTTACCAGCCCGTTCCATATAAACGTTCGAAGAAATGGCCGATAAGTTCGTAACAGCACACGTCGGGGCCAAGAAAGTTGAAATAAGAGTAAACAACATCTTCGCCATCAAGCAATCCCCAGGAGAGGGAATGAGGGACTTCCTCTCCCGGTTCAACATGGTGAGGATGACCTTACCAAATGTTTCCGAAGTAATAGCCGTCACAACCTTTCAGAATGGGGTTGAGCAGAGAAGGTTTGAGGGTGACCAGAAAGCTACTTAGTCTGTTAGAGAAGTATCCACCGACCACTTTGTATGAAATCCATAATGTCTACTATGCCGAGGTTAGAGAAGATGATGATGACCTCAACAGACCAACTCGATGACTCACCTCGGTACAATCCGATCCCAGGAAAAAACGTAGAGATAATATGAGGAGAGATCATCCAGTGTCGCGGGTAGGAAGGGAACGACACCAGCCCTATGTTAGGACACCCATTGCCCCATTTAGTTATGAAGACGACCCATTTAGGCCAAGATCAGGAACTCACATGAATGATAGAGGTATGCCCCCTTGTAAAATGGCCACCCAAGATGAGGTCGGACCAAGGAAATATGATGCCCTCTGTGAGTTCCACCAAGAACATGGACACAAAATAGAAGATTGCATCGCCTTAAGGCTAGATGTGGCAAACTTGCTTACAGCAAGGGCACCTCAAAGAACTGCTCAGTGACAAAGGCAGGAACACCTTGGAGAGGGGTGGAGAAATTCCAGGACCGCCAAAGCCCCATCACCAGCTCATACCATCAATATGATTATTGGTGGCAGCGACGACGCCTCCATCAACAACATCAAATTCACCACCACCCACAATCCCAAAAGATCGATCACTCACGAACGGTATGACATACTCGAAGAAAGTATGATCTTTGACGAGTCAGATGTCGGCGATATGACTTTCCCTTATAATGATGCACTTGTCATTACTTTACAAATTTTAGATATTGATGTTAACAGAATTAGGATAGACGACGGAAGTGGAGTGTGCATTATCTATCCCTGAGTCCTCGCACAGATGAGGCTCGAGGAAAGGATAATGCCACGTTGCATCACACTAACCAGTTTTAACAATGCAGTTGAACGAACTTCACGAGAAATCACACTCCCCGTTCTCGCCGGCAGAGTGGCTCTAGAGACGACATTCCATATCATGGATCAGGACACCGCATACAATGCCATCGTAGGACGACCATGGATACACCTCATGAGAGCCATCCCCTCCAGTCTATACCAAGTGATCAAATTCCTAATACCTTGGGTAATATTCAGCATACGAGGGGAACAACGTACATCTTGGGAATGCTACCGAATCGCCATGGACAACACGATAACTCAAGAAAAGAAAGTAAAGGAAAATGAAGCATAACAATCAGAAGGGTCAAGGTCACCATAAGGCGAAGACGAGGAAACCATTATGGATCCAGAGACGGTCGAAGCCACTGAATCAATCATAGAAGACTCGACCATGTTCAACTAGATCCTAACGACCCCAGCAAGAAGGCCTACATCAACTGCAAACTCCGAGAACCAGGTAAATTTACTCAATTTTTAATAACTAACGCATATTTATTTGCCTTTAGTCATGCAAACATGCCAGGTATCCCCAAAGAAATCACCACACCACAAGCTGAATGTCGATCCCTTCTACTTCCGGTAAGGCAGGTTCGATGAAAGTTCAACCCAGCCACCAATGAGTCCGTCAATGAAGAAGTAGAGAAGTTATTGGCGAACGAATCCATCAGGGAGACGAAGTACCCCAAATGGATAGCCAATGTGGTGATGGTCAAAAAGAAAAATGGGAAATGGAGGATGTGCGTGGACTTCACAGACCTAAACAAAGCATGCCTCAAGGATTCATTCCCACTACCACACATCGACCAACTCATCGATACAACGGCTGAGCACGAGCTGTTAAGTTTCTTGGACTCCTATTCAGGTTACAACCAAATACCCATGGAGGAAGAGGACCAAGAGAAAACCATGTTTATCACTCACATGGGAACATATTGTTATAGGGTTATGCCATTTGGGTTGAAGAACACAGGAAAATGTTGGTCACAAAGATGTTCAAAGATCAACTTGGCAAAACCATGGAGGTGTATATCGACGACATATTGGTCAAGTCCATGAAGGCAGAGGATCACATCGACCACCTAAGGAAGCTTTATATATACTAAGAAAGTATAAAATGAAATTAAACCCCGAGAAATGTATGTTTGGCATAGCCTCAGGAAATGTTTTAGGTTTCTTAGTATCACAACGAGGGATTAAGGTCAACCTAGATCAAATCAAGACTATCAACGGGATACCAGAACAATTGACCACTAAAAAGCAAGTTAGAGACTGACCAGTCGAATTGCCGCCCTATCCAGATTCATCTCGCGGTCGTACGATGGCTGTCACATGTTTTTCAGCATACTCAAAAAGGATAACGGCCTCGAGTGGGCGTCCAAGTGTGTACAAGCACTACAAAAATTGAAGGCGTACTTGTTGTCACACCCCTGCTCTCAAAACCTGAGCTCGTGGAGCGCCTCCTCATCTACCTCGTCGTCTCGGATGTAGCAGTAAGTGCGGTCTTGGTTTGAGAAAACAAATGTACGTAATCTCCAATTTATTATATCAGTAAAACATTGGTCGACGTCGTACCCGCACCTTGAAAAACTAGCCTTGGCCCTGGTCGTAGCTTCACGAAAGCTTGGACCCTATTTTCAGTGCCACCCTATCTCGATCGTCACCACTTTTCCTTTAAAAAGCATATTACACAAACTAGAGTTGTAGGGGAGGTTGTCCAAATGGTCCATCAAGTTAAGCGAGCACGACATCGCTTATGAGCCTCGCACAGCGATAAAGTCGCAAGTACTCTACTTCGTCATAAACTTTAGTGCAAAAGTAATGCCAGAGGCTGAAAATAAAGTCATTCAGGCTTCTCTTCAGACACAAGACCTTTGGGTCTTGCACACTGATGGCGCATCCAATGCATGCAGGTCCGGGATAGGACTCGTACCTGAGGTTCCCACCGGTGAGATAATTCTCCAATCCATAAAATTCCCGAACATGACTAATAACGAAGCTGAGTGTGAGGCCATAGTTGCAGGATTAAGACAACCACTCAAGTACGGAGCAAAGCGATTACAACTTCATTACGATTCACAGCTCGTAGTCAACCAGGTTACGTGGACTTTACAAATCAAAGAGCAGAGGTTGAAGAAATATCAGACCAAGATCTATAGATTGTTACCTAGTTTTGACGAGTGCCAGCTCGACCAAATTCCAATAAATCAGAACGTCGAAGTAGACGGTCTTGCCAAGTTGGCCGTCGTTACAAAAAGTGTGACCCTGGGGATAAGAGTGTAGTTCACCTCCTCAGCTCGGCATTGGATCATATAGAGGTAAGATCTGTAAATCTAACTTGGGACTCACGCAATTTTATTATAAACTATTTGCAGGACGGCACCCTCCCAAATGAAAAAAAAGAAGCCAAAAATTTGAGAATGCAAGCTTCTAGGTACAACCTCCTCCACAACGACTTATACAAGAGAACGTATGACAACCCCTTAGCAAAATGCATAGGCTCGAACCAAAGCCAACGCGTCCTTGAGGAAGTCCATAAAGGTCATTGTGGCAGTCACTTCGGTGAATGCCTCATACGGGCCGGGTATTATTGGCCCACCATGAAAAAGATGCCCTAGGATTTGTGAAAACATATGAGAAGTGTTAAAAATATGCCCCGATAATTCACCAAGCAGGCGAGCACCTCTACTTCGTCATTTCTTTATGGCCTTTCATTAAATAGGGAATAGACATCGTGGGACCACTTCCACTAGGACGAGGTAACGTAAAATTCCTTTTAGTTTTAACTGACTATTTCTCTAAGTGGATGGAAGCATGAGCATTTGCCCAAGTGCGTGAGCAAGAGGTAATTACCTTCATATGGAAAAACATCATTTGACGATTCGGCCTACCCAAGAAATAAGTTGTGACAATGGGCCCCAGCTCAAGGGAAGAAAAAATACTGAGTTCTTTGAAAAATAGCACATTAAAAAGATACATTCAACTCCGTATCACCCAGCCGGTAACGGGCAAGCGAAATCCTCCAATAAGTCCATACTGAACATCATGAAAAAGAAATTCGAAGAGGCTAAGGGAATGTGGATGGAAATACTCCCAGAAGTATTATGGGCACACAGAACCACCCCGAAGACGAGCACATGAGAGACACATTATTCTC
Source organism: Nicotiana tomentosiformis (assembly GCF_000390325.3). Lineage (NCBI taxonomy): Eukaryota > Viridiplantae > Streptophyta > Magnoliopsida > Solanales > Solanaceae > Nicotiana > Nicotiana tomentosiformis. Next base: position 115,542,272 of record NC_090813.1, read on the forward strand.
TAGTCTACGAAACAGAAGCAGTTAAACCAGTCTAGGTCGGAGAACCCAGCCTGAGGTACTCCCATGAAAGCGATACCAGCAATGACGAGAGTAAGAGGCAAGATCTCGACGAGGTTGATGAGCGAAGAGATATGGCATACATAAGGATGGTCGCCCAAAAACAACAAGCAGAGTGTTACTACAACAAAAAGGCAAAGGTCCGACTGCTTAAGATTAGGGACTACATACTCAAAGCCAAAACTCAAGAAAACAGGGATCCACGAGAGGGCAAGTTGGGAACCAATTGGGACGGACTATATAAAATCATAGCCAAAGCAGACAAGGGTTCATTCCAATTGGAAACCATGGAAGAGAAACCCCTGCCAAATAATTGGAATATCAGCCACCTCAAGTACTTCAACTTCTAAAAAACAAGAAATGCCTTGTAAGTCGTACTCTTTTTTTCCTTACTTGAGTTTGTCTCAATAGGTTTTTTTCAAGGAGGTTTTAAACGAGGAGACGAGTGGGATGCTTCGAGTTGAAGTACATAAGAGCAGACATATTTTTCATTGCCTGACTCCTCAAGATTCTCCAAGTTGAACAATGAAGGGACTATATATGCTGGGACTAGAACGCCAACCAATACCCAAAACTTGTAACTTTCTCCAAAAATTGCCCAAGGGAAAAATAATGTAATCAGAGCAACAACATCAAAATAATAGAAGTACATGTTTATCGAAATCGCTCCAATGAAAGGTTAAGCTCGAACAATACCTATCGTCCCTCGGCCACAATTTAATGAAAGGTTAAGTTCGACCAAGCTCGAACAATACTTATCGGCCCTCGTCCATGATTTAATGAAAGGTTAAATTCGACCAAGTTCGAACAACACCTATCAGCCCTCAGCCACGATTTAATGAAAGGTTAAGTTCGACCGAGCTCGAACAACATCTATCGGCCCTCGGCTACGTCCTAGCTTAAAGGTACATTTGACCAACTCGAACTACACCTATCGACCCCTGGCCTCTCAGCTAAGAGACATACTCGATTTGTTTGAACAAAGGGCCGATAAGGACCACGACTATTCAACCCAAAAGCTACAACCACCTAAAGGATAACAACAAAAGGAATAAAGATGCAAAATATGCAAGTACAAAAGTAAAACATGCAGGTACAGAAACAAACACAGAAATGAAATAGGTGCGTATAAAGCAAAAGTCAACTTTGATATTCACATGAAGAGTTTTTACAAGAGCCCTCGAAGACGCCAACAAAAAAATACAAGAAGTTAAAACAAAAACTAGTGGCCATCACCATTTCGGCCTCTGACGCCCTCTCCATCCTCGTCTTGACCGTAAGCGGAGTCATACCAAGCACCATCTGCGAACCAGTCTACACCTTCTTCCTCATCCTCATCGAAACTAGGTTGAGGAGTGGCAAGATCATAATCACAAGCGAGCGGAGCCTCACTAGCCTTGACTCGAGCATCCTCGTGGGCCGTCTCATAAATAGAGCCCGCCGTATTCAAATCACGGAGCACATCCGGTCGGGCTTCAACGTGGATTCACTCCTCGTACATCTCCCAAGGATTGTTAGGATACTCAGAAGTATTAGATGGAGAGGGCCGCAGAAGCAGTTGGGCCTTCTCGATGTCAAGAGCAGCAACTCGATCATGCAGCTCAGAGTTTTCCTTGACCAACTCTCCAATCCTTTTCTCGAACCGATACTCTTTAGCCCTAGCCGTTGACAAATCATAATCCCGCCCAGAACAGAGAGTCTTGTTCGCCAGCTCGAGAATGTCAATCTTTCTCCGAGCATCCAGTCGGGAAGACTCTGCCTGCTCGATCATCTGTTGCTTCTCAACGACCTCCCTTCCGAGAGTGTCAATTTCAAGATGGCATCCATCCACCTAGCTCTGCAGTTGAACCAGTTGAGTCTGAAGGTCGCTGCATTGGCCTTCACTCCCTTACTTATATCGAGTTCTTTTTCTTTTCTCTTCAATGCTCCCTCAAGAATGCTGAATCTCTCCACGATCGCCATTAGCCCATCATCCTTTTTCTTCAGGTCTTCTCTCAAGGACGACATGTCACCCTCATCGGGAAGCCACCTCCGAAGGTCCCGGTACTTTCCACAATACTCTTCGTACTTACCCTTCAACTTCACATAAATATTTTTACGTCTCTTCTCCCTCCGAGCACTCTCAATATCCAGAATGGCCGTCTTCAAATCAAAGAAAAGACAGAAGTTAGAACTTAGAAATGAGTTAAGGCAAAGGGAAAAGAACGAACAACAACCATACTTTCCCTGAGAGCAAGACTGGCAATGTTCTTTGACATGGTACTGTCATTTATATCCTTGAATGTCACACCCTCGGCGTCAGAACAAAGAGGACCAAGAGCGAGGACCACCTCCTCGGTATTTCTCAGAAAATCACAATCCATTGGGATCGTGATGGTCCTCGAGCCTCCCTCCATCCCCACCTCGATCTGGGTGAGTCCCCCATCAATCATTGTAAGGTCGTTAGGGTCCATGTCGGAACCTGACTCATCGCCCTCAATGATGACATCCTTTCATCTGTCCTGAATGGCCGAAGAAGCATATGTTGCCGACCTAGAAAATGAAGCCTCCTTCTGCCTCGAAGAAACGGAGCCGTCACCAAGTGTCCTCTCCACAAACATCTCCCCCTCATGACACAACAACACACCCACGTTCTCCTCTTCCAGTTGTGGGGCCTCAGAGGTATCCCCAACATCGTATTCGATGTGTATCATCGCCGTCTCCCGAAGAGTGAAGTCACCTTCACTGAGTCAACGGCAAAGGGAACTACCCCCTTCCCCCTCCCGACGTCCAAAACCTTCCTCTTACGGGGCCTTAGGTCCCTATCACAAGGATAGACTTCGTCGTCCTCATCAATAAGTGAAAATGACTGAGGGGCAGGTGCAACAACTAGGAAGGGCGGAGACAGAAGGCGTGGAAACCCTTCTCCTCCAAATGTGGGCACAGGCACCCTATTTCTTCTTGAAGACCCCCTATCTGAACCTGAAGAAGAAGAATCATAGGGGTTTACAATGACACAAGCCAATATAAAAAATGATCACGGCCAGAAGAGAAAATTTACTTGTCAAATGGAGGGCTGGTCTGAACTTCTGAAAGAAGCTCGGCCAGTCACGAATCACCACGGTATAGGGGAGAACCTGCTCGACCCAGTCAGCGATACGTATCGCCAGAGGAGTAGGAGGACTATTGGCTGCAGGGAAAGAAGAATTATTCGACCAATTCAAGATAGACAAAGTGCTTCAAAAGGTAAAAACAAAATAAACTCGAACACTTACGTGTATGGTTCCAGGCCTCAAGGAAGCCATATACATTAGCCACAACGGTCTCAGTCTTGACATAGAAGTAGTCAATCCAGAATTAACGACTACCCTTATCGTCCATCTTCACCACCAAGAATTTCCCCCCACGATGACGAAGGTTCAACATCGTCACTCTGTAGATGCTAGGTGCGAATAGATGCACCAAATGTCGCACTGTCGCTTCGACTCCAGCAAGCTTAGAAAATTTTGACAGCATCTCGATGACCTTATAAACATAAAGGGCGAGTTGAGCAGGGCAAATGACACAATAGTGGCAAAACTCCTCCACCAACGGGAGAAGGGGGATCGAATAACCAATGGTAAATGGGTAAGTGTAGAGAGCACAATACCCGGGATAGTGAACGTGTACTTCGTCCTCATCAGCGGGGATCAATTCAACGTGGTTGGGAAGGCCAAACTTGGCTTTAAATTCATCAAGTACTTAGGCGCTATCGCCGATAGAAATTTTTCGGGTGTCACGTCAGGCCACCATTGAAAATCAGACCTAGTCGCAGGGTTGAGAGGAATGATCTCCTTCACTGAAGGAAGAGATTCATCTTCTGCGATGGCAACAGTGTCCTCCCCGTGAGCAGGGAACACAACATCTAAAGGAACGACGTGACTCTCTTTATCAACATTAGAGGGAAGATTAGACATGGTTATGAAGCTTATAGAAGACGAGAGTATAAGAAGAAGTTGAAAATCGGGAAGCAAAGAAGATTCAATAAAAGAAACGAAGTTTATGAGAGCAAGGATGGTGTGAGACGAAATGCGTAATTGGTACTAGAATCGAAATGGCAGAACCAATCAAATGTCATGCGTGAATCAACGCAATGCGTAGGTAATCGGCCTCATCATGACGCATGACATCATGCCGTCACTTCTTCTATTGGACCAGATGGTTCCACCAAATTACCCGAGAAATTTAAGGGTTTGAATGCGGCCCACAAAGAGCCACATCGCTTGTTTGTCATAACGATCACGACCGTTGTTATCTGTTCAGCGAATTCGACCACAAAGACAACCATGAACACTATTATCCGCTCGTTGAACTCGCCCACGAAGACGATCTCAACAAGCGGAGGGACTAACTGTATGGGCTAAAAATTATCCTAGTTATGTGTGGGCCAAGTCAATATTAAGAGGGCTTTCGAAGGCTGCCACACGTCATCGATGTGTTTTCAACAAAGGACGAAGACGAGGTCGAGCTGACTCAGTAGAGGGACGAGGACGAGCACTCCCTTTAGAAGGGCAGTAACGACTAGTTTTAGAGATAAGACATTATAGAGAATATTCTAGGGGATATTCCTCCCATCTGTACTTTTAGGGGTTTTGTGGCCTATTTGCCTCTATAAATAAAAAGATATGTGGCTATAGGGGGGCATTAGACATTCATTGTAAAAAAGAACACATTGACATTCTCTGCGGATTCTTACTTTATTGCATAAATACAAAATATACCTTTTTCGATAGATCTGTATCTAATTCTTCTCCCACGATCCAATGAGAGTCTGAATATTCAAGAGTTCTAAAATCATTTATCATTGTCAGGAGGAATATCAAATGATCTCATCCCTTTTCGGTTGACTCACTTGCTCATAAATGGCATTATATATCATTTACTACTATTTAATGTTATTCTTTTTGTTCTTGGTCCATTGAATATTATTTACCGTCACATATTTATTGTTATTTGAATAACACTCGTGATATTTTGCTACGAAATCAGTTACATAATCCTTTGGATATTAATATTGGCTAAGATTAACTTTATTCTATTAAAAAATTTAATTGTTTAAACCTAAATCTAAATTTTAGGTCAAACACTTAACCCATGTAATTGAAAATTAATCGCTGTCATGAAGTTTTGTCATTTAGAGAATAAGAAACACAACCTGATACAACAAATTAAATTATACTAATAACATAAAAAATATTTATATTGTGAGTGCATATAATTCAAATCCATGCTAAATGAGTTTTATTTAATCCTTGAGAGCACTTGGTAAAAGTAAAATCTTAAAACAAGTGTACGACAAAAACGGATGTGATATATAATTGCTAAAGGCAATATATTGCTAAAGAGGAGATCTGATTTCTATCAATTCAAAAATATTGATCGAAAAAGGATTCAAACTTGCCATGGACGTCAATGTTGGCGCCAACTATTCCAATTTCCATTCTACTATACTTTTGTTTTAACAAACAGAGACTCCAAAGATCGACGCACGCACACACAAAGAGGAGTACCATGTATTAAAATTTCCAATACTAGCATTTTTTTGAAAAAGGTTTTTGGTTTGTTTACCTTCATTTTTTTTGTTTTATATATTACTCTTAAAGAGTTTAAATTATACATACATGTCATTGTTCAAATTTTAGTATTATGATTCGAATTTAATGATTGCCTCATTATTATTACGCAGTTAGATCTCCATATTTTCAGGTTAATTGTGTTTAAATCTAATGAACGAAAGGAAGTAGTGAAGTATGGGGAATGAAGCAGTAAAGATAAATGTTGCCTCCAGATCTATCACGAAACTCCATAAAATTTTAGTTCAGTTTGATGTTTAAATTTTAGGTTTAGATCCAAAAAAACCTCCCTCTGTCTTCGTTTATTAACATGCTATGCGCCTTTGCATGCAAGTGGTATTTTAAATCTTAAGCAAGAGCTAGCACACTGTGATGCCTGAATTTCATTAGTGATATGGTTGGTATTTATTCAAGCAAGTATTTACACCACAATTAATTCAACATAGAATCTCACTTCCTTTTATCAATTAAATAGCCTTCATTATTTTGGTTGAGTAGGAAAATTAGAGCACTATTTAGTGATGATCCGTTCTAGGATTCAACGTTCTCGCTTTTCGAAAATTCTTCCTTTTTAATTCTCATGACCACCGACGCTTCCAAATCTGAAAGACAAACACATTTTTTTGTTTAACAACTATTACTGCATCGGAAGAAAATATCCAATCATCAATAGTTGTTTAATACTCCCTTCAATTCTAAATATTACTAGTGATTTTGTTAAATTGAATTTGTTAGGAAATATTTAAGGATCTAGAAAGATATAAGATTATTTATTATGTTTCTTTTCCTTCTAAATTTACCTTTGTGTTCCAATTAGTATCGTTTTAATTAAACTCATTATTTAAAGGACAGAAAAATGATACTTTAAAAGTTATTTCAAGGACGTACAAAAACTCTAAAATATATTATATTATTTTGCCAACATTTCATATTACTATATGTTTTTTAATATAAGTAAACCATTTAAGAAAGAAATTAATAATCTTAATTATAAGTGTATTTGTCTAAACGGTCTTTTATTTCTCCTTAAACGTCTAATATTCAACTATTAGAAAATGGCAGATTTGAAAAATATTAAGTAATAAATGATTTCTTAATTATTTTGGAAATAATTCTATATAAACAACAATAACAATAATAACAACAATAATTACGTCTTAATCCTAACAAGTAGGAGTTGGTGATATGAATTCACATTTCTTTTTCAACTCATGTTATCATCGTTACTAAATACAGCAAAAGTAAAAGCAAAAATGACTAATCTATGAAACAACAAGAAATAGGAGTAGATAAGATGAGTAGAGGGGGTATTTCTTTCACCTAAAAATAATGATTAACTCCTTGAGGAGGAGTTGGGAGCTTCCTAATATACAGTACTACTGTACTAGTGTTATACTACTATACTACTACTACAGTAGTTGAAGCCAAAGGTAAAGCAAGAGGCATCATTAATGAGCATAAAGTGCGCCGTAGATGAGCTTCGATTTCTTCTTGAAATTTGCGTTGTATGCATTTCAATAGTCTCATGGCTTAGTATAGCTAATTATGGCAAGTTCAGTTTCCTGCAAGTCACCTCTCTTAGTCTCTTATATATATTCCGTATAACTTCGCATTCCCATATACATATCTACTTCGTGCAATTTTTTCTCTTATCTCCTCGTCACTTTTTAGGAGATTCATTATTCTTCCTTCATTTTCCCTATTATTGGTAAGTGTTCTACATTCTTTAATTTGTTTCTTGGACTTATTTCTCTTTTCTCATTGGTTCTAATTAAATGGAGAGGGTCAGCATGCACTTTCTTGCCATGTATTTCATTTTTAATCTTGTATTTTGGTTTGACATTTCACATTCATATTTTAGTCTATCATGTTAGTAATTTAATAGCGATTTTTATGTACTGAAAGGCATTTTTCAAACTATTAGATGCCCATAATACATGTAACCGGACTTCTTCGTTATGCTGACCAAAAAGAAAAGAGAAAGAGCAAAGAGCATCATTTAGCAATATATTGATGTGAGATTACTTTCTTAGAAGTGCGATCTTATATATAATTAATTATATGTGGTAGAAACCTTGGAGTACAAATATTTGAGATAATATGAGACGGGCCATATTCCTACATTTTTTACTTGGAACTGTGGCCTGCTTGATTGCTTCCGTCGTGAGGGCTGAAGACCCATACAAATATGAAACTTGGACTGTTACCTATGGACAAATCGCTCCTCTTGGGGTCAAGCAAAAGGTAAATTTTCGAGCATCTAAATTTTGATAACCTTAATTGAGTACTATTTTGGTTATAAAGTATACATACGTAGTTACTCCCTCCTGTCCACAATAAATGATTTTTTGGATGTTTTCACACATATTAAGAAATTCACCTTTTAACATTAATTAACAATAAAATTATCTATATTAACCTTTACTAACTCTTCACATAAACACCCCTAACACATACTCCAAGGGCAATGTAGGAAAAAAATAATTAATTCATTCTTGAAATCTGGAAAAATCACTTATTTTGGATCACAAAAAAGGCCAAAAAATCACTTATTGTGGACCAGAGGAGTAATGTTTAACATATAATTCTATGGAATTCATGCAGGGAATCCTCATTAATGGGCAGTTTCCTGGCCCTACCCTTAACGTTGTAACTAATGACAACGTTCTGATTACAGTCATTAACAAGCTGGATGATCCTTTGCTCATAACATGGTGATTCACTGAATTTTTGTGTTACGCTTACTGTGTTACATGCCATTGATTACAAATAAAACTATACATATAAAATAATTTTTTACACTATGAGCTCACCTAATTAATTAGTACTCTAGGAAAATATGTTGATCAACTATTTTTGTGATGTGAATTCGAATGAATCATTAGGAACGGTGTGAAACAAAGGAAGAGCTCGTGGCAAGATGGAGTTCTTGGTACAAATTGTCCAATCCCACCAAACAGCCAATGGACCTACAAAATGCAAATGAAAGATCAAATCGGAACCTTTACATATTTCCCATCCACGTTAATGCACAGAGCTGCTGGTGGTTTTGGAGGATTGAACATATTAGCTAGGTCTGTTATTCCAGTCCCATATCCTAAACCTTTTGAGCAATTTACTCTGCTTGTTAGTGACTGGTGGAAGACGGATAACAAGGTAATAATTCCAATCTCCTCCTAATTTTCTGTTAATATAAGTAATTAATTTGATTGTAAATTATAAGTTCATTCGAATGGTTGACATTCTGGCCTACAACTATAGGTATTGAAGCAAAGGCTAGACCAGGGGAATTCTTTTCCTTTTCCAGATGCTCTACTCATTAATGGACGCCCTAATTCTTTTAAATTCACCGGCATGAAAGGTACGCATTCATTGTAACAATATATTATAAGTTATAGTAGATAATCTGCCTTATATTTCAAGTTACTGATCTCATTTTTTACGATAATTGTTGTTTCAGGTTATACATACTTATTTAGGGTGTCGAATGTGGGATTAACAACATCGATTAACATTAGAATCCAAGGTCACACGTTAAAATTGGTGGAAGTGGAAGGAGCACATACCATGCAAGAAGTGTATGAATCGTTGGACATTCATGTTGGCCAATCCATGGCTTTTCTGGTGACTTTACATGCCAATCCGAAAGACTATTATATTGTGGCATCCACTCGTTTCACTAAACCAATTTTAACAGCAACTGCCATCCTTCACTATCAAGGTTCTAATACCCCTGCTTCCAAACCTTTGCCCATTGGTCCTACTTACCATGTTCACTGGTCAATGAAACAAGCCAGAACCATTAGGTACATGCACTCTTACGTTCTTTTTCTCCTTGTTTTTGTGATAGAGTTTAAGTTCTATATATTTCAATTTCACTATGTATAGTCAGCTGTAATAACATGTAACTATATGTAATAAACATAATAAGTTAAACTAGAAAATATAGCAAATACTAAAAAAGGTAGGTTTAGAATTTCTATAACATTAGTGCACCACTAAACAAAGGAGAAAAAAAAGTATTAAGTAAGAATTGATCCTTTGGATAAATAACTTAATATTAAACCAAGTGCACCATTATATTAAGCCTTTGCAGAGCATGGACGCCAACATATATATATTAGACTAATTCTAGAAAATATACACATAAAATACCTAGTTTGACAGAAAGACCATGGGTTCACGTGACTCAATAAAATACCCTATATACTAACATGTTATAACTGATTAAATTATATTAACGGTATAAAAATTCTTTAAACTGTCAGTATATATAACTTAAATCCTAAGCCATGCTTGCTCTGTTGTTCCTATGTTCAGCAGTGGAGCCACATGCCATAAAGGGGATTCAAAGCTATACCGCTAATAGAGTAAATATTTCTTTGTACATATAAAAATTTTTGAATTCCCTTTCCATAAGAAAGTTCATGTTTTCTATTTTCTTAAATTCCCTTACCATAATCTCTTGCTCTACCGCTGCCTATGTTCCTTCTAATTAACATCCTTTTTTTGGTCCTGTCAATCATGAAGATGGAACTTGACGGCAAATGCTGCGAGGCCGAATCCACAAGGAGCATTCCATTACGGGACAGTACCAGTGACGAGGACACTGGTGCTGGCAAATTCTGCTGGCAAAATCAATGGAAAGAGGCGTTATGCTATAAATAAGGTCTCTTACATAAACCCAGACACTCCATTGAAGATTGCTGATTTTTACAACATTCCTGGTGTGTTTCAGCTGAACAAAATCAAGGACAATCCTCCACCCGGTCCAATTGTTCTTGGCACTTCTGTCTTTAACTTCTCTCTTCATGACTTCACTGAAATTGTCTTCCAAAACAACGAGAAAACCATTCAATCTTATCATTTTGATGGCTATGATTTCTGGGCTGTCGGGTATGTCCAATTTTCCTAAGCAATTTCTTCAAGATTTAATACTACAATTATTTTGAGTATCTTTTAAGTCGTGTTAGTATGTATGTTTACTTTAAATATTTCTTTAGTCTTTTAGTCCTGTTAGAGAGAATAAAGAAAACTTCTAATGCATTTTATTTTTATTCTACTATATAATATTGATTTAAGATGAGCTTAAATAGAATGACATGGTCAATAAGAATTTATATAGTTGACTCAAACTATTGCTTGGGGTTTGAGGCACAATTATCATATTTTGTTGTTGTATTGTTAACATTAAGGGGACTTTGGACAGGGTTCAATATTTAATAGGGTTAATAATGCTGAAATTAGTTATGCTGTAATTATTTCTTATCGACTGTTTAGTTTGGTATATGTAAAAGGTTTTGAAAGGACATACTTGTTCATGTATTAAAAACTATGGTATTGCTAATTTCATGATTAGTTATACATAGGTTGAAAAATACTATCAAATAATATATTAATAATAGCAAAACTAATACATATATTATTTTCCAATTTTCTCCACTGCTCACTCTATGATTTGGTTATTTTTAAAGGTATGGGCCTGGGCAGTGGAACCCAACAATGAGAAGAAAGTACAATCTAGTAGATGCCACAAGCAGATGCACAATTCAGGTGTATCCAAATTCATGGAGTACAATATTGGTGTCATTGGACAATAAAGGAATGTGGAATTTGAGGTCAGCAATATGGCCAAGGAGATATTTGGGACAGGAAACATATTTCAGAGTGTGGAATACCGAGCATAGCCTTTACACTGAATATGATATTCCACCAAATGCCATTCTCTGTGGCAAGGCCAAACACTAGCACTAAGATAATTTTATACTCAACTGATGTAATCTCTTGTTTTTCTTTTTCTTTTCCCTTTTAAGTTTCCAGTTTTTCTCTTTTTTCCAGCAGTTTCTGATTCAGTTACGAGGGTGTGACTGTAAAAGAAGTACTAAAAGAAAAGGGGGGACTCTTATAGAATGATAAAATTGTGGATGCAAGGAAGTTACAGTTTCATTATGCTCAGATTTGTCCTATTATTATCACATTTGTCGCAATTTCGCAATAAAATAGTAGTACTACCACTCATCTCCCTCCAATTTATTGTGCTATATATTATAAAAATTTCAAGATATATCAACTTCAAAGCATTGTCATATTATTTTCTTGTTAAAAAATTAATTATTTTAATATACGCTACCCCTGCTCATGACATGCTATGGTATGATATCTCCATCATGCCAGGATCTAGAAGAGAATCTTTTAATAGTAGTATATGTTAATTCTCTTTTCTATTCCATCATGACATCACATACCATAGAGTAAAAACGAAAAAAAGAATTAATTTGACGCTGCAATTTTTCTTTTTAGATTCGTATTCAATATAGACAGAAAAGTAAAAGCAAGATAACCAAAAAGAAGGGGAAGAAAAAGAAACAGAAGACGAGACATAATCCAAACAATACCTTCTCAAATATTATATGCAGGAGAGCCATTCCGTAACTACAAGAAGAAATGTAGTACTTGTGTACGGGTAAAATGGGGATAAAGTTATCCTCGATTTTCGATGAAAAAACAAGAGACAGCGTGGTTCGACGCAGGCTCGGGTAAAGCCGAGGGCGGATCACAGCCCGGGGGGACAACACGCACCAAAAATCGGACATGGCCAAACATGGGAAGAATCGAGCTCAAGCAAAATAAAGAATCGAGACTAAAGGGAAGACGGTTAGAGAGTGTCACACCCCTTTTATGCCCCCCTCCCCCCCCCCCCCAAAGAAAAATGATAATGTGTTTGGATTGTGGGTTAAAGAGTTTTTCCAATTAAAGTGACAATTTTTGAAATAAGGATTATTTTATTTACAGAGTCGCCACTTGGAATTGATTTTTTGCCGGTGTTCCAAGTCACCTTTTATTTGAATCCCTAGTCAAAGGAAGATTTGACTCTTTTATTATTGGTCTGCGAAAACAAAGTCCGGGTAAGGAATTCTGTTGACCGGGGAGAAGGTGTAAGGCATTCCCCGAGTCCCGTGGTTCTAGCACGGTCGCTTTATTGACTAGAATTTGGCTTGAATAAATTTTGGATAAACTGTGATTTATTGGTTATCATGTTTTATCTATTCTCTTTTAATTATTAAAATATGAAATTATATTTGAAACGAATCATGTGTGAATCCGTTTTGTTTATTGTGTCGAAATCATGTCACGCGTACGTGTACACAATTAATCACGCTTTATTATTTACTAATATTATTTTTGGCCAAAGTTGCGCGAACACGTACTTCGGTTTTAAATTTTGGAAATCACAATTATGCCATGCGACCGTATACATAATCGCGATAAACTAATTAAAAGCGTGCCTTAAAATACTTTAATGGTGTTCATTCTTCTTCTTGAAACTTTGAGATTATTGTAAGGTTGTGAATTATGAATTTATTGCGAAGAAATGATCTAACTTAATCATTGAGCTAATCAGCCAAGAAATGGAGATGATTGGCAATTATTTAACAACTGAAGTAAGCCAGCTTTGTATTTCATTTTTTTTTGGCCGTGCCAAAATTATTCTAAGACCACGCTAAGCTCTAGGTATGTGAAAGAACTAAACTTTAAAATTCAGACCCAACTAATGGCTTCTTTTCTTCCCATTCCTAAACCAAAACGTCCCAATTCGATTATTAAATCCCAACGCTACTAATTCATTGGAAAAATTCATATGACCCCATACTTTTAGCATTAAACAATAACTCCACATTCATGACAATAGTGGAATGAAGACCCACATCAACTAGAAGTGAAGTAACAGATCATCTCAAGGCATACAAATACAATAAATAAATAAAGCATGTCAAATAAGAACCAATCAGGAAACTCATTTCAAATTGCACAACTAACTTTGTAAAGAGGAAAAGAATGGATCTTCTGTAGGTACTCCTCCATATAAGAAGTACTAACGCGAGAACTCAGATCAACTCAAGTTTGTCACACACATATATATACAGATGCTCATTAACAACATTATTTTATTCAAACATGCATTATAAAACTTCAAAAGTTATAATATTAATCAAAGGTGAGGCAAAAAATGAACCTTTATATGAATCTGGGATTTTGATTTGGCAATTGGAACAACCATGACACACCAACCAGAGAGCCTCGACACTGACCTCGAACGGATTCAACTCGACTGAGCTTGGACGATGGTTTTGGATGTCAAAATGGGCTGTTTTATGGTGGAGTTTGGACGCTGTTTTGAGGTGATTTTCTATTGGTTTCAAGTGTGGGTTCAAGTGAAGTTTCAGTTGATTTTCATGGTTGTTTCAAGGCTGTTTTCAGGTGGGTTTGGAGGTGGATTTCCAGCTCGTTTTGGGGGGTGTTGAACTGGAGAAAAATGACTATTTTGGGGTGTTATCGGCAGTTGTGGATGGACTGGTTTTCAGCTCATTTTTTGGGCTATTTCCAACTCGTTTTTGAGCTGTTTTGAGGGAGTTTTGGGGCTGGATTTCCAGCTCGTTTTTGGGGGTGTTGAACTGGAGAAAAGTGACTGTTTTGGGGTGTTATCAGTAGCTGTGGGTGGATTGGTTTTCAGCTCTTTTTTTGGGTTGTTTTCAGCTCATTTTTGAGCTGTTTTGAGGGAGTTTTGGGGCTGGATTTGCAGCTCGTTTTTTTTGTTGGTTCCCCTCTTTTTTGTGTGTTATGTGTTTGTTTTATAGCTGAAAATAGGGTATGGGGTTTGTGATAGGATACAAGCATGGGGGACAAGGAGTGGGGAACAATGGAGAGAGTAGGGAGCAAAGTGTGGGGGGACAAGCATAGGGGACAAATGAAAGTGGAGTGGGGAACAAGTATGTGGGATAAGCATGAGGGACAAAGAATGGGGGACAAGTATGGGAGACAAGCATGTGGGACAAAGAAAAGTTGAGTGGGGACACGCCTGGGAAGCGAGAAATATTCAAGTACGGTAAAAAATTAGGTGCTCACAACATGCCCCTCTTTGCTTGGAAACATTAAAATTTTTCAGGCAAAGATAAAGTGAGTCGTGTGACTAAGTTTTGACCATATCGTTATTCAAAAGAGGAAGAAAATAAAAGAAAAAGGTGCAACCGAGTCCTGGTTTTGGACAACTTACATATCCCGGGTTATAAGGGAATCAGGTCACGTGTAGTTCAAGAAAAATGATGGATTGATGAGTTCGAAAGTCGAGCTAGGTTCCGTCGAGGCTCCGGTTCGTGGCCCTGTTATTACATCAAAATCTAAAGGAACTAAACAAGTCTATCAGTTATAAGTTACAAGATTCCTATTTATAAGTCTTCTGAACCTTGATCTTGAGTCTTGACTGGTTGTTCATGCAGACTCTGATCTGAACCTTGGTGCTTGCTAGCTGTAGGTGCTAGTTCATTATTCTACGGCTTCTTCTGAGAAAAACGGGAAATGTGAAGCTCGTAACTTCAGTCATGTTTTGAGCAGTCCATATCATTTTCATCTGCTTCTGCATTTGGATTCACTTTTTTTTTCCTTTTCTTTTCTTTATTATGGATTCAAACTTCTTCTTTTGTTCATCTCGAACCTTGTGCCTCGAGGTAAAACCTGCTCAGACATCACAACAAATAAATGAACGGACGAAATTTTTCTGCCCCAGTTTTCACTAGGAAAATTTCGTGAGTTATTGTAACAAAATTCTAAACTACTTCTTTATTGAAAGCAAATAAAAAAAAGTAATGGTGTACCGTGAAAAGGTCATGATGATTTTTTTTTATTGTCCCAAAAGAATATCTCAACTAAGGATTTGTGTACCTTATGTTGGGAAAATATGGTCAGAGAATGGGATACCCTATATTGGTAAGGAAATATAATCCGGGGATTGGTGTACCCTATATTACTGAGAAGACAATGTAAACAGAGGTTGGCACCTTGTATTACTAAAAAGGAAATGTAACTAGGGGTTGGCGCCTTGTATTACTGAAAAAGAAAAGTAACTAGGGGTTGGTGCCCTGTATTACTGAAAAAGAAAATGTAACCAGAGGTTGGCGCCCTGTATTACTGAGAAAAAAATGTAACCAGGGGTTGGCGCCCTGTATTACTGAAAAGGAAACGTAACCAGGGGTTGGCACCCTATATTACTAAAAAATATACTGAATCCCCGGGGCGAAAAGGGTCTACCTGGGTTAAACTACGAAAAGCAAACCTGGGCGAAGAGTACTTATACTCAGAATATGAGCTGTATCCCCCTAGGAGAAAAGTTTCTATCTGGGTTAAACTACGTAAAACAATATGAGCGAAGAGTGCTTCTACCCGGAACTATGAGCTGGATCTCCCTAGGTGAAAATGTTCTACCTCGGTTAAGCTACGTAAAACAGCCTGGACGAAGAGTACTTCTACCCGGAACTATGAGCTGGATCCCCCTAAGTGAAAATGTTCTACCTGGGTCAAGCTACGAAAGATAACCTGGGCTAAAAGTACTTCTACCCGGAAATATTAGCTGGATCCCCTAGGTGAAAAGATCTACTTGGGTTAAGCTACGTAAAACAACCTGAGCGAGGAGTACTTCTACCCGGAGCTATGAGCTAGATCCCCCTAGACGAAAAGACCTACCTGGGTTAAGCTACGTAAAACAACCTGAGCGAAGAGTACTTCTACCCGGAACTATGAGCTGGATCCCCCTAGGTGAAAATGTTCTACCTGGGTTAAGTTACGTAAAATAGCCTGGGCGAAGAGTACTTCTACCCGGAACTATGAGTTGGATCCCCCTAGGCGAAAAAGGTTCTACCTGGGTTAAGATACGTAAAACAACCTGAGCGAAGAGTACTTCTACCCGGAACTATGAGCTGGATCCCCCTAGGTGAAAATGTTCTACCTGGGTTAAGCTACATAAAACAGCCTGGGCGAAGAGTACTTCTACCCGGAACTATGAGCTGGATCCCCCTAGGTGAAAATGTTCTACTTAGGTTAAGCTACGTAAAACAACCTAGGCGAATATTACTTCTACCCGGAACTATGAGCTGGATGCCCCTAGGTGAAAATGTTCTACCTGGGTCAAGTAACGAAAGACAGCCTAGCGAAAAGTACTTCTACCCAGAAATATTAGCCGGATCCCCCTAGGTGAAAAGATCTACCTGGGTTAAGCTACGTAAAATAACCTGAGCGAAGAGTACTTCTACCCAGAACTATGAGCTGGATCTCCCTAGGCAAAAAGGTTCTGCCTGGGTTAAGCTATGATTAAAAAGCTGAGCGAAGAGTACTTCTACCCGGAACTATGAGATGGATCCCCCTAGGTGAAAATGTTCTACCTGGGTTAAGCTACGTAAAACAGTCTGGGCGAAGAGTACTTCTACCCGGAACTATGAGTTGGATCCCCCTAGGCGAAAAAGTTCTACCTGGGTTAAGCTACGAAAAACAACCTAAGCGAAAAGTACTTCTACCCGGAACTATGAGTTGGATCCTCCCAGGCGAAAAGTCTCTACCTGGGTTAAGCTACGTAAAACATCCTGAGCGAAGAGTACTTCTACCCGGAACTATGAGCTGGATCCCGCTAGGCGAAATGATTCTACCTGGGTTAAGCTACTTAAAACATCCTGAGCGAAGATTACTTATACCCGGAACTAGGAGCTGGATACCCCTAGGCGAAAAGGTTCTACCTGGGTTAAGCTACGTACAACATCCAGAGCGAAGAGTACTTCTACCCGGAACTATGAGCTGGATTCCGCTAGGCGAAATGATTCTACCTGGGTTAAGCTACTTAAAACATCCTTAGCGAAGATTACTTATACCCGGAACTAGGAGCTGGATCCCCCTAGGTGAAAAAGTTATACCTGAGTTAAGCTATGATTAAAAACCTAAGCGAAAAGTACTTCTACCCGCAAATATGAGCTGGATCCCCCTAGACGAAATGGTTCTACCTGGGTTAAGTTACGTAAAACAACAGGGCGAAGAGTACTTCTACCCGAACTATGAGCTGGATCCCCCTAGGCGAAAATGTTCTACCTGGGTTAAGCTACGAAAGACAGCCTGGGCAAAAAGTACTTCTACCCGGTACTATGAGTTGGATCCCCCTAGGCGAAAAAGTTCTATCTGGGTTAAGATATGTAAAACAGCCTGGGCGAAAAGTACTTCTACCCGGAAATATTAGCTCGATTCCCCTAGGCGAAAAGGTTCTACCTAGGTTAAGCTACGAAAAGCAACCTGAGCGAATTGTACTTCTACCCGGAAATATGAGCTGGATCCCCCTAGGTGAAAATGTTCTACCTCAGTTAAGCTACGTAAAACAGACTCGGCGAAGAGTACTTCTACCCGGAACTATAAGCTAGATCCTCCTAAGTGAAAATGTTCTACCTGGGGTCAAGCTACGAAAGACAACCTGGGCTAAAGGTACTTCTACCCAGAAATATTAGCTGGATCCCCCTAGGCGAAAAGATCTACCTCGGTTAAGCTACGTAAAACAACCTGAGAGAGGAGTACTTCTACCCGGAGCTATGAGCTGCATCCCCCTAGACGAAAAGACCTACCTGGGTTAAGCTACGTAAATAAACCTGAGCGAAGAGTACTTCTACTCGGAACTATGAGCTGGATCCCCCTAAGTGAAAATGTTCTACCTAGGTTAAGCTACGTAAAACAGCCTGGGCGAAGAGTACTTCTACCCGGAACTAAGAGTTGGATCCCCCTAGGCGAAAAAGGTTCTACCTGGGTTAAGATACGTAAAACAACCTAAGCGAAGAGTACTTCTACCCGGAACTATGAGCTGGATCCCTCTAGGTGAAAATATTCTACCTCGGTTAAGCTATGTAAAACAACTTAGGCGAAGAGTACTTCTACCCGGAACTATGAGCTGGATCCCCCTAGGCGAAAAAGTTCTACCTGGGTTAAGCTACGAAAAACAACCTGTGCGAAGAGTACTTCTACCCGGAACTATGAGTTGGATCCTCCTAGTTGAAAAGGCTCTACCTGGGTTAAGCTACGTAAAACAACTTGAGCAAAGAGTACTTCTACCCGGTACTATGAGTTGGATCCCCATAGGCGAAAAGGTTCTAACTGGGGTTAAGCTACTTAAAACAACCTGAGCGAAGATTACTTATACCCGGAACTAGGAGCTAGATACCCCTAGGCGAAAAGGTTCTACCTGGGTTAAGCTACGAAAGACAGCCTGGGCAAAAAGTACTTCTACCCGGAACTATGAGTTGGATCCCCCTAGGCGAAAAAGTTCTATCTGGGTTAAGCTACGTAAAACAGCCTGGGTGAAAAGTACTTCTACCCGGAAATATTAGCTGGATTCCCCTAGGCGAAAAGGTTCTACCTAGGTTAAGCTACGAAAAGCAACTTGAGCGAATTGTACTTCTACCCGGAAATATGAGCTGGATTCCCCTAGGTGAAAATGTTCTACCTCAGTTAAGCTACGTAAAACAGCCTCGGCGAAGAGTACTTCTACCCGGAACTATGAGCTAGATCCCCCTAAGTAAAAATGTTCTACCTGGGGTCAAGCTACGAAAGACAACCTGGGCTAAAAGTACTTCTACCCAGAAATATTAGCTGGATCCCCCTAGGCGAAAAGATTTACCTGGGTTAAGCTACGTAAAACAACCTGAGAGAGGAGTACTTCTACCCGGAGCTATGAGCTGCATCCCCCTAGACGAAAAGACCTACCTGGGTTAAGCTACGTAAATAAACCTGAGCGAAGAGTACTTCTACTCGGAACTATGAGCTGGATCCCCCTAAGTGAAAATGTTCTACCTGGGTTAAGCTACGTAAAACAGCGTGGGAGAAGAGTACTTCTACCCGGAACTAAGAGTTGGATCCCCCTAGGCGAAAAAGGTTCTACCTGGGTTAAGATAGGTAAAACAACCTGAGCGAAGAGTACTTCTACCCGGAACTATGAGCTGGATACCCCTAGGTGAAAATGTTCTACCTCGGTTAAGCTATGTAAAACAACCTAGGCGAAGAGTACTTCTACCCGGAACTATGAGCTGGATCCCCCTAGGTGAAAATGTTCTACCTGGGTTAAGCTACGTAAAACAGCGTGGGCGAAGAGTACTTCTACCCGAAACTATGAGTTGGATCCCCCTAGGCGAAAAAGGTTCTACCTGGGTTAAGATACGTAAAACAACCTGATCGAAGAGTACTTCTACCCGGAACTATGAGCTGGATTCCCCTAGGTAAAAATGTTCTACCTGGGTTAAGCTACGTAAAACAGCTTTGGTGAAGAGTACATCTACCCGGAACTATGAGTTGGATCCCCCTAGGCGAAAAAGGTTCTACCTGGGTTAAGATACGTAAAACAACCTGAGCGAAGGCTACTTTTACCCAGAACTATGAGCTGGACCCCCTAGGTGA
Source organism: Nicotiana tomentosiformis (assembly GCF_000390325.3). Lineage (NCBI taxonomy): Eukaryota > Viridiplantae > Streptophyta > Magnoliopsida > Solanales > Solanaceae > Nicotiana > Nicotiana tomentosiformis. Next base: position 115,562,164 of record NC_090813.1, read on the forward strand.
AAATGTTCTACCTAGGTTAAGCTAAGTAAAACAACCTGGGCGAAGAGTACTTCTACCCGGAACTATGAGCTGGATCCCCCTAGGTAAAAATGTTCTACCTGGGTCAAGCTACGAAAGACAGCCTGGCGAAAAGTACTTCTACCCTGAAATATTAGCCGGATCCCCCTAGGTGAAAAGATCTACCTGGGTTAAGCTACGTAAAATAACCTGAGCGAAGAGTACTTCTACCCAGAACTATGAGCTGGATCTCCCTAGGCGAAAAGGTGTTGCCTGGGTTAAGCTATGATTAAAAAGCTGAGCGAAGAGTACTTCTACCCGCGAATATAAGATGGATCCCCCTAGGCGAAATGATTTTACCTGGGTTAAGCTATGTATAAAAACCTGAGCGAAGAGTACTTCTAGCCAGAAATATGAGCTGGATCCCCCTAGGCAAAAAAGTTCTACCTGGGTTAAGCTACGAAAAACAACCTGTGCGAAGAGTACTTCTACCCGGAACTATGAGTTGGATCCTCCTAGTTGAAAAGGCTCTAACTGGGTTAAGCTACGTAAAACAACTTGAGCGAAGAGTACTTCTACCCAGGACTATGAGCTGGATCCCCATAGGCGAAAAGGTTCTAACTGGGTTAAGCTACTTAAAACAACCTGAGCGAAGATTACTTATACCCGGAACTAGGAGCTGGATACCCCTAGCCGAAAAGGTTCTACCTGGGTTAAGCTACGTAAAACATCCTGAGCGAAGAGTACTTCTACCCGGAATTATGAGCTGGATCCCGCTAGGCGAAATGATTCTACCTGGGTTAAGCTACTTAAAACATCCTGAGCGAAGATTACTTATACCCGGAACTAGGAGCTGGATACCCCTAGGCGAAAAGGTTCTACCTGGGTTAAGCTACGTAAAACATCCTGCACGAAGAGTACTTCTACCCGGAACTATGAGCTGGATCCCGCTAGGTGAAATGATTCTACCTGGGTTAAGCTACTTAAAACATCCTGAGCGAAGATTACTTATACCCGGAACTAGGAGCTGGATCCCCCTAGGCGAAAAGGTTATACCTGAGTTAAGCTATGATTAAAAACCTGAGCGAAAAGTACTTCTACCCGCAAATATGAGCTGGATCCCCCTAGACGAAATAGTTCTACCTGGGTTAAGTTACGTAAAACAACCAGGGTGAAGAGTACTTCTACCCGAACTATGAGCTGGATCGCCCTAGGCGAAAATGTTCTACCTGGGTTATTCTACGAAAGACAGCCTGGGCAAAAAGTACTTCTACCCGGAACTATGAGTTGGATCCCCCTAGGCGAAAAAATTCTATCTGGGTTAACCTACGTAAAACAGACTAGGCGAAAAGTACTTCTACCCGGAAATATTAGATGGATTCCCCTAGGCGAAAAGGTTCTACCTAGGTTAAGCTACGAAAAGCAACCTGAGAGAATTGTACTTCTACCCGAAACTATGAGCTGGATCCCCCTAGGCGAAAAAGTTTTATCTGGGTTAAGCTACATAAAAAAGCCTGGGCGAAAAGCACTTCTACCTGGAAATATTAGCTGGATCCCCCTAGGCGAAAATGTTCTACTTGGGTCAAGCTACGAAAGACAACCTAGGCTAAAAGTATTTCTACCCGGAAATATTAGCTGGATCCCCATAGGCGAAAAGATCTATCTGGGTTAAGCTACGTAAAACAACCTGAGCGAGGAGTACTTCTACCCGGAGCTATGAGCTGGATCCCCCTAGACGAAAAGACCTACCTGGGTTAATCTACGTAAATAAACCTGAGCGAAGAATACTTCTACCCAGAACTATGAGCTGGATCCCCCTAAGTGAAAATGTTCTACCTGGGTTAAGCTACGTAAAATAGCCTGGGCGAAGAGTACTTCTACCCGGAACTAAGAGTTGGATACCCCCAGGCGAAAAAGATTCTACCTGGGTTAAGATACGTAAAACAACCTGAGCGAAGAATACTTCTACCCGGAACTATGAGCTGGATCCCCCTAGGTGAAAATGTTCTACCTGGGTTAAGCTACGTAAAACAGCCTGGGCAAAGAGTACTTCTACCCGGAACTATGAGTTGGATCCCCCTAGGCAAAAAAGTTCTACCTGGGTTAAGCTACGAAAAACAACCTGAGCGAAGAGTACTTCTACCCGGAACTATGAGTTGGATCCTCCTTGGCGAAAAGGCTCTACATGGGTTAAGCTACGTAAAACAACTTGAGCGAAGAGTACTTCTACCCGGGACTATGAGCTGGATCCCCATTAGGCGAAAAGGTTCTACCTGGGTTAAGCTACTTAAAACATCCTGAGCGAAGAGTACTTATACCCGGAACTAGGAGCTGGATCCCCCTAGGCGAAAAGGTTCTACCTAGGTTAATCTACGTAAAACATCCTGAGCGAAGAGTACTTCTACCCGGAACTATGAGCTGGATCCCCCTAGGCGAAATGATTCTACCTGGGTTAAGCTATGTATAAAAACCTGAGCGAAGAGTACTTTTAGCCAGAAATATGAGCTGGGTTCCCCTAGGCGAAAAAGTTCTACCTGGGTTAAGCTACGAAAAACAACCTAAGTGAAGAGTACTTCTACCCGGAACTATGAGTTGGATCCTCCTAGTTGAAAAGGCTCTACCTGGGTTAAGCTACATAAAACAACTTGAGCAAAGAGTACTTCTACCCGGGACTATGAGCTGGATCCCCATAGGCGAAAAGGTTCTACCTAGGTTAAGCTACTTAAAACATCCTGAGCGAAGATTACTTATACCCGGAACTAGGAGCTGGATCTCCCTAGGCGAAAAGGTTCTACATGGGTTAAGCTACGTAAAACATCTTGAGCGAAGAGTACTCCTACCCGGAACTATGAGCTGGATCCCCCTAGGCAAAATGATTCTACCTGGGTTAAGCTACTTAAAACATCCTGAGCGAAGATTACTTATACCCGGAACTAGGAGCTGGATCCCCCTAGGTGAAAACGTTATACCTGAGTTAAGCTATGATTAAAAACCTGAGCGAAAAGTACTTCTACCCGCAAATATGAGCTGGATCCTCTAGACGAAATGGTTCTACCTGGGTGAAGTTATGTAAAACAACCAGGGCGAAGAGTACTTCTACCCAAACTATGAGCTGGATCCCCCTAGGCGAAAATGTTCTACCTGGGTTAAGCTACGAAAGACAGCCTGGGAAAAAAGTACTTCTACCCGGAACTATGAGTTGGATCCCCCTAGGCGAAAAAGTTCTATTTGGGTTAAGCTACGTAAAACAGCATGGGCGAAAAGTACTTCTACCCGGAAATATTAGCTGGATTCCCCTAGGCGAAAAGGTTCTACCTAGGTTAAGCTACGAAAAGCAACCTGAGCGAATTGTACTTCTACCCGGAACTATGAGCTGGATCCCCCTAGGCGAAAAAGTTTTATCTGGGTTAAGCTACGTAAAAAAGCCTGGACGAAAAGTACTTCTACCTGGAAATATTAGCTGGATCCCTCTAGGCGAAAACGTTCTATGTGGGTTAAGCTACGAAAATGAGGTATAAAAAGTAGTGATGGATGCTAAAAATAAAGGAAAATTGGAGATTTTAAGGAAACTTACCTTTGGTGATATTCGTCCTTTAGGAATCGCCATTTTGCACTGCTTTGTTCCTGCTTCAAAACCAAGAAGCAAGTTTTAAAAGTGGTGGTCGGTTTGTGGCCTTGATGTCTTTGGAAGCTTGGCTTTGTGCCCATCTTTTATTTTATTTTATTTCTTTATGATTTCCTCAATACCAGCCTCGTGGGACTTAACCTTTTCAACTTTATTTTGACTTTGTGGCATTTCACTTTCGACTTCTTTCCTTAACACTTTCAGTTTCAGTGCATTGGGAAACCTTTGGCTTTTCAAACTTTGCCAAAATGGTTAGCCACTTGGGACTTAACCTATTCAACTTCATTTTGCCTTGTAGGCACTTTCAATTTGATTTCCTCCTTACAAGAGTTTTTGATTTCTAAGCATCAGCCACCATGGTCAGTCAGGGTCAACTTGATGTCGCTGACGAGTCTGGGGTGCCTTTTTTGCATATTAGCTTGTATCAAACGAAAGCCCTATAAATCAGTCTTGCTATCCCTTCTTTGCCTTAGTTTTGGAATAGAGTTAGACCAAAATGGATTCAAAGAAAAACAAACAATGGAATGGACAATGAATTTAGACAAGAGGTATCTCTTTCGGGGAAGGAAAGAATGACTTATCCGGAGTATATGTGGACTTCAATGAACATGACATGCCTTTTGGACTTGATGTCTGATCTGTGTAAACCGTCCGACTTTTAGAAATTCATCACAACTTTTGCCTTGAAACCTAGAAACCTTGCCTAGGATTTTCAATACCAATGGCTGTGAAGGTCCTCTTTTCGATCAGTAATGCCCTTTGCGGGTTTTCACCAGCTAATCTCTCTCATTTCTCTTCACATCATCGCCTTATAGTGCCCTTTGCGGGTTTTCACTAACAAGACTCTCTCATTTTCATTTTCTTTGCTCGTCATCGCCCTATGGTGCCCGTGAGGGTTTTTCACCAATAAGACTCTCTTATTTTATTTCTCTCATTTTGGTGGCATCAGATCCTAGTGATTTTATCCTCCAATTCTTGAACATTCTCGTTGATTGATCGGAAGGACTTGAAAAGGGTTTGGGTAAAAATGATTTGGGTTGAATTACAACTTTGGAACCTCTCAGGCGAAACCATCGCCGAACCATTATAACACCTGCCCCAATTTCATCTTTTGGGGGGATGTAGATTTTTATTTTGGTGTGACTGAACCTCAGAGAGAGGCTGCCTACGCATCCTTTCGGAATCAAGTCGAACGTAGTTCGATTAGCATGAACTTGTTTGATTTTTTTTTTTTTTCATTTTCTTTTCTCTTTTTTTTTTCTCCATAAAACTTCCAGGATCCAAAGAGGGTAATCAGAGAAAAGTAACCGGCTCAAAAGGGTTTGCAAAGGGTTGATATTGTTTGGGTAGCGAGAATGGAAGCCTTCGTCATCCCAATCAGAGAGCATTAAAGATACGTAAAAGGTTCAAACATAATACCTTTTGACCGTGTCTGTATAGACAGTTGTCTCGGAGACATTTCCTTCGAACTTTCTAGGCCGCACTTTCTTGTTGTAGGCACGGGCCATTCTTTATTGGTACAACTGCCCGTGGCAAAATACGGCCATACGTTTTTCATCAATCATAGTCAATTGTTCCAAACCGGTTCTTGACCCAATCTTTATCCTCAATCTCGGCTTCGACAATGATCCAAAGAGAGGGAATTTCAACTTCTTCCGATTTCATTTGGATCTTGGCTTAGGCCTAGTGTTCCACTTCTTTGCTTATTTTCTCACAAGCCTTATCTTCAACACATTCTGCTTCTTGATTCATTATTTCGAGGTCTGACGGAGTTTTAGGATATGGGCATGAAGTCCGCAAGCATGTCATGTTATTAAAATCTGCATTAAAAGAACTGAAAAGAGAATAAGAAAGGTGATAAGATTAAGAAAAGAGACATTCCTAGACAATGAAATATTAATTTCATTTAATTGATATGTTTTTGAATTTGTTTTTTTTTTTGAATTTTAAAGATAGAAAAGTTTACAACGAAAAGTAAGACAATAAAGTAAAACATCCGGATTACACCTTGAAATAATCTGGACGTAGAGAGGATAACATGACTGGCTACCGAGTCTCCCATTTGATGGAGGACTTTCAAGTTTGGCGACCATTTTTTTGCTTTTCTTCTGTCTCGGCAATTGATGCAATGGCTTTTAATGCCGGATCAAATTCCTCATCTTCACGGATCATTCCAACTACTGGCTCATTGGTGTGAACATGCAAAGGACTGTTCATCATATTAAGGGCATCTTCATCCCTAAGCATTATTGCCTTGACCTCGATGAGGTCTTCCACTGCTCTCTTAAGATTCCAACAGTCTTCCGTATCATGTCACACTGCTCTAGAGTGGTATTCACATCTAGCATTAGCCCGGTGTGAGGGGGACTCTAGGCTTGGCCGGTTCTTGGCCACTGGCTGCAATAGACTTAGCCTGACTAGCTTTTGGAACAAGATCGAGTATGATTCACCAACAGGGGTAATCCATCTCGGGAGGCTCTCTCTCATTTTATTTTTTTATTTTTTTGATATTTTTTCATATCTTTATTTTTTTTTCTCTTTTTGTTGTTTTTCGCTCTTTGTTTTTTTCTGTCACTTTTTCTTTCTTTTTCACTCAATTTCTTTTCGATTTATTTTTTTACTCAATTTGTTTATGGCTATGATCGAATTCGATGGGGATTGCCCACGTATCATGACGCCGCATGAATCAAATCATTACGTAGTTCAGGAATACCGGAAATAAAGTAAAATAAACTAAACTCTTTTTTAACTCATATACAAATAATCCCATAAAAGCAGCTAGCAAGGAAAAATAATTTTTTTTTTTTTTGGAATTTTATTTTATTTTTTGTTAAAAGAAAACTTCTAAAGACAGATTCACCAAAAGAAAGAAAATATTATGATTTTTAAAAAAAAAAATTAAAAAGACAATTTTTTTTTTGGATTTTGACTTTTTTTTTTGGGGGAGAAAGACAAAAAGAGAAGATAATATTTTTGGCATTTTGGGTTTGACATCCCAAAGAAAGACTTCTAAAGAAGGAATTAAAGAATTTTTTTTTTATTTGGTTTTTTGAAAATTGGGGGCCGGAACCGATGAGGTTTACCTACTTATCTCACATCCGGTGAGAATCATACCCGCGTAGTTTGGTGGATCATAAATAAAATAGATAAACTAACTCTTTTTCATGTACAATTAATCAGACAAATTTTCCTAGCAAAGAAAATTTTAAAAAAATTTTTTTTGATTGTTTTTTTTGGAATTGGTGAAAGAAAAACTTCTAAAGTCGGAAAAAAAAAATATTTTTGAATTTTGATTTTTTTAATTTAAATTTTCAAAAGAAAGAATTTTTTTTTTCTGGATTTTGGGAGAAAGACTTTTTTTTTTTAAAAAGGAAGAAAATATTTTTGAATTTTTGGTCTAAAAAAAAAAGAAGCTTCTAAAGAAGTAACAAAAAGAAAATATCTTTTTGGATTTTTAAAAATTGGGGGCCGAAACCGATGAGGTTTGCCTACGTATCTCACATCCGGTGAGAATCAGACCCACGCAGTTCGGTGAAAATTGATTATGTTCTTTTTTTTATATGAAAATTAATCTTTAAAAACCATATGCACTAAACCACATCATTTTTTCTCTCTTCGCTCAACCGATATATGCCCAAGTCGGTCGACATGCAAGCCTCCCAAATAATGCAACAAGTAGCACATAACATGACATAATGGTCTCAACAAGGTACCTGTCCTAAAACAGAACTTGGCCCATGAGTCGAGCGCTGCTAAGTCAAATGCACATGATGCAAATAAAGCGTAGCCTACTAAGGATATTCATTGCTTGTGGCTTGTTCTTCTATGTTTGTAAATCCTAAAGGAGATGGTATCTAGACCTGGCTTACCTGGGCGGACAACCCGAGCCGAGGAGCATCAAGCATTACCAGTAGTAGAACAACACTGGCTAGCTAACGACTCTCCCGCCTAAACATGTGTGACTAAATCCTTCACCAGAAGCTGGTAGGCTAACTGGCTTTATCTCAAGACAGAAATTTTGTGATGCTGGTAGGCAAACACAACATAACTAATTATCAGAAGACTCAGTGGGATGCGACAGAGGATACAATTTATATGTACAGTTCAACAATATCAAGACAGTAAAAAGCGGACAAGTAGCACATTAGTCCCAAATAAATCACAATATATACAAAAATTAATAAAGCCAAATAAAGTCAATGTACAAGCTCGAATTCTTGAAGTCCCCAGCAGAGTCGCTAGAGTTGTCACACCCCTTTTATGCCCCCCACCCCAAAACGATAATGTGTTTGGATTGTGGGTTAAAGAGTTTTTTCAATTAAAGTGATAATTTTTTAAAATAGGAATTATTTTATTTACAGAGTCGCCACTTTGAATTGATTTTTTGCCGGTGTTCCAAGTCACCTTTTATTTGAATCCCTAGTCAAAGGAAGGTTTGACTCTTTTATTATTGCTCTACGAAAACAAAGTCCGGGTAAGGAATTCTGTTGACCGGGGAGAAAGTGTAAGGCATTCCCCGAGTCCCGTGGTTCTAGCACGGTCGCTTTATTAACTAGAATTTGGCTTGAATAAATTTTGGATAAACTGTGATTTATTGGTTACCATATTTTATCTATTCTCTTTTAATTATTAAAATATGGAATTATATTTGAAACGAATCATGTGTGAATCCGTTTTGTTTATTGTGTCGAAATCATGTCACGCGTACGTGTACACAATTAATCATGCTTTATTATTTACTAAGATTATTTTTGGCCAAAGTTGCGCGAACACATATTTCGGTTTTAATTTTGGAAATCACAATTATGCCATGCGAACGTATACATAATTACGATAAACTAATTAAAAACGTTCCTTAAAATACTCTAACGGTATTCATTATTCTTCTTGAAACTTTGAGATTATTGTAAGGTTGTGAATTATGAATTTATTGCGAAGAAATGATCTAACTTAATCATTGAGCTAATCAGCCAAGAAATGAAGATGATTGGCAATTATTTAACAACTGAACTAAGCCAGCTTTGTATTTCATTTTTTTTTTGGCCGTGCCAAAATTATTCTAAGACCACGCTAAGCTCTAGGTATGTGAAAGAACTAAACTTTAAAATTCAGACCCAACTAATGGCTTCTTTTCTTCCCATTCCTAAACCAAAACGTCCCAATTCGATTATTAAATCCCAACGCTACTAATTCATTGGAAAAATTCATATGACCCCATACTTTTAGCATTAAACAATAACTCCACATTCATGACAATAGTGGAATGAAGACCCACATCAACTAGAAGTGAAGTAACAGATCATCTCAAGGCATACAAATACAATCAATAAATAAAGCATGTCAAATAAGAACCAATCAGGAAACTCATTTCAAATTGCACAACTAACTTTGTAAAGAGGAAAAGAATGGATCTTCTGTAGGTACTCCTCCATATAAGAAGTACTAACGCGAGAACTCATATCAACTCAAGTTTGTCACACACATATATACAGATGCTCATTAACAACACTATTTCATTCAAACATGCATTATAAAACTTCAAAAGTTATAATATTAATCAAAGGTGAGGCAAAAAATGAACCTTTACATGAATCTGGGCTTTTGATTTAGCAATTGGAACGAACATGACACACCAACCAGAGAGCCTCAACAGTGACCTCGAACGGATTCAACTCGACTGAGCTTGGGGACGACGGTTTTGGATGTCAAAATGGGCTGTTTTATGGTGGATTTTGGAGGTTGTTTTGAGGTGATTTTCTGTTGGTTTCAAGTGTGGGTTCGAGTGAAGTTTCAGTTGGTTTTCATGGTTGTTTCAAGGCTATTTTCATGTGGGTTTGGGGGTGGATTTCCAGCTCATTTTTGGGGGTGTTTAACTGGAGAAAAGTGACTGTTTTGGGGTGTTATCGGCAGCTGTGGGTGGACTGGTTTTTAGCTCATTTTTGGGCTGTTTTCAGCTCGTTTTTGAACTATTTTGAGGGAGTATTGGGGCTGGATTTACAGCTCATTTTTTTACTGGTTCCCCTCTTTTTTGTGTGTTATGTATGTGTTTTATAGCTGAAAATTGGGTATGGGGTTTGTGATAGGAGACAAGCATGGGGAACAAGGAGTGAGGAATAATGGAGAGAGTAAGGAGAAAAGTGTGGGGAGACAAGCATGGGGGACAAATGAAAGTGGAGTGGGGAACAAGCATGTGGGATAAGCATGTGGGACAAGTATGGGGGACAAGCATGGGGGAGAAAGAAAAGTTGAGTGGGGACACGCATGGGAAGTGGGAAATATTCAAGCACGGTAAAAAATTAGGTGCTCACAGAGAGGACGAACGAGGTGCTGAAATATCCGCTATCAACCGGTGGCGCGAATCTCGTCCAATATCAACTAGAGATCATGTTTTACTAGAAGAGAAGGTTTTTTATCTTATTTAGACTTGTACTAGTATTGAAACTCCCCTACTATATAAATGGGAGAACCTTTTCACTTTTCAACCACTATTAGCACACATATCAAAGCAATAAAGTTTATTTTTTATTTTCTAGCTGTTCTTCAAAGTGTTCTTAAGCTATTCATTTCTTTAACTGCAACCGAGATCATCTCGAGGGCTCGATCGGAACCGATCTCAGCATTCAAACTTAAATCCAGGCTTAATTGTTCCATCACGTTTTGTTGTTCTTAGATCATTCATGTTAAATTAAATCACGCATTCTTTAAACCGCTTACAAATTTAATTGTTACTCATTTTAGGGGTAAACAGTTTGGCGCCCACCTTGGGGCTAAGGATAATAGCGGTGATTTAATATGAATCTCTATAACACACCATATTTTATGCTTTCTCTTTGAAGTTTGATTTCAGGTCTATCCAAAATGTCAAATTCTTAGTCTGCTCACTTGAACGTTGACGTCGAGTTAGGCCACCACAATGAAAATAATAACGTGGTACCAAGCAATGGCGTGCCCCCTGTTGACCCTAATGGCATTCCAGTCGCTGACCCAGTCGGCGCAAATTCACAAGTTGCTATCAATGTTAACCTACCAACCAATCCCAAAAATAACATTTAGGGGGCACCCCGACCATCGGCTTGAGAAGTGCCCGAAGTGGGAGGTAATGGAGTTAGCTTACGTTTGATTTTTGAAATGTTACAACCTCAGCAAGTAGCAATAGCACAAATACAGAGTCAAAATCATGCACAAAACACGGCCGAACCCGAGAGGTTGGAGAAGATGCTCGGATAGATGAACAGATTGTCACAGAACCAGATGGGTTCAGACTCGTGGAAACTTCTGAGTTGATGAAAATGCTCGAGCACTAACGAAACGGGTGGAGTCCGGATAAAAGAAGATAGAGGCAAATGACAAGAAGGTGAAGACTTACAATTCAATGATCGATCAGATTCTGGAGCGCCCCTCCGATATTGAAAGGACCGACTCAGATTGAAGGGAAAACGGACCCAGTCGTCACCCGACCAGGAACGATAGGAGAAGAGACCAAGGTCCAAGCAACCGAGGTTTGGTGAGTACATACGGTTTTGACACATCACTCGAGGGCATAGAAGCCCCGAGACTATCAGAATATAACTTTAATGTAGATGCAACAAGTAGAGTATCGGCCATCAGTCACATAAATGAGACCAAATGGCCAAGGACACTCCAGTCTGATCCTACACAGAGGGATCACAACTTAATATATAAATATTACGGCACTCACGGTCACAAGACCGAGGATTGTCGACAGCTAAGGGAAGAAATGGCATGTCTATTCAACAATGGGCATCTTCGGGAATTCCTAAGTAAGAGAACCAAATATTATTTCAAACATAGGGACGCCAACAAACAAATTGAGTTGAAGAACCTTAACATGTGATCAACATGATCATTGGGGGAGTAGATGTCCCATGAGGGCCAATGATAAAACGCACCAACGTTTCTATCATAAGGGAAAAACACACTCGAGACTACGTTCTGGAGGGGTCCATCTTGTTCAGTGACGAGGACACCGAGGGCATAATTCAACCTCACAATGATGCATTGGTAATATATATACTTATTAATAAATCTTGGGTTAAGCGTGAGTTAATTGATCTATGTAGCTTGACTAACATCATCCGATGGAGAGTCATGGAATAACTGGGGTTATTGGACCAAATCATACCGGCAATTTGAATATTGAACGGGTTCAACATGGCATGCGAGACAAGAAAGAGAGAAATCACCCTACCGGTCAACACAACGGGGACCACCCAGGAAATAAAATTTTATGTCATCGAGGGGAACATGAGATACAATGCCTTATTCGGGAGACCATGGATCAATCGCATGAGGGCGGTGCCCTCGACCTTGCATTAGGCGTTAAAGTTTTCAACCTCAAGAGGAATCAAAATGGTCTACGGGGAACAACCGGCCGCAAAGGAGATGTTTGCTGTCGAGGAAGTGATCCCAGTGCCCGCAATCGTGACATCAAAAAAAGAGGGGCTGGTCGAAGAGAAAGGCACCAAACAGAAATCACTGATCCTGACCCCGACTGAGCTGGAGAAACATGAGGAACAACCAACGAATGCGGAAGACGTCTTCGAGGTCCCGTGATAATCCGTAGCACCCGATGATACCAATGCCTCCAAGACAATGACTGAGGAACTAGAACAAGTCATTCTAATCGAGCACCTATCGGACAGAAAGGTATACCTGGGCACGGGATTAACCCTCGAGCTCAGGAAAAAACTCATTAATTTCCTTAAAGATAATGCCGATTGTTTTGCCTGGTCCCACTTAGATATGACAGGGATCGCGCTAGAGGTGACAACTCACAAAAATTGAGCTAGGATCCGAAATTCTGCCAGGTCAAACAGAAGAGGAGGCCGCAACCCGAAATCAAGCACGCATTCATCAAAGAAGAGGTATCTAAACTCTTAAAAATAGGTTTTATTGGGGAGGTTAAATATCTGGATTGGCTAAATAATGTAGTAGTTGTACCTTAAAAAGGAAACAAGCTTAGAATGTGTGTAGATTATAAGGACTTGAATAAGGCATGCCCGAAGGATTTATTTCCTAACAATCGACCAAATGATCGATGCAACGGCTGGGCATGAGACGCTGAGCTTTCTCGATACCTATTCTAGGTACATCCAAATATGGATGGACCCGGGTGACAAAGATAAGACTTCTTTCATAACTAAATTCGGCACCTATTGTTATAACGTGATGTCGTTTGGAGTAAAAAATACCGGTGCTACGCATCAACTCCTAGTTAACCGAATGTTCGATGAACAAATAGGAAAATCAATGGAGGTTTATATTGATGATATGTTTGTTAAGTCCCTGCATGGAGAGGACCATTTGAAACATTTGCAGGAAACCTTCGACATACTAAAGAAATACGACATGAAGCTAAACCCTTAGAAGTGTGCCTTCGGAGTTGGCTCGGGCAAGTTCCTTAGTTTCATGGTATCTAACCGAAGGATATAGATCAACCTGGATAAAATAAAATCCATAGAAGATATCACCATGGTCGACAACGTCAAAGCAGTACAGAGACTGACCGAACGGATAGCCACATTGGGCCGATTTATTTCTAGGTCATCGGATAAGAGCCACTGATTCTTCTCGTCACTAAAGAAAAAGAACGACTTTTCTTGGACCCTGGAATGTCAACAGGCTTTAGAGAAACTCAAATGATACTTATTAAGTCCTCATTTGCTGCACACCTCGAAGACCAACGAGCAGTTATACCTCTACTTGGCAGTCTTCGAGATAACGGTAAGTGGTGTCCTGGTCCGGGAAGAAGAAGGTACGTAGTTTCCTATATATTATGTTAGTACAACCCTAGGTGATGCCGAAACAATGTATCTGCACTTAGAGAAATTAGCGCTTGCCTTATTAAGCGCGTCTAGGAAAGTAAAATCGTACTTTTAGTATCACCCTATATGTGTCGTGACCTTGTATCCACTAAGGAATGTTATGCATAAACCTGAGCTTTCGAGTCGACTAGCAAAATGGGTTGTAGAGGTTAGCGGGTACTATATTGAGTACAAATCCCTAACTGCTATAAAGTTACAAAATTTGGCAGATTTCGTGGCAGACTTTATACCGGCCTTGATCCCTGAGGTCGAGAAAAGAATTATTGCTTGCCTCGGGGACTAGCTCGGGGGTATGGACCCTATTCACGAACGGTGCTTCTAATTAAAAAGGGTTGAGAATCCTATTAAAACCACCCACGGGTAATGTAATAAGACAGTCTATTAGAACTGTGAAATTGACTAAGAATGAAGCCGAATATGAGGCTATGATTGTAGGTCTAGAATTGGATAAGAGCCTAGGGGCTGAGTTGATCGAAGCCAAGTGCGACTTTCTCCTTGTTTTTAACCAAGTCAACGAGATATTTGAAGTAAAAGAAGACCGGATGTGGAGATACTTGGATAAGTTGCAGGTGAAATTATATCAGTTCAAGGAATGGACAGTACAATATGTACCCCGAGACCATAATAACAAGGCCAATGCGTTGGTTAATCTAGGTTCGTCAGTTAACTCCGATGAATTCAATTTCGGAGCGCTGGTGCAATTGATGAACTCGGTGATAGAGGAAGGTTATGCCGAGGTAAACTCAACAATCTTGACTTGGGATTGGAGAAACAAATACATAGACTACCTTCAGAAATGGAAATTGCCATCGGATCCTAAAGCATCAAGGGCCTTGCTGATAAGTGGGGATTTTGACTCCTTATTAGCACCTTTTTTCTTTTGTTTTAGTCCGAGAGTATTAATTTATGTTCCCGAAATTAATAAAATTGTGAAAATTGTCGGAATGTTGGAAGTTTGGTCTCTCATGATGAAATCCGACTCAAAAAGGAGTGTTCCGAAGCATAAGGCAATAAAGGGCACAGAAGCAAAGAGGTGTGGTTCGCATAAGAAATTGCGGACCACAGAATTCCATATTCGGCCGCAACCCAAGCTAAAGAACCCAACAAGATTTTGACAAATGTGCAGCCCACACATGAATTGTGCGACCGCAGAACTTGGTATGTACTGACAAATAGTTCCAAGTTCAGAGAGTGTGCAGAAGACCAAGTCCTGATGCCTTACTGAAGTGCGAACCACATAAGATTTGTGCGGCCGCATAAGTTACTTCGCAGCCGCAATCCAGAAATGTGCAGCTGCAGAATCCCATCTCCTGCCAATTGAAGAAATTTGCGGTCCGAACATGGAATTGTGCGGCCGCAGAACCTTCCGAGGGGCATTTTTGTTAGCAAATTCTGGCCCACTATAAATAGACGAGTTTCATAATTTTAGGTCAAGTTTTGAAGTTTAAAGCTACTGTAGACGTCACCTTTTGACATTTTAGGAAGTTTTTTGATTTTTTAGTGTTTAAACAATATACTTCATCAATTTAATCTTTGGTTATGGGTTTTACTTGCATTTCTTCTTTATTTTCTTCAATACCCACTATGAGTAGCTAGATTTTTACTAGGGTTGTGACCCAACCCTAGTGCATAAACCTGATGGGTATTTAATTTAATGCTTGTTTATGATTGGGTGTTGATTATTTAGCCTAGTTCATGCTTCAATTTTAGAATTAATGGTTTCAAACATTAATTCATGCCTTTTTGACTTAGTCTCTACTTGAGAAAGATGGACCTAGTCTAGGATAACTTGGCTAACGAGGAATTGGGTTAATTAAGAGTTCGATTAGCGTAATTAAAAGGTTCAAACTAGAGATAGTAAGAACCCGACTTGAGCTCATATCAACTATTTTGTTTGATACCCATTTGGGCTTGCGAAAGCCAAATTGGGAAAATCACTCTCTGACCGAGAGATATTGAGTAGGTAATGTAGAGTTGAGAGCTATAATACACTCTAATCAACAAAACACGTATTAACGTCTCTATCCCATTAGGCGAACACCTAGGTTTTGGTCACATCCCTAGGCTTTTAAACTATTTGAAAAAATACCACAAACATTCATTTCTAGTTTATTTTCCCTAGCTCACAATTGTTAGAGTAATAGTAGAAGTGGAGATCAAAACACTTTGTGGAAGTGCAAATTTAGTTAATCCATTCAGTTTCTTCAAATATATACTCCTAATACCCATTATAACTCTCTATGGATTCGACCCCGACTCATAGTTGGGTAATTTATATTGCATACGATTGTATCATATCTTTTATCGAGGTATGTTGTAAGGCTTCCAGGTTTAGCTTGGATAGAGAAAAACTATATCGAAGATCGTTCTTCGAATCATTAGCGAGGTGCTTGTGTCCCGGGGAGACCGATTACATGATAAGGGAAGTCCATGAGGGTACTTGCAGAAACTATTCGGGAGCGGAATCATTGGTTCAAAAATTGATCAGGGCCGGTTATTACTGGAACAAGATGGAAAAGTATGCGAGAGACTTTGTTCAAAAGTGTAAAGAATGTCAGAGGCACGCCCCGATAATCTACCAACCGGGGGAGATGCTTCACCCGGTCCTTTTTCTTTGCCCGTTCATGAAATGGGGAATGGACATCGTGGGTCCTTTTCCATGGGCACTCGGCAAAGCCCAGTACATCTTACTTATGACTGATTACTTCGCTAAGTGGGTTGAAGCATAAACGTTTGAGAAAGTTAGGCAGAAGGAGGTCATCAACTTTATTAGGGATCATATAATATGCCGGCTCCGGATACCGTCCGAGATCATGTGTGACAACGGAAGACAATTCATCAGCGGCAAGGTCAATAAGTTCTTTGAAGACCAAAAAACAAAAATATTCCATCGACCCCTTAACACCTGAGTGCAAACGGTCAAGTGGAGTCAACAAACAAAACTATATTACCGAACTTGAGGAGGAGATTGACCGACTCAAAATGTAAGTGGAAAGAAATTTTGCCCGAGGTCCTATGGGCATATTGAACAACTTCGAAGTCGAGTATCGGTGAAACACCGTCCTCTCTAGTCTACGGTGCAGAAGCTTTGATTCCGGTAGAGTTAGGAGAACCGAGCTTAAGGTTCCAATATGCTACGGAGATATCAAACGATGAGGCCATGGCCACAAGCTTAAATTTAGTAGACAAAAGGCGAGAAGCCGCCCTAGTTCGATTAGTGGCTCAAAAGCAATGAATGAGGAGATACTAAAATCGAAGGGCAAACATTCGACACTTCCAAGTCGGGGACTTGGAATTGAGGAAAGTTACATTGCATACCAAAAACCCGAATGACGGGAAACTAGTCCCAAACTAGGAAGGACCGTACAGAGTCATCGGTATAACCGAGGAAGGCTCATACTAGATGGAGTCCAGAAATAGTATACAACTACCTAAAACCTAGAATGTGGCACACTTAAAACGATACTACTACTAAGGTATGAACATCATCTTCTTTGCGATTTATTATGCTTTAAACTAACCCGTACAAGTACTCAGTCGAAGTCAAATCTAAGGATTAGGTCTGAAAGTACGTGTTGCACTCTTTTTTCCTTGGACCAATTTTTCCCGAAATGGGTTTTACGACAAGGTTTTTAAAGAGGCAACAGTAAGCGTGCTATCCTAGTTTTGAAGACCGGTCTAAGATAAGAGACTGCGGACCGTTTATATAAGATAGATAGTATTTGAGTCCTCGAAATTCAGTCTCGAATATGATAAGTATGGATTTTTACCACTTATTAGTACATTCTTACTTTTGTTTTAGTTCGAAAGTGTTGATTTATGTTCCAAAAACTAATGAAAGTGTGCAAATTGCAGGAATGTGCGAAATTTGGGCTCTTATGAAAAAATCCAACTCAAAAAGTAGTGCTCCGATTCACAAGGCAAGAAGGGGCGTAACATACTAGAAGTGCGGTCCACAGAAGCAAGTGCGGACCACCGAATACTCTTTTGGCGGCCGCAGAACTGATGAAGAAGCCCAAAAGTAATTGAAGCAGAAGTGCAGACCGCACACAATTTGTGCGACCGCAGAACATAGTCTGCACTGATAAGAATTCAAGAAGTTCAGAGAGTGCAAATAACCAAGACTGAAGCCTCTCGTAAAGTGCGAACCGCACATGGAATTATGCGGTCGCAGAACCTCCCGAGGGGCACTTTTGTCAGCAAATTTTAGGCCACTATAAATAGACGGGAATGACATTTTTATGTCAAGTTTTCTCAGATGTAGTCATTGTAGTTTTCCATTTTAGGAAGTTTGTGATCATTTAGGGATAAAAACATCATAGTTTATCATTATAATTTATATTATGGGTTTAATTTTTGCTTCAGCTTACCGAGGACATGACCAACGATAATAAGGTGTGGAGGTCTAGGATTAGGGTTGTAGGTTGACAGATAGTAATGTGTTCCTCCTAGGCCATTCAATAGTACTAGGACTATTTTTGTAATTTCCTATTTACGGTTATTTATTACGCATGTTGAGGCATTCCACACGTTACTATGTTACATTGTTGCTAACATTCTTTGCTACTTGGTGCTTTATTTTCATTGTTTCTTGAGTCGAGGGTCTATTAGAAATAACATCTCTATCTCTATGAGGTAGGGGTAAGGTGTGCGTACACACTATCCTCCCCATACCCCATTTATGGGATAAAACTTGGTTTGTTATTGTTGTTGTTTGGTTTAATTAGTATTTCTTCTTTGTTTTCTTTATTTTTTTATTATGAGTAGATAGACATTTACTAGGGTTGTGACCCAACCCTAGTGTATAAACCTTATGGGTATTTAATTAAATATTTGTTTGTGATTGGGTGTTTGTTATTTAGCCATGTTCATGCTTTAATTTTAGAATTAATGGTTGCAAACATTGATTCATGCCTTTTTGATTTGGTCTTTACTTGAGAAAGAAGGACATAGTCTAAGAAAACTTAGATAACAAGAAATTGGTCTAGTTAAGAATTTGACTAGCCTAATTAAAGGGTTTGAACTAGAGATAGGGAAAACCCGACTTGAGCTCATATCAACTATTTATCTTGATACCCATTTGGGCTTGAGAAGCCAAATTGGGCAATATCACTCTATGACCGAGAGGTATTGAGTGAGTAACTTAGAGTTGAGAGCTATAATACACCCCGATCAATAAAATAAGTGTTAACGTACTTAACCCATCAGGCGAACACCTAGGTGAAGGTTACATCCCTAATTCTTTTAACCATTTGGTAAAAACAACAAAAATAATTACTCATTTTCTAGTTTCTTCTCATTAGTTTATAATTGTTAGTGTTAATTTAGAAGTAGAAAAGAAAATCCCTTGTTTGGAAGTGCAATTGAGTTATTTCATTTACTCTCATAAAGTGTACATCCTAACACCCATATTAAACTCCCCGTAGAAATCGACCCCGACTCTTGTTGGGTACTATTCTTCCAACGACCGTTTTCACTTACTATTTAGTGCGGATTGGACGTGGATTAATTTTTGGCGCCGTTGTCGGGGTGTTAAAATGGTGTTAGCTATATATTATAGTGTGTTTTTAGAATATCTTCTTTTCCTTCCATGTTACTAATTTGTTTAAGAAATTAAAGGTACAAACATGGAGAACAAGTAGATGAAGTACCTCAAGTGCCACAACGAAGAGGCTGGGGTACATAAGAAAATATTACCGTTCCACCCCCACCTCCACCATATCCACCACATCCACCACAAGCGGTTCCACACCGGATATTGCCCAAGGTTATGCTAGTGCAATAGTCCCTCCCCGTATTAGGGCGGACAACTTTCAAATCACCAATGTGATGCTCACCTTGCTTGAGCAATGGGGTTGCTTTACTAGTGCTCCAACTCAAAATGCTTACAAACATTTGAAAGGCTTTGTGGATACGTGTTGGGGGAGCAAGCAAACTAATATTTCTGAGGATGCATTTAGGATAAGGCTTTTCCCCTTCTCTCTACGGGGGAAGCTTTAGATTGGTTGAAACGATTGCCAAATCATTCAATTCATACTTGTGATGAGTTGGCAGCCAAGTTTATTGCTAAGTTATTCTCTCCCGCACACATGGATGTACTTCTAGATGAGATCTTGGCATTCAAGTAAGAGCCGAAATAACCACTACACGAAATATGGGAGTACTATAGAAAAATGGTTAAGGAATATTCCAACAACGATATGATGGAAAAAATGATTCAACAAACCTTTTATCGTGGGATTAACAACACTAACCAATGTGTAGTGAATCAACTAGATAGTGAGAATTTTATGACTATGCCTTATGCGGAGGCGTGTGAAATCTTGGATGAGATGACAGAAATATCGTCGGCTTGGCAATCCTGGGCCAATGTTCCACAATGTGATCCAAATATGATCTACCTTCACAAAGAATTGCAAGACCATGGGCAAGACATTGCCGAATTGACCACTACTATGACTCTACTACAAAAGGCCCAACTAAATCAAGTGCAAGCTCCTAAGCAAGTTCATGCTATAGAGGGAGTGAATGTTCTGGTAAAAAAGAGGAGGACCAAGGGTCCACAAGTACAAACCCGAATGGTGAACTATGTACAAGATGATAGTGGTTTTGATCAAGATGATTCTTCAAATGAGCAAGAGGAAGAAGTGCAATATGTGAAAAAATTTCAAGGGAAAAGAAAATCTTCTAAGGCCCAAAGCAGCAATAATGGCGATCACAAAACAATCATGGTAATTGCAGTTCTAACAATAAAGGGAATATGCATAACAACAAAATCAAGGAAATTGGAGTGGAAACAACTAAATAAATTGGGGAAGCAACAATCAAGGTGGTTAGGGTAGCAATCAAGGCAACCGGGGTCGGGTTTTCAAAGGCCCCCAATGTATCAATAATCGAGCAACCAACCTTCTTATCCTTCCCATGGTTCAAGTTCTTCAAACAATAAGATGGGACGTATTGAGAATATGTTCAAGTAAATGATGGAAAAGAATGCCGATTCGTATGCCCAGCTTACCTCACACAACACATCAATCTGCAAACTAGAAGTTCAAATAGGGAAAATCTCGCAAGCTCTAAATTCTCATCATAAGGGTGCACTACCAAGTGACATGGTGATAAATCCAAATGGTGGTAAAAAATACGGGGCCTGCTATGGCGGTTATCGCAAGAAGTGGAAGAGGCGGGAATCCACCCACCTCAAGTGGAAGGTGACTTGTTGATGATGATCAAATGATGCAAGACGAAGAGATCTTGAACAATGTTATTCAACCAAATGAGGAAGTTCAGATTGATATTGATGATAGTGTGGAAGAGACTCAAGAGGAGGTAAACCCGCCTAGGGAACACATTATTGACATACCGGAGCCGGTAGTACAAAATGCAAAGGCACCATTGCCTAAGACTCCACCTCCATAACATCAAAGACTTGCCAGGAAAAATGGTGAGAATCAATTCAACAAGTTCATTCAAATGATGAAGAGTCTTTCAATCAATGTGTCATTGGTTGAAACTTTGGAACAAATGCCCGGTTATACAAAGTTTATGAAAGATGTTGTGACAAAGAAGGGGCAAATTAATTTTGAGACTATTGAAGTAACTCATCAAGTGAGTGCAATTGTTCATTCAATAGCTCCTAAGTTGGAGAATCCCGGTGCTTTCACGATTCCTTGTACAATTGGATGTGCCGAGTTTGCTAAAGTTCTATGTGATCTTAAGTATAAATTTGATGCCCTATTCTGTTTTCAAGACTTTGGGGATTGGTCAACCAAGATCCACTTCCATGAGATTGCCAATGGCCGATCATACCATGAAATCACCATTGGGTGTGATTGAAGAAGTTTTGGTCCGGGTTGATAAATTCATTCTTCCGGCGGACTTTGTCATTCTAGATTGTGAGGTTGATTATGAAGTGCCAATTATTATTGGGAGACCTTTCCTTGCTATGGGTAAGGTTCTTTGTTATGTTGAAGCCGGAGAACTCACTTTCCCGGTTAGTGATGAAAAATTGGTATTCCATATGTGTAAGTCCATGAAGCAACCAAGTAGCAATGAGGTGTGTTCTTTTGTGGATTTGGTGACCGATGTCGATTTTGAAGATACAAGTGCTACATTCAATGTTGTTGATATGTTAGAGGTCGTCATGCTCAACTTTGATGATGACGAGATGGATGGCTTCATGAAATGTGTGAACTCTTTGCAAGGAATGGGGTCATCTAACTATGCAACCCAGAAATTGTCCTTGGATCTTAAAAATAGGAGGAATCCTACTACAAAGCCTTCTATTGAAGAGCCACCCACATTAGAGTTGAATTTATTGCCTTCACATCTTCGGTATGAATTTCTTGGCCCTTGTTCTACTTTACCGGTTCTTCTTTCCTCTTGTTTGACTAGCGTGCAGGTAGATTCCACATTGGCAGTGTTACAAAAGAGGAAGAAGGCTATTGGATGGACCTTGGCTGATATTTGGGGTATAGGCCCCGCCTTTTTCATGCATAAGATCAAGTTGGAGGATGTCGCTAAGCCATATATTGAACAACAAATAAGACTCAATGTGGCTATGAAAAAAGTTATCAAGAAGGATATTATCAAGTGGTTGGATGCTGAGGTTGTCTACCCCATATCTAATAGTTCATGGACTTCTCCGATTCAATGTGTCCCAAAGAAGGGGGGCATGATGGTGGTCACAAATGACAAGAATGAATTGATTCCTATAAGAATAGTGACTAGTTGGAGGGTGTGTATGGATTATCGCAAGCTCAACAAAGTAACAAGGAAGGATCACTTTCCACTTTCTTTCTTAGATCAAATGCTTGATAGATTGGCCGGTCGTGCTTTCTATTATTTTCTTGATGGGTACTCGGGCTACGACCAAATTCTCATTGCTCCGAAAGATCAAGCAAAAATAACCTTTACATGTCCCTATGGTACTTTTGCTTTCAAGCGGATTCCATTTGGTTTGTGCAATGCACCTGTGACTTTTCAACAGTGTATGAAGGCTATTTTCATGGACATGGTGGACGACTACCTTGAAGTTCGTTTGATTATTGTCTTGCAAATTTGGATAAAGTATTTGCTAGATGCGAAGAAACCAATTTGATACTCAATTGGGAGAAATGCCATTTCATGGTAGAGGAAGGTATTAACCTTGGCCATAAAATCTCAAGAAATGGAATTGAAGTTGACAAGGCAAAGATTGAGGTTATTTCTAAGCTTCCACCCCCAATTTTGGTGAAGGGTGTGCAAAGTTTCTTAGGCCATGCGGGTTTTACCGGGGCTTTATCAAAGATTTCTATAAAGTGGTGAACCCGTTGTGTAAGCTTCTTGAGAAGGATGCCAAGTTTAATTTCAATGATGATTTCATGAGACATTTTGAATTGTTGAAGCTCAAGTTGACAACTACTCCCATCATCGCCGCTCTAAATTAGAGTGTCCTTTTTGAACTCATGTGTGATGCAAGTGACGTAGCGGTTGGGGCTATTTTGGGGCAACGTATCAACAATATTTTCTATCTGGTCTACTATTCTAGTAAGACCATGAATAATTCTCAAGTCAACTATACCGTTACGAAGAAAGAGGTCCCTGCTATTGTGTTTGCGATTGAGAAGTTCTGCCCGTACTTTATGGGTGCAAAGGTTATTGTCCATACAGATCATGCAGTGCTTTGTTATCTTATGAGCAAAAAGGACTCCAAAGCTCGGTTGGTGAGATGGGTACTCTTATTACAAGAGTTTGATATTGACATTCAATATAGGAAAGGTAATGAAGTCCAAGTGGCAGACCATTTATCTTGTTTGGAGGAGGGGAGGCCGCATGATGGACTTAAAATCAATGACTCCTTCCCCGATGAGCAACTTTTGGAAATTTCAATAAAAGAGGTGCCATGGTTCGCCGACTTAGAAAATTTTCTTGTGTGTGGAATCATTCCGGATGAATATTCTTCAAGCCAAAGGAAAAAAGCTCAAAAGGGATTATCAAGATTATTATTAGGATGAACCATACCTTTTCCAGATTTGTAAGGATGAGGTGATTAGGAGGTGTGTACTGGAAGAAGAGCAAGGTGATATTCTTGGGGCTTGTCATTCTTCTCCATATGGTGGTCATCATGGTGGAGCAAAAATGGCGGCCAAAGTGCTTAGTTGTGGTTTCTATTGGCCTACCTTTTACAAGGATGCTAGTGAGTTAGTGAAAAGATATGTTGAATGTCAACAAACCGGTAGAATCTCAAAGAACAATGAATGCCTCACACAACCATCTTGGAGATTGATATTTTTGATGTTTGGGGCATTGACCTCATGGGCCCTTTTGTGAGTTCTTGTGGAAATACCTACATCTTGGTTGTATTGGATTATGTGACCAAATGGGTTAATGTCATCGCTTTACCCAACAATGAGGCGAGAAGTGTAGTGGCCTTCTTGAAAAAGAATATTTTCACAAGATTTGGTACTCCATGTGCAATTATAAGCGATGGAGGGTCACACTTTTGCAACAAAGCGTTTGACACTTTACTTAGCAAGTATGGTGTTACTCACAAAGTCATGACTCCCTATCACCCACAAGCTAGTGGGCAAGTGGAAGTCTCCAACTGGGAGATAAATAGTATCTTGTCTAAAATGGTGAATGCTAATCAAACAGATTGGTCCAAGAAGCTTGATGATGCATTATGGGCTTATCGGATGGCTTATAAAACACCTATCGGAATGTCTCCATCGTGGTTGGCATTTGGAAAAGCTTGTCATCTTCTGGTGGAACTAGAGCAGAAGGCAATGTGGGCTCTAAAGAAGTTGAATCTTGATTGGGATGTAGCCGTTAACTGGAGGGTTGCACATTTTAATGAATTGGATGAGTTCCGGTACCATGCATATGCGAGCTCGTCCTTGTACAAAGAAAAGATAAAATATATTCATGACAAATATATTTGGAACAAAGAGTTCAAGATGGACGATCTTGTATTGTTGTTTAACTCAAAGCTGAGAATGTTTTTCGGGAAGCTAAAATCCATGTAGAGTGGTCCATTTGAAATTGTTGGTGTAACACCTTTTGGTGCATTAGACTTGAAGAACAAAACAATGAAATATTCCGAGTCAATGGTCACCGGGTGAAGCACTACTTGGGCAAGGTTGGAGATAGAAACATGGTGGCGGTCATTCACTTCACTTAAAGGTATTTTGCGTCGTGCCTTGACGTTAAATCAGGCGCTTCTTGGGAGGCAACCCATATTCTTTTCCTTTTTCTTTTGTAGTTGGGTGTTATTTGTGTTCTAACTTTATTTGAAGTGTGCTATATGGTTGGGTGTTACTTGAAAGAAGGGTGAACTAAAAAAATGGCTAAGTGTTCAAGGATCTGTGGACCATACTTTATTTGTGCGGACTGCACATTTCTGTGTGCTATAGCTAGAGAGAAATCGCGGCCTAACATTTTCCATGCGGACCGAACAATTGGAATATTGAAAAAGTGCAAAAATGTTAACTCTCTGAAGTTTGAACTTGTCAGTGTGGAGGGTGATCTGCGACCGCACATGAAATCTGCGGTCGCATCCAAAAATGTACAGACCGCTCAATAAGACTAGAGAACATTTACCCAGGTGATAGAGTGCGGACCGCATATGGAATTGTGTCACCGCACTCGAATCTTTGCCTTCTTAAACATTCTTGGTATAAATAGAAGTTTGAAAGTCATTTTACACTTTTCACTCTTTTAACAAAACACTGTTGGTCTGATTGATTTTCTTGAGAGATTTTCACTGTCCCCACACGCAAACACCTATGCTTATTCACCTATTTCACTCACTCTATCTGGTATGCTTCATTTCATGTTAAATTTTTGTGTTAGTTTAATTTTTTTTTAAAAATAATTTTAGTTTCTTTTTAGGCCATCTGTTATTAGAGTCCATCCATGTGTCTACGTAGGGTAGATCTGAACTGGGTAATCATAATACATACTCTAATGGGATTAGGTTAGTAAAATTTCATGTTTATATCATGTTTCCATGTCTATTTGTGCAAGTAATTGAAAAATCTAAGTAGAAAATTTTGACTGTAAGTAGCTTTTGAAATCCGTGGCCACACTTGAAATTGTGCCTTCTACAGATTAGGAGTTCTAGGCAACTAGTGAAGCAAGTGCAGATGCGGTCGCAATTTAAAATGTGCAGACCACAGATTTCTCCTGCGGCCGCAAAACGGCCATCACACTGTCTTCAGAGAGGCTTCTGAGCCTCTGAACTTTGAAAGTTTGAAATGCGGCCGCACTTGCAATTGTGCGGACTGCACTTCCATTTTGCAGCTGCACATCAAACTTTCGCGGACCGTAATTCCCTTCTGCGGCTGCATATAAAATATGTGCACACCGCAGAACCCAAGTCCTGCAACCTTCCTTTTTAGTCATAACCCTATTGTGCCCCCATGTTCCTCTCTTGCATACATAAGTCTTGAATGTGTTGAATGATGACTTGCAACTAACAATCTTCTTTGATTTGATACAAATAATGGTTTGATCGCGAGGCCGATGCGACACTACAAAAGAAAGAGGTGAATCTTCTAGGGGTCGAGGTAGAGGTACCTTGCCCCTTGGCCAGCCTAGAACCATCAGAAAGAAAGCCACAACAGGCAGAGGGAAAGGTGAAGACCTCTCCGAGTCTAGTTCCTATGTCCCATCTAGGGACTTTTTAGAGGGAAACTCAGCCTCTATTCAGGAGGAGCAGACAACCACTCAGTCTAGGCCACAGGGTTGTGATTTCAGCTCAGGGATGAGCCCTCTTCATCTCACAGCACCTCCAAGGGGTCGGAGAGTGCTAGCTAGACCTCTGAGCCAGCAGCTACTCTAGACACAGAGGCACATAGTGTACATGATATCCCCGATGATGGTAGAAGGGGAGAATGTGCATCTACATATGTGAAAAGATCAAAGAAGAAAAAGATATGGGAGGATAGGTTTGTCTGCTTGGTTGACTTCACTGATTTTCGTATGTGGTGGCCAGTGAGATCTTTGACACTTGAGCGGCAGTTCCTATTGAAGGATTTGGATAAATATAACCCAATGATCTTGAGGCAGTTTAGAGTAAGAAAGGGTTGTATGTGGTATACTGAGAGAGTTAAGGATGCCAAGGAGTACCTCGCCCGAGAGTTCTACGCAAATATTTCTCACATCAAGAAGGGGACGAAGGTGAACAAAGTACGCAACCTCAAGGTAAGGTTTGATCAGCATACGCTAAACGCCTGCTTGGGATTTGAGGACTTGGAGCCAAAGGAGTATCTGGAGAAATGTGCAATGAAGTAAGAAGTCCAACCTTGGCTGGCTGAGATTTTAGCACCACCAGGGCCACCAACACCATGGACTACTATTGGAGTTCCCATTCAGTGGAATAATTGAGCTTCGGGGCGAAGAGGTGGTAGACCTTTGTTTGCAGCGGACTTGATCCGTGCCAGAATGAGACTCATCTACCTCTTCCTCGGGTTGTTCATGTGGCTTACATCATGGCCGGGTACCCTATTAATATGGGTGTCATGATGTCGGCCAATATTTCATTGATAGCACAGTAGACTAGCTTGGCCTACTCTTATCCCAACACTATCACAAAGTACCTCACTGATGCAAAGGTAGAGCCGAGATCATTTGACACCAAGGTGAAGCCGAAAAAACCATTTGACTAGCATTCACTGATGGATGAGACCAACCTAATGAAGAGAGCCCAGATTTCTACCACCACAGGCTAGTCTATTGAGCCGACAGTGGTAGTTACTGAGACAGGTGACATTCTATCCACCTCTGTTGAGCCCTTTTCTTGTGCTGCTGCTATGCCTCCTCCATCATCTTCAGCTCCTACCACTGCCCCCAGAGCAGCTTTTGCTCCAGCTCTGAGGCCAGTGCCGATGCCTACAACTCCATTATCCACTCTGCGTGTTTCCATAACATTTGTTTGTCTCAATAACTAAATGCAGACAACTACTTCAAAGCTGTCTGAGTTATCTAGTATTGTTGCAGCGCAGTCATCTACACAAGTACCACAGGTCCCCTCTGATCTTACATCCAGATGATGATCATGGACACTCTGGAACAACACGGGTCGATTATTGAGGAGTTGGGTAAAGAAGTGAAGAAGATGAGGAAGTCCCAGGCAAGCAGGAAATCAGTTGACAAGCTCAGAAAGGAGGTGACCAGATTTGCGACAATGAGGGATCTACCTTTTGACATGCTACTTGACCTGCACCAGTCCACCCCATATCCATCAGCATCATATGCACCGGTTTCACCAGCTGGCTAGTTTGAGGAGCTAAATCTTGCTGCCGACACTGCTAAGGCAGTGCGTGCGATGTTCACTTCTCCCGCCACGCCTAGATTTAATGATGATGAGATACAATTGGCTGACCCTACGGGAGATTATATTGCTGGGGATACTAAAATATCCAAGGATCCTTAGGGAGTTTTCTTCACCCTCTCTTCTTTCACTCTTATTTTGTTAAGCATTGGGGATAATGCTTACTTTTATTCGGGGAGGGAGGTGTAGTTTATTTGATACATTGACACATTTTGGATACATTTAGACCGTAATAATTGGATGATTTTCTTCGTTTTCTTATTTGTAGTTTATATATCTTCAGTAGTTATTTTTCATTAGCTTCATTATCTATCTTTGGTTTTCTTAATACCACGGTTATTTCCAAAGGTAGTTTTCGTGTGAACCAGGTGACTCCTCCCAATAGATGGCATGACAACCTTCTTAATGGAATGCGTCTGTTTTTGTGTGTGGGTAATAATAATAGTAGTAGTATTGAATAAAAGGACTAACCAAGTCATTCTCGAAAAAGAGTTATTCATGCTTCATTTGGCACCAACACACTTAACTACATGCTTATGGTTTGAAACAAGGTTTTTGAAATAAAATAGCTCTAGTTAGTGACTTTGAGACTCGTGAGTTAGCTTTGGCAATCATCGAGTGGTTTATTGGACTATAGTAATCTTTAAACTTGAGTGTGGTTGTTGTAGGCTCTCGATTCTATCCTCTTTTATGGTCTAGTTGTGTAAGGGGTGAGATGATTTGTTGCTAGTCCAAGTATCTGTGCGAATGGTCTAGAACTTGACCCGAATGTACTTTAAGGCGAAATTAAAGTTTTTCTTGGTTTGAGAAATGATTGTGGGCTTTCCTTCGCCCGTTTGAGATTTTTATTGCCAACCAATGTCGTTATCCCTAGTCAACCCCCTTCGAACCTCTAGCTTTTCTCATTTGATAACTATGTTATTAGCCTTTACCCGTTTTGTCGTGATCCTCTCTTGGCACCCGGACCTTCCTTAACACTCTTGTGAAATAAGTGGCATAAGGCATAGGTTTGGGGGGAGAGTTGAGGAATTTGAAAGAGGTATCAAGGCACCAAAAAGAGAAAAGAAATGATCTATATGAAAAGAGAAGGCAAGAAAAGAAAAGGAACAAAAAAAAATGCAAAAAAGAGAATAAGTTGAAAGGTTGATGGATTCAAAAAGAGATAATGATCCCTAACATCAGCATCAAGGGAGAAAAATAATGAAATGAGCAAGAAAGAATGATGTCAAGTCTCTCTAGCCCCCAATAAAAAGAGAATGCCTCTAAGAATTGGTAATCGTGAACCGAGAAATAAAAATGTGGAGTGCTTAATGAAATGTGTAACCACTTACCCATATCGTATCCTACCCTAATCCAAAATACTTCATTACAACCTGAAACAAGTCCTACTTGATTTCGAACCGAGTGAGCTTACATTAGTGGTGATCTACATGAGATGAAAGCCTATGGTACTTGAAGCCATACTTGTGACATTCTATTGTGAGAGAAGAGTGATCCTTTCATGAATCTTAAGATTGGGTGCTAACTTTTGAAGTGGGCTTGGAAAATGGAAGGTAGAGGAGGAAGTGTTTGGGGTCCACCATGACCTATATGATATAACAAGGGTCCTTGATGAGTAAAATCAATTCTTGAAGCTCAAATGTCACACTAGATCTATATATGCATGATACTTGACTTGTCACCTTGTTGAATGTATTAGTAGTGTAGGTAATTGTTGTTCCCAACTGAGTATGAATTGCTTACCATTGACTCGCTGAAATGACATTTCACTTTGAGGATGTGGGAACTAATCTATTTGCTTGAGGACAAGAAAATACTTAAGTTTGGGAGAGTTGATAAGTGTGTATTTTGACCACTTATTAATACCTTTTTACTTTTATTTTAGTATGAAAGTGTTGATTTATGTTTCCAAAACTAATGAAAGTGTGCAAATTGATAGAATGTTGGAAATTTGGGAACTTATGAAGAAATTCGACTACAAAAGGAGTGTCCCGACTCACAAGTCAAGAAGGGGCGCAACATACTAGAAGTGTGGTCTGCAGAAGCAAGTGCGGACATCAAAATTCTCTCAATGGTAGCAGAACTGATGAAGAAGCCCAGAAGTAATTGAAGCAGAAGTGCGTACTAATAAGTGGGGATTTTGACTGCTTATTAGCACCTTCTAACTTTTGTTTTAGTCCGAAAGTATTGAACTGTGTTCCTAAAACTAATGAAATTATGCAAAATTGCAGGAATGCTGGAAGTTTGGTTTCCCGAGATGAAATCCGACTAAAAAGGAGTGTTTCAAATCACAAGGCAATAAACGGCGCAGAAGCACAAATGTGCGATCCACAGAAGAAATTGCGGACCGCAAAATTCCATCTGCGGCCGCAAAACAAGAAGAAAAATATAGCAGACCTTTCACCAATGTGCGGACCGCACATGAATTATGCGGTCGTAGAACTGGGCTAGGAGTGAAAGATTAGAGAGAATGCAAAAAGACAAAGTCCAGGAACCTTTGTGAATTGCGAACCACGCAAGAATTGTGCGGCTGCAGAAGATTGCCTCGCAACCGCAGTTTAGAAACGTGCGACAGCAAAACTTCACTTCTTGCCAGCTAAATAATTCTTGCCAGTATAGACGAGTTTTACAAAATTAGGTCAAGTTTGAACATCTGAATTTGCTGTAGCCGTTTTTCTTTACTACTTTAGGAAGTTTTACATTATTTTAGTGTTTTTGAATTAGATTTCATCATTTTAATCTTCCATTATGAGTTTAATTAGCTTTTCTTCTTTCTTTTCTTCAAAACCCATTATGAGTAGCTAGACTCTTACTAGGGTTGTGACCTAACCCTAGTGTGTAAACCTTATGGGTATCTAATTTAGTTCTTGTTTATGATTGTGTGTTTATTATTTAGCTTAGTTCATGCTTCAATTTTAGAATTAATGGTTGCAAACATTTATTCATGCCTATTTGACTTAGTCTCAACTTGAGAAAAATGGACCTATTCTAGGATATCTTAGCTAACAAGGAATTGGGTCAATTGAGAGATTGATTGACCCAATTAAAGGGTTCAATCTAGAGATACTAATAACCCGACTTGAGCTCTTTTAAACTATTTTGGTTGGTACCCATTTGGTCTTGAGAAAGCCAAATTGGGCAAAACCACTCTTTGACCGAGATGTATAGAGTGGGTAGTGTAGAGTTGTGAACTATAATACACCCCAATCAACAAAACAAGCATTAACATCTTTACCCCATTAGGCAAACACCTAGGTTATGGTCACAACTCTAGGCCTTTTACCCAATTGGAAAAAACCTTAAAAATATTTATCTCTAGTCTATTTCCCTTATCTTGCAACCATTAGATTAACAGTAGAAGTGAAAAATAAAATTGTGTTGTGGAAGTGCAATCTAGATAGCCCATTTGCTTGCTTCTAATATATACTCCTAACTCCCATCATAACTCCCAGGGGATTCGACCCCGACTCCTAGTTGGGTAATTATTATTGCGTACGACAGTGTCATATCTTTTATTGAGGTGTGTTGTGGACGTGATCAATTTTTGGCGCCGTTGCCGAGGTGTTAAAACGGTGTTACCTACATATTTGGGTGTATTTTTTGGAATATCTTCTTTTCCTTCCGTGTTACTAACTTGTTTGATAAATCGTAGGTACAATCATGGCGAACAATGAGCTGAGAAATTTGCCTTTGGGGGATGTGGACGTCAAAGATGACCAAGTTGATGAGGTTCCTCTTGAACCTCAAGCCAATAGAAGAGGCTGAGTGCCTCATGACAATGACCCTACTCCACCCCGACCTCCACCATGGGCGGCTCCATATCGGGTGTTACCCAATGAAGGATATGCCAGTGCAATAGTCCCTCCCTGCATTAGGGCGGGGAACTTTCAAATCACCAATGTAATGCTCACTTTGCTAGAGCAATGAGGTTTCTTCACCGGTGCTCCAAGTCAAAATACGTACAAACATTTGAAGGGTTTTATGGACGGTTGTTGGGGGAGCAAACAAACAAATGTCTCCGAGGATGCATTGAGGCTAAGGCTTTTTCCCTTCTCTCTAGGGGGAAAGCTTTAGATTGGTTGGAACGTTTGCCAAACCATTCCATTCACACTTGGGATAAGTTGGCGGAAACATTTATCTCTAAGTTCTTCTCTCTGGGGCACATGGCTACACTTCGAGATGAGATTTTGGCATTCAAGCAAGAGCCTAATGAACCACTACACGAGAGCGGTATAGAACAATAGTCAAGGAATGTCCCAACAATGATATGACGGAAAACATTGTTTAACAAACCTTCTATCGTGGGACTAACACAACCAACCAATGTGTAGTGAATCAACTTGCCGGTGGTAACTTTATGACTACACCATATGCGGAGGCATGTAAGATTTTGGATGAAATGGCAAAAACATCATCGGCGTGGCGAGTCCGGGCTAATGTTCCACAAGGTGATCCGAACGTGATCCACTTTCACAAAGAGTTGCATGATCATGGACAAGCCATTGTCGAATTGACTACCATCATGAATCAACTAGTAAAGTCTCAACTTCACCTAGTGCAAAATCCTACGCAAGTTAATGCCATGGAGGGGATGAACATGATGATAAACAATAGAAGGACCAAGGGTCCACAAGTGCAAAATCGAGTGGAGAATTATGTGTAAGAAGATAGAGGTTTTGATCAAGGTGATTCTTATAATGAACAAGAAGAGGATGTGCAATACGTGAACAACTTTCAAGGGAAAAGAAACAACTTCCAAGGCCCAAACCAACAACAATGGCGACCTCAAAACAATCAAGGCAATTGGAATTCTAACAACCAAGGAAATTGGCATAACAACAACTATCAAGGAAATTGGAGTGGCAATAATCAAGGAAATTAGGGGGGAGGCGGTAACAATCAAGGCGTATGGAACAATAATCAAGGCAACTGGGGGTCAGATTTTTAAAGGTCCCCGATGTATCAACAACCGAGCAACCCGCCGCCTTATCCTTCCCATGGTCCAAGTTTTTCAAACAATGAGATGCGGTGTATTGAGAATATGTTCAAGAAAATGATGGAAAAGAATGCCGATTCGGATGCCCAACTTGCCTCACACAACAAATCAATCCACAACTTAGAAGTGCAAATGTGGCAAATCTCTTAAGCTCTAAATTCTCGTCCTAAGGGGGTACTACCAAGTGACACGGTAGTAAATCCAAAGGGTGGAAATAATACAGAGCATGCCATGGCCGTTAATACAAGAAGTGGAAGAGGTGGGAATGCACCCACCTCAAGTCAAAGGCAACTTATGTATGATGAGCAAGTGGTACAAGAAGAAGAAGTCACGAACAATATGGTACAATCAAATGGTGAAGTTCGGATTGATATTGATGGGATGTATCAATAACCGAGAAACCCACCTCCTTATCCTTCCTATGGTTCAAGTTCTTCAAACAATAAGATGGGACGTATTGAGAATATGTTCAAGCAAATGATAGAAAAGAATGCCTATTCGGATGCCCAACTTGCCTCACACAACACATCAATCTGCAACCTAGAAGTTCAAATAGGGCAAATCTCGCAAGCTCTAAATTCTCATCCTAAGGGTGCACTACCAAGTGACACGGAAGTAAATCCAAATGGTGGTAAAAAATACGGGGCCTGCTATGGCGGTTATCACAAGAAGTGGAAGAGGCGGGAATGCACCCACCTCAAGTGGAAGGCGACTTGTTGATGATGATCAAATGATGCAAGACGAAGAGATCCTGAACAATGTTATTCAACCAAACGAGGAAGTTCAGATTGATATTGATGATAGTATGGAAGAGACTCAAGAGGAGGTAAACGCATCTAAGGAACACATTATTGACATACCGGAGCCGGTAGTACAAAAGGCAAAGGCACCATTGCCTAAGACTACATCTCCATACCCTCAAAGGCTTGCCAGGAAAAATGGTGAAAATCAATTCAACAAGTTCATTCAAATGATGAAGAGTCTTTCAATCAATGTGCCATTGGTCAAAACTTTGGAATAAATGCCCGGTTATGCAAAGTTTATGAAAGATATTGTGACAAAGAAGGGGCAAATGAATTTTGAAACCATTAAAGTCACTCATCAAGTGAGTACAATTGTGCACTCTATGGCTCCTAAGTTGGAAGATCCCGGTGCTTTCACGATTCCTTGTACAATTGGAAGTGACAAGTTTGCAAAAGCTCTTTGTGATCTTGAGGCAAGTATTAATTTGATGCCCTATTCGGTTTTCAAGACCTTTGGAATTGGGCAACCAAGACCCACCTCTATGAGATTGCAAATGGCCGATCGTACTATGAAGAGACCTTTGGGAGTGATTGAAGATGTCCTATTTCGTGTTGATAAATTCATTCTTCCGACGGATTTTGTCATTCTAGATTGTGAAGTTGACTATGAGGTTCTAATTATTCTTGGGAGACCTTTCCATGCTACGGGGAAGGCTCATTGTGATGTTGAAGCCGGAGAACTTACATTCCGGGTTGGTGATGAAAAAGTGATTTTCCATGTGTGTAAGTCAATGCGGCAACCGAATAGAAATGAGGTGTGCTCTTTTATGAATTTGGTGACCGATGTTACTGTTGATGATCCAAGTGCTATGATCAATGTGGGTGATATGTTGGAGGCCTTCTTGCTCAACTTTTATGATGACGAGATGGATTGCTTCATGGAATGTGTGAACTCTTTGCAAGGAATGGGTCGTACAACTATGCACCCCGAAAATAGGACAACTCCTCCTATAAAACCTTCTATTGAAGAGCCTCCTACCTTGGAGTTGAAGCCATTGCCTCCAAATTTTCGGTATGAATTTCTTGGTCCTTATTCTACTTTACCGGTTATTCTTTCCTCTTATTTGACTAACGTGTAGGTCGACTCCACTTTAGCGGTGCTACAATAGAGGAAGAAGGCTATTGGGTGGACTTTGGTGGATATTCGGGAAATAAGCCCTGCATTTTGCATGTATAAGATCAACTTACAGGAAGGCACCAAACCATCTATTTAACATCAAAGGCGACTCAATGAGGCTATTCAAGAAGTTGTCAAGAAGGAGATTATCAAATGGTTGGATATCGGGGTTGTCTACCCCATCTCCTATAGTTCGTGGACTTCTACGGTTCAATGTGTCCCAAAGAAGAGGGGAATGACGGTGGTCACTAATGACAAGAATGAGTTGATTCCTACAAGAACGTTGACCGGATGAAGGGTGTGTATGGACTATTGCAAGCTCAACAAAGTCACAAGGAAGGATCATTTTCCACTTCCTTTCTTAGATCAAATGCTTGATAGATTGGTCGGTCGTGCTTTCTATTGATGGGTATTCGGGCTACAACCAAATTGTTAATGCTCCGGAGGATCAAGAGAAAATAACCTTTACATGTCCCTATTGTACTTTTGCCTTCAAGCGGATGCCATTTGATTTATGCAATACAACGATGATTTTTCAAAGGTGTATGTTGGCTATTTTCACGAACATGGTGGAGGACTACCTTGAAGTTTTCATGTATGACGTCTCAGTGGTTGGAGATTCTTTTGATGATTGTCTTGCAAATTTGGATAAAGTGTTGGCAAGATGTGAAGATACAAATTTGGTACTCAATTGGGAGAAGTGTCATTTCATTGTCAAGTAAGGCATTGTCCTTGGCCACAAAATCTCAAAGAATGGAATTGAAGTTGACAAAGCAAAGATTGAGGTAATTTCTAAACTTCCACCTCCAACTTCGGTAAAGGATGTGCGGAGTTTCTTAGGCCATGCAGGTTTCTACCGGCGCTTCATCAAAGATTTCTCTAAGGTGGTGAATCCATTGTTCAAGTTTCTTGAGAAAGATGCTAAGTTCAATTTCAATGATGATTGCATGAGATTTTTTGAATTATTGAAGTTCAAGTTGACAACTACTCCCATCATCACTACTCCAAATTAAAGTGTCCCTTTTGAACTCATGTGTGATGCAAGTGACGTAGCGGTTGGGGATGTTTTGGGGTAACGCATCAATAATATTTTTCATCCGGTCTACTATGCTAGTAATACCATGAATAGTTCCCAAGTCAACTAAACTGTTACGGATAAAGAGCTCCTTGCCATTGTGTTTGCAATTGAGATGTTCTGCCCGTACTTGATGGGTGCAAAGGTCTTTATCCACACGGGTCATGCGGCGCTTCTTTATCTTTGAGCAAGAAGGACTCCAAAACTCGTTTGATGAGATGATTTGTTTTGTTGAAAGAGTTTGATATTGACATCCAAGATAGAAAAGGGAGTGAAAACCAAGTGGCGGACCACTTGTCTCGTTTGGAGGAAGAGGGAAGGCCGGATGATGGCCATAAAATCAATGACTCATTTCCCGATGAGCAACTCTTGGCTATTTCAATGAAAGAGGTGCCATGGTTTGCAGATCTAGCAAATTTTCGTGTGTGTGGAATTATCCCGGATGAGTTTTCTTCAAACCAAAGGAAGAAGCTCAAACAGGATTGTCAAGATTATTTTTGGGATGAACAATACCTCTTCCGGATTTGTACGGATAGGGTGATTAGAAGAAGTGTACCGAAAGACGAGTAAGGTGAAATTCTTGGGACTTGTCATTCTTCGCCATATGGTGGTCACCATGGTAGAGTAAGAACGACAGCCAAAGTGCTTAGTTGTGATTTCTATTGGTCCACTCTTTACAAGGATGCTAGTGAGCTAGTGAAAATATGTGATGAATGTCAACGGGCCGGTGAAATCTCAAAGAAAAATGAAATGCCTCTCACTACCATTTTGGAGATTGATATTTTTGATGTATGGGGTATTGAATTCATGGGTCCTTTTGTGAGTTCTTGTGTAAACATTTATATCTTGGTCGAGGTGGATTATGTGTCCAAATGAGTTGAGGCCGTTGGTCTACCCAACAATGAGGCGAGAAGTGTGGTGGCGTTCTTGAAGAAGAATGTTTTCACAAGGTTTGGTACTCTGCAGGCAATTATAAGCGATGGGGGTCACATTTTTACAACAAGGCTTTTGACACTTTACTTAGCAAGTATGGTGTTACTCATAAAGCCACGACTCCCTATCATCCACAAGCTAGCGATCAAGTGGAAGTTTCCAACTGGGAGATAAAAAGTATTTTGTCCGAAATGGTGAGTGCTAATCGGACGGATTGGGCCAAGAAGCTTGATGATGCACTATGGGCTTATCGGACGACTTATAAAACACCTATCGAAATGTCACCATACCGGTTGGTGTTCGGGAAATCCTGTCACCTTCCGGTGGAACTTGAGCACAAGGCCATGTGGGTTCTAAAGAAGTTGAATCTTGAGTGGGATGTAGCTACTTACTTAAGGGTTGCACATTTGAATGAATTGGATGAGTTTCGGTACCATGCTTATGCAAGTTCGTCCTTATACAAAGAAAATATGAAATATCTTCATGACAAATACATTTGGAACAAAGAGTTCAAGGTGGGCGATCTTGTATTGTTGTTTAACTCAAGGTTGAGGATGTTTCCCGGGAAGCTAAAGTCTAAATGGAGTGGTCCTTTTGAAATTGTGGGTGTGACACCTTTTTGTGCATTGGACTTGAAGAACAAAAATAATGAAATATTCTGAGTCAATGGTCACTGGATGAAGCATTACTTGGGAAAAGTTGGAGATAGCCACATCGTGGCGGTCATTCATTTCAATTAATGGTATTCTGCGTCGTGCCGCGACGTTAAATCAGACACTTCTTGGGAAGCAACCCATGTTTCTTTTTTTTTTTCCTTTGGTAGATAGGTGTTATTTTTGTTCTAACTTGATTTGAAGTGTGCTACCGGGTTGAGTGTGACTTACAGGAACTGTGGACAAAAATGTGTCTAAGTAGGAAAAAAGTGCGAACCACAGTTGATTTGTTGCAGCAAAAGTGTACTGTGACCGCACAATTAGCTTGTGGACTGCACAAATGAAGGGTGGAAAATGTCAACTCCCTTAAGTTTAGTCTGTCAAAACAAAGGTCGATGTGTGACAGCAAAAGTAAATTTGCGGCCGCAACATGAAATCTGTGGTCGCACACAAAATTGTGCGGACCGCAGACGCGATGCTGACTTAATGTCACCAGGTAACAGAGTGCAGACCGCACATACAATTGTGCGGCCGCACTCGACCTTCTTCCCCTTAGCTACCCAAGTGGTATAAATAGAGGAATTAGGGCATTTGTTACATTTTTTTCCTCTCTGAGAACTAAACAGTACTCTCTTGCAATTTCTTGGTAAATCTATCTATCCACACATACAACATCTTTGATCAGTCACTCATCACACTCATTCATCTGGTATGCTTTAATTTCTTGTTAATTTTTTTGTTCTTTTAATTTGTAGACTTCTATTCATTTTTAGGCCATTTGTCAATAGAATTCAACTGTGCATTCATGTGGGGGTAAATCTATAGTGGGTTAACTAATACAAGCTCTATGGGGACTGAGTCAACATATTTTCATGCCTCTATGCTGTTTCCATGTCAAAATTTGCAAAACATTGCAAAACCTAGATAGCAAAAAGAAACTGATTGTTCGTAGTTTTTGAATTTTGCGGCCACAACTAAAATTTTGCGGTCCGCAGATTGTAGTTTTCGAGAAACATGGTGAAAGAAGGGATCTGCGGCCGCAATATAAAACGTGCGGACCGCAGATTTCCCATCGCGGGCACAAAACAACTCTTTTACTGTCATCAGAGAGTCTACACTTTTTGACTCAATTGTGCAGCTGCAGGTCTAATTGTGCAGACCGCAGAAAATAGGTTGTGGCCACACAAAAGCCAATTCTCTGTAATCAGAGAGTTGGCACTTTTTGGGATTCAGAGGTGCGGCCGCAAGTGAAATTTTGCGGACTGCACTACACTTTTGCATCCGCAAAACATAATTATGCGGTCCACAAGGCCTCAACTGTGGCCGCAAGAAAATTATGCGCAGATCCTTCTCCTTCAAGCATGCTTTAACTGTAAATCTCACTGTGTTTTCTTATGTATACTTGCATATCTCCTGTGTATGTCTCAATATTGAAATGCAACTAACAATCGCCTTTGCTTGATACTAACAATGGTTCGATCTAGAGGTAGAGGCAAATCTTCTAAAGGGAGGGGTGAACCTTCCCGGGGTCGAGGCAGGAGTGCCCTACCCCTTTGCAAATAAAAGACAATTGTAAAGAAAGCTACGGACGGTAGGGGGATAGGTGTAGATCTTTCTGACACGAGCTCATATGTCCCGTCTAAGGAAGTATCAGAGGGAAACTCAGCCTCTGTTTAGGAGCAGTCAGTCGTACATTCAATGCCGCAAGGGAGATAATAGCTCGAGGATGATCCATCCTCATCTCATAGCACTTCCGAGGACTCAGAGAGTACTAGTCAGGCTTCTGAGCCATCGACCACACCTGTCCTTGAGGAACAGGTTACACCAGTTCAGGATATCCCCGATGATGGTAGAGTGGGCATGCTACAGCTGCCGATCTTGAAAGGTCGCAGAAGAAAGAGGTTTGGGAGGACTGATTTGTGAGCTTGGATGCCTCTACCTGCTTTCGCACATGGTAGCCAGTGAGGTCGCTAACTCTCGAGTGGTAGTTTATATTGAAATATTTGGATAGGTACAACCCAGCAGTGTTGAGACAGTTCAGGGAACGCAAGGGTAGATATGGTTCACTCAAACTGTAGTGGACGTCAAAGACTACCTAGTCCGGGAATTCTTTGCAAATGTGGCTCACATCAAAAAGGGGACAAAAGTGACTAAAGTACGTAAATTGAAAGTGAGATTTTATCAACATACACTCAACACGTACTTGCGATCCAAAGATGTTAAGCCAACAGAATATTTGGAGAAGTATGCATTGGGAGACGCAACCCGACCTTGGTTAGTAGAGATTCTAGCAGCACCGGGGCCACCACCTCAATGGATTGCCGCTGAGGTTCCTATCCACCGGAGCACTCTCAATTTTGAGACGAAGGGGTGGCAAACCTTTGTCTGCAGTACACTCAACCTGAGTCAGAATAAGACTTACCTTCCGATCCTCGGGCAGTTCTAGTTTCTTCTATTATGGCCGGGTACCCTATCAATGTGGGTGTCATGATGTCGGCCAACATCGCAGTGATTGCTTGGAAGGATGACTCGTCCTACTGGTATCCCAACACTATTACAGAATATCTCACAAATGCAAGGATAGAGCCGGGATTGTGACACAAAGGTGAGGCCGGAGAATCCTTTTACTTGGTATTCACTGATGGATGTGAACGATCCAAAGAAGAAAGTTTAACCTCCTACCACTGTGGGCCAGTCTGATAAGCCAGCTACGGTAGCTGTTGAGGCAGTTGATGTTCCATCCACTTCAGTCGATCCTTTCTCCAGTATCGCAGCTATGCCTCAGCCATCCTCCACAACCCCTACTGCAGTTCCTTCCACAGCTCCCACCTCGACTTTGAAGACGGTGCCCATGCTACTGCCCCACTCTCTACACTACGAGTCTCCCAGACATTGGCGAGCCTCAACAACTGGATGCAAACATCCACTACAAAGTTGTCTAACTTATCTAGTATTGTTGCAACACAGTCTTCTGTTCAGGCACCTCAGTTTCCCCCGACAATTGAAGAGACATTAAAGAAGCTCCTTGAGAACCAGAACACTATTATGGCTACCTTGGTACAGCACGGGTCAGTGATCGAAGAGCTGGGAAAATAGGTAAAGAAGATGAGAAAGTTCCAGGCCAGCAAGAAGTCAGTGGACAAGATTCAGAGACAGGTGACCAGGCTTGCTACGGCCGGAGATCTTCCATTTGACATGGTGATTGACCCACACCATTCAGGCCTAGATCCTACAGCACCAACAGCATCGGTGGCACCAGTTGGATAATCTGAAGAACCAGACCTTGCTACCGATACTGCCAAGGCAGTGCATCAAATGTTCACCAACCCAGCCACACCCAGAATTGAGGATGATGAGATTCAGTTGGATGATCCTGTGGGGGGTGACATTGGTGGGGACACATAGATGTCCAAGGAACCATAGGGAGTTTTTTTCACTCTTTCCCCTCTTTTACTCTTATTTTGTTAAGCATTGAGGACAATGCTTACCTTTATTCGGGAGGTGGAGTCTACTGATTATATTTGATACATTCTGAGATATTTGGCCTGTAATAACTTGATATTATTCTATCTTTTATTATTATGTATATATTCTCTCTCTTTCTCTCGGTATGTATATTTATTCTACCTTCAGTAATTTTTGCTTATTAGCTTCTTTATTTTTATTTCTTTACTAATTCTTTGCTTGATTTAGTAGCTTCTCTTTATGTTTTTAATAGATAATAAGCCTTTGGTTTTCTTAATTCCATGGTTCTTTCCAAAGGCAGTTGTTGTGTGAACCGGGTGACTTATCCCAACGATGGATGGCGTGACAATCTTCTTAAGGGAATGAGTCTGTTTTTGTGTTTAGGTGATAATAGTAGTAGTAATGAATAAAAAGACATAATTAAGTCATGCTCAAAGAGTCAACCATTATTCAATTGGTACCAACACACTTAACTATGTGCTTATGGTTAGAGACAAATATTTTTAAAGAAATAGCTATAGTTAGTGACTCTGTGACTCTTGTGTTGACTTTGCTAATCATCGAGTGCTTTAATTGGACCATAGTGATCTTTAACCTTGAATGTGGTCATTGTGGGCTCTCGACTCTGTCGTCTTTAACAATCCAGTTATGTGAGGGGTGAGATGAATTATTGCTAGTCCAAGTATCCATGCGAAGAGTCCAGAACTTGCCCCGAATGTATTTCAAGGCGAAATCCTAAGTTTTGCTTGGTTTGAGAAGTGATTGTAGGCTCTCCTTTACCCGTTTGAGTTTTCTATTGCCAACTAATATCATTATCCCTAGTCAACCCCTTTGAGCCTATAGCCTTTCTCAATTGATAAACATATTACAAGCCTTTACCCGTTTGGTCGTGACCCTCTCTTAGCACCCGAGATTTCCTTAACACTCTCGTGAAATAAATGGTTTAAAACGTAAGTTTGGGGGAGAGACGAGGAATTTGAAAAAGGTATGAAGTCACAAAAAGAGAAAAGAAATGATCTCTATGAGAAGAGAATGCAATAAAAGAAAAGAACAAAAAAAATGCAAAAAAGTGAATAAGTGGAAGGGTTGAATAGATCCAAAAAGAGGTAATGATCCCAAACATGGAGAAATCAAAAAAGAAGAAAAAAATGAAATGATCAAGAAAGATTTATGTTAAGTCTCTCTAGTCCCCAATGAAAAGAAAGTGCCTCTAAATATTGGCAAAGTGTGAGCCGAGAAATGAAAGATAGAGTGCTTACGTAAAAGGTGTAACCACTCACCCATACTGTATCTGACCCTAATCCAAAAGCCTTCATTACATCTCGAAAGAAGTCCTACTTGGTTTCAAGTCGAGTGAGCATACATTAGTGGCGATCTACAAGAGGGGCAAGCCTATGGTACTTGAAGCCGTACTTGTGACATTCTCTTTAGATAAGCAAACTTTTCATAAATTTTTGGATTGAGTGCTAAATTTCTTAAGTGAGATTGCCAAATGAAAAGTAGAGGAGGAAGAGTTTGGAGTCCATCATGACCTACATGATAGAGAAAGGGTCCTTGATGAGTAAAGTCAATTCTTGAAGCTCAAATGTCACATTGGAACTATATGTGCATGAATGTTTAACTTGTAGCTTTGTTGATGATACATGAGTAGTGTGGGTAATTGTTGGTCCCAACTGATGTGTGGATGGCTCACATTTGAATCGCTGAAATGACCCTTAACTTTTAGAGGTAGGAACAAATTTATTTGCTTGAGGACAAGCAAAGACTTAAGTTTGGGAGAGTTGATAAGTGGGGATTTTGACTGCTTATTAGCACCTTTTAGCTTTTGTTTTAGTCTGAAAGTATTGAATTGTGTTTCGTGAACTAATAAAATTATATAAAATTGCAGGAATGCTGGAAGTTTGGTCTCTCGAGATGAAATCCGACTCAAAAAGGAGTGTTCCGAAGCACAAGGAAATAAAGGGCGTAGAAGCACAA
Source organism: Nicotiana tomentosiformis (assembly GCF_000390325.3). Lineage (NCBI taxonomy): Eukaryota > Viridiplantae > Streptophyta > Magnoliopsida > Solanales > Solanaceae > Nicotiana > Nicotiana tomentosiformis. The sequence continues at coordinate 115,604,961 of NC_090813.1, forward strand.
ATGTGCGTTGCGCAGAAGGAATTCTACGGTCGCAGAAGAAATTACGGACCGCAGAATTCCATTTGTGGCCGCAAAACAAGAAGAAAAATGTAGCAGACCTTTCAGTAATGTGCGGAGCGCACATGAATTATGCAGACACAGAATTGGGCTAGGAGTCAAAGATCAGAGAGTATGCAAAAAGACCAAGTTCAGGAGCCTTTGTGAATTGCGGACCGCACAAGAATTGTGTGGCCGCAGAAGATTGCCTCATGGCTGCAGTCAAGAAATGTGCAGCCGTAGAAGATTGCCTTGCGGCCGCAGTTCAGAAATGTGCGGCCACAGAACTCTACTTCTTGCCTGCTGAAGAAATCTGCGGACCGCACATGGAATTGTGCGGCCGCAGAACCTCCCGAGGGGCATTTGTGTCTGAAATTTTCGGCCCTGTATAAATAGATGAGTTTCATAAAATTAGGTCAAGTTTGAACATCTGAAGTTGCTGTAGCCGTTTTCCTTTACTACTTTAGGAAGCTTTACATTATTTTGGTGTATTTATATTAGATTTCATAATTTTAATCTTCCATTATGAGTGTAATTAGCTTTTCTTCTTTATTTTCTTCAAAACTCATTATGAGTAGCTAGACTCTTACTAGGGTTCTGACCCAACCCTAGTGTGTAAACCTTATGGGTATCTAATTTAGTGTTTGTTTATGATTGAGTGTTGATTATTTAGCCTAGTTTATGCTTCAATTTTAGAATTAATGGTTGCAAACATTGATTCATGCCTTTTTGACTTAGTGTCTACTTAAAAAAGAGGGACCTAGTCTAGGATAACTTGGTTAACGAGGAATTGGGTTAATTGAAAGTTTGATTAGCCTAATTAAAGGGTTCAAACTAGAGATAGTAAGAACCCGACTTGAGTTCATATCAACTATTTTGTTTGATACCCATTTGGTCTTGAGAAAGTCAAATTGGAAAAAATCACTCTCTGACCGAGAGGTATTGAGTAGGTAATGTAGAGTTGAGAGATATAATACTCCCCAATCAACAAAATATGTATTAACGTCTCTATCCCATTAGGAAAATACCTAGGTTACGGTCATAGCTCTAGGCCTTTTCCCCAATTGGAAAAAAACCTTTAAAACATTTATCTCTAGTCTATTTCCCTTATCTTGCAACCGTTAGATTAACAGTCAAAGTAGAAAACAAAATTGTGTTGTGGAAGTGCAATCTAGATAACCCATTTGTTTGCTTCAAATATATACTCCTAACTCCCATCATAACTCCTAGTGGATTCGACCCCGACTCCTAGTTGGGTAATTATTATTTCACACGACTGTGTCATATCTCTTATTGAGGTGTTTTATGGATGTGATCACGTACCGCACATAATTTGTGCGGCAGCAAAACATGGTCCGCACTTATAAGAGTTCAAAAAGTTCAGAGAGTGTGCAAGTGATCAAGACTGAAGCCTTACCTGAAGTGCGGACCACACATGAATTGTGTGGCCGCAGAAGCTGAATTGTAGCCGCATACCAAATTATGCGATTGTAGAATCCAGTCTCCTGCAAACTCAAGAAATGTGCGGACCGCACATGGAATTGTGCTGCCACAGAACCTCTCGAGGGGCATTCTTGTCAGAAAATTTTAGTCCACTATAAATAGACGGGAATCACATTTTTAGGTCAAGTTTTGAAGCTCTCTCAGCTGTAGCCATTGTAGTTTTCCATTTTAGGAAATTTGTGATCATTTTGGGATAAAATTATCATAGTTTATCATTTTAATTTTATATTATGGGTTTAGTTAGAATTTTTTCTTTGTTTTATTTATTTTCTACTATGAGTAGCTAGATATTTACTAGGGTTGTGACCCAACCCTAATGTGAAAACCTTATGTGTATCTAATTTAATATTTGTTTATGATTGAGCATTTTTTATTTAGCCTTGTTCATGATTTAATTTTAGAATTAATGGTTGCACACATTGATTCATGCCTTTTGACTTGGTCTTTACTTGAGAAAGAGGGACCAAGTCTAGAAAAACTTGACAAACAAGAAATTGGGCTAGTTAAGGATTTGACTAGTCTAATTAAAGGGTTTGAACTAGAGATAGGGAAAACACGACTTGAGATCATATCAACTATTTAAATTGATACCCATTTGGGCTTGAGAAAGCCAAATTGGGAAAAATCACTCTATGACCGAGAGGTATTGAGTGGGTAACTTAGAGTTGAGAACTATAATTCACCCTGATCAAAAAAATAAGTGTTAACGTACTTAACCCATTAGGAGAATACCTAGGTGAATGTTACATCTCTAGGCCTTTTAACCATTTGGTTAAAACAATTACTCGCTTTCTAGTTTCTTCTCATTAGTTTACAATTGTTAGTGTTAATTTAGAAATAAAAAACAAAATTCCTTGTTTGGAAGCGCAATTGAGTTATTTCATTTACTCTCATCAAGTGTACATCCTAACACCCATATTAAACTCCCTGTGGAAATCGACCCCGACTCTTGTTGGGTTCTATTCTTCCAACGACCGTTTTCACTCACTATTGAGTGTGCATTGGACGTGGATCAGAACACTAGGGGCCATCACACCCTGGGTCAAGAACCGAAGACTTAGGTTCAAAATATAGAAGGTGTTCCTATTCGATATTGAAAGCCAAGGCTTGAATATTAGGATTAATTATAAGGATCAAACGGTCAAATGAACTGTACCCGCATAGTGATAATATTAGGATTAACTATAAGGATTAATTACTTACACTACGTTCAAAGTAATAGAAGAGTTTCGTCTTCTATGTTTCGTCGGTTCACATTTGCACAAGCCATATTATCGTTAAGTTACTTAGAATAAATATTGCGTTCAAAATCCTTAAGACTACGGGCACCCCGAACCGGGGACTACTACCCGACAATAAGATCGGGAAATTCGGGATACAAAATCCTGGAGGCACCGAGCCTACAAGGCAAGGACCAAACACAAAAGTCCACGACCAACTTAAGAGACGAAGCCTTTAGAGCTTTGGTCACAATATATGAACAACTCGGAGACATCTGAGTTCGTACGTAAAAATTAAGGTCCTTACGCATTTTTAATCCTAAAAGATTACTTCAGACTCGGTCAAGTTACTCGATCTTGAATTACGGCCATGAAAAGAGCCACATGCGGCAAAGAATAGTTATGTCCGGTTAAAATGTTCAAATATTTTAACAAAGACTTCGTTTTTATCGAGTCCTCCGAAGTCAAAGCAACTTGGAGTTATTATTTAATCATGGCCTCACATGGGCTCTGATAGATCGAACGGTTTAAGCAATATCAAAGGCATCTATGGCATATTATGAAGTCTGAGATACAAGTTACATATATCTTAAGTCTTAAACGTAAGCACGTATAGAAAAATAAAGGACATAACATATAACCGAAGGAAAATTTCATATATATATATATATATATCTTAAAGGTATTTACAAGGGCACCATAAAATGGCTCCAAAGTACATAGCGTACAAACATAAGAAAAGACAAAAATAATCTAAGGCATTTCCTACATAGTCTTCCTCAGAACCCGGATCTCAGCCGCTATGTCAATCCCCCGTGCATGGATCTCCTCAAGATTATCCCTTCGAGATAGCCACTTTATGTATTCAGCCTTTGTTATTACACGGGATTCGGCTACCTCCACATCGTTCTTGTACTGAGACAGTATGTTCTGGACTTCCGAGACCTCGCCCAAAGATGCCTCAAATTTGGACTTTAGTGCAGTGTATTCCTGGCCGAGAGGGTCCCGTTCTGTAACAGCCGAGTCAAGTTTTTCCCGTAGCTCCTCATTTAGCCTAGACCATTTATCGGCTTTTTCTCTCATCACTCAGAGCTGCACTTTGGTCGATGCCAGGTCATCTTTGGTGGCATCCCACTCCGAAGCTTTGCCCCTCAACTCCTCAATTGAATCTTTGACCTCATCCATTTCGGACTTAAGCTGGTCTATCAAGGTTATCTTCTCCTGGACCTGTGAGGTTACGGCGTTAGCATCTGCGTTTAACCTTTCGTTATAGATTTCAAACACTATTAAATTTTCAACCAGAAGGGTGTGTTCCTATTTCACCTTTGAGGCCTCCTTTTGGGCTTTTTCGAGCTAGGCTTGGAGGACGGAGTGGTCCCTAAGGACTTTATTTTTTTGCTCAAAAAGAGCTTTGTACATGTCCTTTTGTCGGACCTGCTCCTTGAGCTCGAACTCTAGGTGACTCACCTCCATCATGGCCCGATGAAAGCTCTCATGGTGAAGTACCGAGGCCTGAAACACAAAGAAGGAGAGATCATTAGAATACCGTTAAGGCAAAAGAACCCTTTAAGAAAGAAAGAGAAGAAGGTATACCCCATTCAGCGCCTGCTGAGCCTCGTTGAAAAGACTTGGCCCGTCTACCTTGTTTATCTTCACTTTGTCCTCTTCGGTTACCTAGGAACGAAGATAGCTGGCCACACCGGCAGGCCCGGATAGTATCCTAGTATCCGTCAGTACTATGAACATGACCGTCTTCTCCTTGTCAGGGTCCACACTTGGGCGGGAAACTATTTCTCAATCTTTGGGCTTGAACTTGGCCCACCTAACCTCGACAGCGCATCACTTTTCTGGATCTCTAGGTGCCGGAGTAGTCCTCTAGCATGCTGATATCTACGCCCTCAAAAAATGAATTGAGGGCCTCGTCCATGATCTGAGACTCCTCGGTTGGTTTCTCTACAGCAGCCCGAGCCTCATCTAAAAGGTCCACCATATGAGACGGGGACTTCAGGATGTCAATGACGTCGACATTTCTCAAGATGGACTCCTTTGGAACTGGAGAATCTTCTTGAGAAGTAGAGGCCACATGTTCCCCCTCGGGCGCCCGAGATGAGGAGGATTCAGTCTTATGATCGCCCCCTTTCCCCTCCACCTTCTGGGGCTGCCGATTCTTGTACGGCGTTGATCGACTCGTGAATGACGAACTCCATATTGTTGTCGTCCTCGAGGAAGCCCCTGAGCTAATAAAGAGCATCAGGGATCGGGATAGGGACCCTGGCATGAGAACTTTTCTTGGTGCTTTTTCTAACCCTGACTATGATCATTTTCTTCTTGGCCTCGGCAGGAGCGTCCGAGGAGTCAGGGGACCTTTTCATCCTCTTTATTTTCTCCTCAGCGGCTTCGGCAGTAGGCTGAAGTGAAACCGAGGGTTTTTCGGACGAAAGCGAGGCCACGGCCTTGGTAATTGCCCAAAGTTTGGTGGTTTTGGTCAAACTAGTGAAAGGAATAGACTTAGTCAAAATAATAAGATAAAATGGGAGTTCAATCGGCAGCAGGGGGACACTCACCATGAGAACGAGCCTCCCATTTGCCTTTGGAAAGCTTGTGCCAGTCATGCTAGAAATATGTATGTTATTTGCAGAAGCCCTCAATCCACTCCCTAAAATGAGGGACTACATTGGGGACTCGGGTGACAGCTGCATATTAGAATAAACGAATAATGAGAAAGAGGAGTAAATTCAAAAGAGTACTTTGTCAACTTAAGAGGTGGTGGACTTACATTTTGAGTTCCATTTCTCGGGGAACGGCAGAAACTTAGAGGGAATGAGATCTTCAATATTTATCCGAACAAACCTCCCCTGCTAGCCTCGTTCCCTATCCTCGTCTATGCACGAGAAGGGAGCCTTCTTTGCCCGACAGCGAGCTTGATTAACCCCCCTCGAAAGATCCGGGGGTTGTATACTCGGAGCAAATGGTCAACAGTGAACCGAGGCTCCTATGTGTTGTTGGCGAAGTCGAGGAGAAGGGTCGCGATGCTCTAAAAAGACGGGTGGATTTGCCCGAGGCAGATTTCATTTCTCTGACAAAAATCGAGGATCACTGTGTCCACCGAGCTAAACGTGAAGCGGTACATGTAAACACTTAAGTACCCTTCCACGTGCATCGTGATATCCTCTTAGGGACTAGGAATATGTCTTTACCTTCCCATTTTCAGTCCGCTCGAACCACTTGGAGCGTCTCCTTGGTGATGGAGCATATGTACCTCCATGCCTCACCTCGGTCTCCTTGTTTGGAGACTTTTTCGACCTTGAAGTTGTTGTCTATGGAGCAGCCTCCGGGGATAAAATCTGTGAGAGGAGGTTCCGAGGCTACTACTGGAAGGGTTGCCTCGGCACCTGTGGCAGAGGTAGATGTCGAAAGTGCATGTTTTGAGGAACCGACTTTGAAGTCTTGGCCATCTTAATCTGGAAATATGAGGGTTTAAAGATCTGGTATTAAGATTTGAAGATCCGGTATGAAGGTTTGAAAGTGAAGTATGAAGGTTTGAAGAAAAGAGATGAAGGTATGAAGATGTAAAGAACTACTTATGAAGATGTCAAGGATTGATGAACAGATAGAAAATTCGAGGGTAACTCAAGAAAGTTCGAAATTAGAAAGTAAAAAGGTGAAAAAAGGAAACCGGAGTTTTTAAAGGGAAAAAATAATGAATGCGTGAAGTTTTGCATTCGATACCTACTGAGGATGGTCAACTAGCAGTTGACACGTGCCCGAAGTCAGAACGACGCGACTGATAGGACATTTCGGCGGCTTGTCAACTTGCTTATAGCATACGGAAGAAGGAACCGGGGTCAATTAATCACTTCTCGTAGTTCCTATAAATCTACATTCCGAAAAGTGAGGGGACTATATGTGTACGGGTAATATTGGAGATAAAGTTATTCTCGATTTTCCAATGATGAAATGAGAGACAACGTGGTTCGATGCAGGCTCAGATAAAGCCGGGGGCTCCCAGATATCAGAGCCCTAGGGGACAAATGACGCACCAAAAATTGAACATGGCCAAACATAGGAAGAATCAAGCTCAAGCAAAACACAGAATCATGGCTAAATGGTAGACGGTTAGAGAGGACGGACGAGGGGCCGAAATATCCGCCATCAACCGATTATTACGACGTGAAACTCGTCCGATATCAACTGCGGGTCATGTTTTACTAGAAGAGAAGGGTTTTTACCTTACTTAGACTTGCACTAGGATTGAAACTTTCCTACTATACAAATGGGAGAACCATTTCTCTTTTCAACCACTGTTGACATACATATCAAAGCAATAAAGTTAATTTTTATTTTCTAACTGTTGTTCAAAGTGTTATTCAGCTATTCATTTCTTCAGCTGCAACCAAACTCATCTCGAGGGCTCGATCGGAACTGGTCTCAGCGTTTAAACTTAAAGTCAAGCTTAATTGTTCCACGTTTGGTTTGATCGTTTTGTTTTCCTTTAATTTAATTATTTATTGTTATTAGATCATTCGTGTTAAATTAAATCACGTATCCTTTAAACAACGTACAAATTTAATTGTTACTCATTTTAGGGGTAAATAATACTAATAGCCAATGTCGCAGCTTTTGTGTTGGTAAGGCATAACTTTAGTGACCGCAAGATTGAAGCACTTGGGGTACTACCGTACTAGTGTTCACCTATAAGGGCAGTCCGGTGCACTAAGCTTCTGCTATGCGCAAGGTTCTGAGAAGGGTCGGACCATAAGAGTCTATTGTACACAGCCTTACCCTACATTTTAGCAAGAGGTTATTTTTACGGCTCGATGTTGTGACCTACTAGTCACATGGCAAGTGTCCACCTATAAATGAAACAATTATAAGTACGTTTGCCATAAAAAAAAATTACTTACATGCAAAGGCAGATTTATAGTCCAGATTATGAAGCACATAAATCCATGGTCTCTCAGCCAAACGAAGTAATTTATATATGTATTTCAGTTGCCTCCCTAGCTATAAACAAAATTTTGTGCCATAGAGTTCATAACTTGGGGCAATTGGGGTGCTACCGTACTAGTGTCCACCTATAAATGAAACAATTATAAGTACGTTTGCCATAAATAAATAAATAAAAACTTACTTACACGTAAGAAAATCTCTTTCAGTTGCACCCCTAGCTATTTGTATACTATAAACAAAATTCTTTTTATGAGTTCTAAAATTTAAAACGACAACTTTAAGTATTAATAATTAATTTTTATATTTAATATTTATAAATATTTAATAAAAAAATTTAACGTAAATACACTATTAGTTATTGAATTCGATCGAACTTGCATATGGGCTTCAACAGTACCAGTGCACTCAGAAGGAAAAGTTTTAGAAACTGAAGACACGTAGCTTGCTCGTCTTTATTACGGTACCAGTTCATTTTTTGTCGCCCCTTGTCCTCACGCAAGCACGTTTTAGTAGACTATATAACTCTATTTAAGGGGTCATCATGTCGATCAGTGTAACAGTAGTGATTGCCATGTGATTTTTTAAAGTAAATAGAACTAGAAATCCATGTCGTCATATGGAGAGTAACAATTTACTCGTCGTGTAAAGATTGTTATACCATCACCGCAGTTTAATCGATTGTAACATATTATGAAAAATCTATACGTTGTTAACAAATCAAACCCAAGGCCTAATAGTATACTAATTGTTACGGCTAAAAAACCTCTGCTGGGCAATCTCTGTAATTAAGAGTGGCTTGCATGTAATGTGAGTCAGCCGAATTGATGTTGGTGAATTCGCGATTTCCTTAGTCGAATATTGTATATCGTTAATAGTCCCATGAGCGCGAATTCATCAGAATCGTTGTGATGAACTGCAGACGGAACCAATAAATGATAGTTCTCCAATTGATTGATCATATAAATCTGAATGAAATTTCCTTTTGAGTGAATACAGTCAATGAACTAGAACAATTGGCTGCTTCAAACTTCACTCCATTAATTTTAATTCGTCTTTCAGTACTAGGAATTGCCATCTTACAATGATTATCGTTTGTACTTTCGTCCAGGTTTTTGTTACAGTAAGCAGACATAGCAAATCGGCATTCTTGATATGAGCCGCTGTGGCTATGACTCATTTAAGGGCAAGAAAATCAGGGACATATAAATGAGTAGGCAAGTCATGTGAGTTTGGGAGGATGTTACATACCAGCTATGTATTCACCGTTCCAAGTCAGATTTTGGGTCATCGGATGTCCGAGCAGGATGAAATGAAGTAGACACATAGGGCAAATATATGCTTTCAACGCGCAAACTTAGCTTCACTGGTCCGGTTGGTTTCCCAGTATAGCTATCCACATTTGTCTCCAAACAAGTAGCCCCAAAGCTATCTGATACTAGCAATAAATAGGTAAATAACTAAAATAATTGCAGAATCCACTTATTTAGCCTCCAGAGCTAGCCTACAGAGGTCAGATTAACTACTCTAGGACCTCTAGGAATTCCAAACATTTTGGTTGCAGAAAAGCAGACTTTTGGCAGGCCGACCGGGATGAGCAGCTCTAAAAGAAGTCAAAGATCCGTTTTGCATTTCGATTATTTTGGTGCAGTTAACAAGCATGAAAGATCCATTTTGCATTTCGACCAAAGGGCATTTGCGATAGGAAAAACAAACAGTAAAATAATTAAGAAAACGAGAAATACCACAAAGGACAAAGAGAGAGCATTTTGCAACACTAGCAAAATGTGATTAAAGTTTCATCATGTATTGATTTCTTTACGCCATAGCTAATCTGAGAGTAAGTACATACAGAGAAATAGTAAGTAATACGAGAAAGGAGAACAACTGTAATTTAGGCAAGTATGGTATGTGCATATAGTTTTTCATTTCATTCAGTTGTGTTAGTCGTCTGAAGCCTCCCATTTACAACTTTTGGCCAGATTATTCATATTGTCAGGCATCCGATGACAAGCATTGTACCTCACCAACCAAGAAGAAAAAGAGAATCAGTCCCCCCTTTACGGCACTGCCAGTCAGCTGAGCATGTTTGGATGCCCTGTCTGGAGCATTCTTTTGAGCATTTCCATCCCAAAAGCAGAATCTGATGAACTAAAAGAAGGCAATACATAACTTAGCTAGATTGGAATCATCTTTATAATTCTTTACACAAAAAAAAAAATTGCGTTTATGTGTCCGCTTCAATTGAACTCAACTTTCCACTAGTTTATCACCAGTACACAAACTGCATCTAGCCTCCAAAAGTACTTTTGACTTCCCACAAGTAGCTTAAATCAAAGTCTTGATAAGATGTCACATTGTCACTATATTTTTACTAAGTCGATCTTCTAATTTCTATTTACACCAACATTGTTTGAGGAATGAGGATAACAAGACTTCTTGATTACAATGAGGACGGTTGTCAGGAGAGAATAACATACACCACAGTTTCATCAACTAGATAAGTTGTCTCTGTAATTGTGGCAAACACAAAGTCGAGGATAGTTTCAATATAAGAGTAAAAATGTAGTAACACCATATCATACTATCCACAGGATTGAGTCAATCCAGCGATCTAGGGCCTTGTTTGGAACCTCAGTAGTCATTGATGGCTAATTTCCACATGTTTTGTGATGTAATTTGCGATCTGACTTTTAGATTTCGGCAAAAAATAGCAAAAGGAACAAAGTCTCTAAATATTTGGGTCCCCAAAAAAATCCAAATTGCGGCAAGAGGAAGTAAGTCAATAAAAACTATTAAATATAAAGAAGATAACTGAACCCTGGTGTGTTTGATTCACACAAGGCATCATAGCAAGTATTGAAGCTATGAACTGAAGCCCGAATGCTCTATATATCCTAAACGAATGTATCTTTATATGCTGATTCACTTAAGCCTCTAGAGCATAGAACTATAAACAAAACGTAGCACGATTGCCAGCCTAAAGATGTATAGGTGGATGAACAAAATATAGCACAGTTGCACATCTTAAGATGTATAGATGAGAACATATGAAAAACATAAGATTACAACTACAGAAGGTAAATTGAAAGCCCAAAATTGGTCATGCAGTTTACCTTAATGAAAAACTGACTCATCTAAGAAGTGGTGTGATATCTATTCAAGGTAAAACTAGGAGAAGAGGAACACGAAGATTACATGGAACAAAAGATGAGATAATTTCAACAAAGCTGATATTTCCACTTTATTTTCCTCTCTATTTGGGTGGGTGGGGGGGTTAAAGAGGGAACTGATATTGAACTCATAAATCTTTGTCCCCGTGAAACTATCTTTAAGGGGTCAGGAGATTTTTGGAGAAAAGGTCAAGGATATCGAAGAAGCTAGTCACAAAGGTCTTTAAAACAATAGGCAAGTTATAATTTCTGGAAGAAATATTCATGCTAGTAACATCTGTATCATAGTCATAATTCCTATCAACGCTAATTAGAAACAAACAAATGTAAGAAAACAGAAGTGCTACAGCAGTGAACTCAACAGTCACAACTTTATGTATAGCCCACATAATAGCTTGCACAGTCAAACTTAGCAAAAGCATTTTCCTTGACCAGAGATAACTACCAAAAATAAGTCAATGTTGGTAACTTAGACAAACAAGGAAAATTACCTTGAGATAGTGATTTCAAACGGAAACGAGGCACCTTCAATATTCGGTACTGAGGGAATATGGTCCTTTTCATTTCCAAATTTGATAATCTGAAACAGAACTTCACGAAGAGATGATTCCAGTCCTGAGCGCTGAGCATTCCTCTCCTCAGATGCACTCTCTGTGATAATAGATAGACCAAGAAGGTTATAACTCCTTCAAAAATGTAAAAACTGAAGCATTTGTGAAACTAGAAGGCAAAGAAATAAAGACAAGATAGTACCTCCCGGGTTAACAACTTTGGGGTGATGAGACTTGCCAGAATCTGCTTTTGGATGATGAGCCACACTCAAATTTACATACCAGTGTTCCCAGTAGTGACGTTCAACTTTGTTTGTGAACCATGTGGCCTGTTTGTTTTTTACTTCATAGAAGGACAAGGAGATCTGCATCATTTTGACATTCCAATAGGAAATTCCATTAGCCACTACTAAATCCAACAGCAATTAAGTTGCAAAAACTCTATGAGTAAGAAGGCATAACAGAAGTAATATACAGCCTGTTTTGGAAGTAAAATAATACGAAATAAAAGACTCTAAGATATCATTAGAAAATCTCAGGAGGAATACGCACATTTAAAGAAAAACAGAGATAAATAGAGAAGTAAAAAAGAAAAAATTGAAAAGAATATTGAGGCCAAGACAGACAAGTTACCACCCAAACAGACAAGTTACCACAAACCTGGTGTTTCCTGTTGGGGTGCTTCTCCACCCTATCGATGAACTGGGTAGTCTTCTCATCAATTTTCCTCTCAACTTCAACATCACCACACTGCACCTGCTTAATTTAACATGAAAACAAGAAGAAACTAAAAATCACGTCACTAAATATTGGCAATATCTTGGAATAGACCCACCCCCCCCCTCCCCCCCCCACAAATGGAGAAAAAGGAGAAAGACTTAAAACTGAAAAAACAATCACTTATTACACTGAGATCACCTCAGATTGACACAATTCGAAGGACACCACTCTAGTTCTGACTATACACCAACTTCTTGTCTTAGTTTTAGTGTGTTTTAATTGACATTGTCCATATTAGGCAGTAGTTAGTTTAACTTCACTTTAAGTTTGTATCATCTTAAATCTTACTCAGTCGTTATTAACATCTGCTTTCTTAGAAGCTTAGTTACATTAGAATTCAATTAATTATAGTCCCCACAGAGTTCATAAAATCTTATCTGTGCAAAAAAGAATCTAATGAATAAGTGAACTAACAGAAATGGATTCACATTTCATAGTTAGTTGATTCTTGTCTATGAAATTTTAAAAGAACAGAGTAGATGTAATCAACATTTTTTCAGCATCAAAACATTAACTCAACCAACAGCAGAAGTTCAATGATTTGCTTCGACACTCCATTCAAAATTTTCGGGGGAAAAATTACAGAACACTTCAAAATTTTCAGAAAATAGCCATAAGGAAACAAAGACAGAAATGAAAAGGAAGATATCTGTAGTATTGTTAATAGATGGCATGTCCTTTGATTATGACGAACCAACTATACTGGATTAGTTCTTTATCCTAATTAAGCATCAACAAAACTTGCAATGGAGATGCTTACAACATTTGCCACTTTGATTCTACAATAAGATCATAATACGTAGGGAATCTCAGGGGGGAGAGAAAAGCAAACTTTTTATCGAAAACACAACGGAAAGAAATTGCACCGACTCAAGTATCAGCATCATAAAGCAACATTTATGTGAAAAACCTATTATACCAAGAGCATAGAAGTGGTCCATTCCTTTTCAAAGTGCATAACTTCATCTGACACATCTTTAAATCAATCAAGACTCCTGGGAACACATGTTCCAGATTCTTTGTTACTACTAGGGGTGGCAAACGGAGAGGTTGGGTCGGATATGGATGGGTCGAAAACGGGTAATGCGAAAACGGATAAATTATCTGACTCAGCCCATATTTAATACAGATAAAAAACGGGTTAACCGGCGGATAATATGGATATCCATATTATCCATGGCATGATCACTTTTAGAAGAATTCCTAGTCTCCCAAAGTTAAGTAACCCTCAATTTGAGGCTTTACAAATATAAAAGTTAAACTCATTAGTTATCCATTGGTTATCCATTTTTTAAGTAGATAATACGGTTCTTATCCATATTTGACCCGTTTTAAAAAAGTTCATTATCCAACTCATTTTTAAATGGATAATATGAGTGGATAACTATTTTCTTTTAACAATTTTGCCACCACTAGTTGCTACCAACAATTGATCCATACCATAGGAAGATGCACGTTTAACGAACTGGTGTCACGCGACACCGCTTCGTTGAAGTATTTTACTAAATATAAGTATTAATACTGTGAGGAAACGGATAAGTAGAAAAAAATGATATCAATTGACATAATTTGTCTCTTACCACATTAGTTATGTGTTTGATTTTGCTCTAAGAGTTTCGAGGTTCGAACCTCAACTAGCACATTGTTTTTGCAAATATTTGAAAGAGCCTCTATGGTTAAAAATTGTGATGAAGTAGAACTGAACTCATGGCCTTTTTCTACTTAGTACTCAACAAAGCCAATAGACTAAGACTATTTCTTGTCTAGAAGTATGATAATTATAGTTATTATTCTCATTTTTCTATAAATTTTGACACCGCTTACAAAAGTTCTTGTGTACGCTCCTGATCCATACACAACACTAAGGAGGACGACCGGGGGAAGGGGGGGAGGGACAGTACCAACCTAAATAGTAAGAAACAGAAAGAAAGAGATAAATACATTCAACCTAGTTTTTTGAAAGCTAAGAAATTACTTACATATGTAATGTCAAAAAGTTCCAAATCAATCTCCTTTGGCTGCACCAAACCTAATGCTCTATGAAACACGATTGTATGAAAAATGCCTGCAGACATTTTCACCTTTCTATTCTTTAGTACAGAGCTACACAAGGGATCCTTAGTACAATAAAAAAGCATTATGAATTCTAGGATTGCAATATAAATATATGAGACCAATCAGAAACCGAAGCCTACCCCTCACCCAACCCCAAATTTTGTCCATAACGTTATCTTGTAGAATGGTGACCAAACACAACGTAAACACTCTCTTCAGCTACGTCCTGAAGTTAAACATTCAACTTCAGTCTCTAGATTTTGTACTGTTAGAGATCTTACCTAAGGCAACTCGCCGGTATATGATTCTAATGTATTTGTTAAATTACTCATATTTTCTATTAGGCTGGTCTAGGAAACCAAAGTATTTGTATTCATAACGTTTATGATTTTCTCCCACGCTTTAGTTTCGTGACCATGTCAAGTGAATTACTGCAGTTATATGATAAATGCTATAGAGTTATACTAGTATGTAGTAATATTTTCCTAATTTTGTCACAATAAGAGTATCTAATAACTTTCCTTTGGTTTGATCATCAAGAACAGTAGTTTTCTCTCCTCTCGACTCTCTTTCACAGCCACAAATGAACTTCCAACTTCAACGGAAATAATCAAGGCACAATTCCAGAATTTTTCTAGGTCTAGCGACTAGGTTATACTATAATTCATCAGTTATACAATAAAATTAAATAATGCGAAACAAATCTGAGGAGATCACAGATGAAACTTCTTAGTCAAACACGCCATGACATGAACTTATCGAAATTTACGCATATTAATGGCCTAATTGCAATAATATTTTTTTTTTGATGACCGAGAAATCCGTCTGGGTCCGATCCTTTGGACAAATCGCAGCCTTCGAAACTCCGTGGATAATGGGCCCGCCCCTCTACCCTTCTCCACTTAAATACCAGGCTTAGCTTTGCATGGTGTGGGGGCTTGAACCTGTGACCTAAGACACAAATCCACCACCCTTTGCCACTTGAGCTAGGCCTGGGGCACCTAATTGCAATAATATTGTTACTCGCAAACACAATAAACTGGAAATAATGGCCGATTAATTGGATGTATAATCAAAAGAAATTAGAATAATTACAAAACAGAGCTGCAAATTCAAGTAGATAACTCACATCGTAGAACTTCTCGTATCTCAAATTGATTCACATCCTTCAATCGAAATCATTGCAATGTCAAAACTACAATGGAAGTCGAAGTCAAAATTCACTACATAATCAATATCAAAGGAAAGCGAAAACGTACCAGTTCTTTCAGCTGGAAAATTTCACAGTTCATGATTTTTTGCCTGGAGTTTTGTGTAAAGTGTGGCTTCTGCTTGGCAGTTGTAAGTTATTTTTGTTTTATAATCCAGTACTGGCGGTTTTACCCAATTAAATTTCACTCAGGTCCCTGGTGGTTTCTACATTTGCAGCTTCACTTCCTCTATTTTTTAGGTTGGTTTCGATTGACTCGTCACATTTCTTGCTTTCCCTTTTTGCAAATCTAATGGTTTGCTTAAAGACTCGGTATATGTCATTAAAATAAGTCAAGAAGCTAATTAATAGCTATTGTTTATATAGTATCGAGTTATTGATTTTGTTTTTGCTATTCAAGAAACAATTTTCGTATGACCTGCTTTTAAATCAAACCCTTCAAAATCAAACAATTAAATGAGATCATTTACAAATTTATATTTAAAAGTTCTAATAAATCATAATCCTTGATTAAGATTTAGAATAAGGAAAATTAAGGTGTCAATTTGGTTGGTTCAACGACGAATGAAATAAAGTTGCATAAATTTGCTTATTTAAACTAGCAACGGATTTTGATATGCGACAGCTATCAGATTAATTTTTATTTTTATCAGATTATCAGTTACACTTATTATAGAAATTTACTTATAATTACTTTAATAAATGATCCAGTAGTATAAATATTTTTTATGCCGTCAATGTACGAAAATTAAACTCTGATTTATGTTGCAAAGTTTGAAAAAAATATAAAATATAAAAGTTATTACAAAAAATCCATTGAAATACTTGGTTTTCCTCACATATTTCTTTTCTTGGTTTCAGTATTAGGCTTCATTCTTTAGGTATGTGCACTTCGCAAGTATAATTGCATGTTCTTCGCTGGAAATGCATTTCACAGAATATATCTTGAAGCCGGCATATATGGATAGCATAGTCGCAGGTATATTAACACGATATATTTTGGGGCGGAGTTAGGGCACAAGCGGTTCAACCGAACTCCCATTGCATTTCAGTTCTGACTATCCGAAAATATGACAAAGTTGACAATATCAGCATGTATTATTAATTATATTCAATCATAGCGGCAATTGCTAATTACGTAGTAGTCTGGTGGAATATTGGTTTAGATCCTGTAGTTAAACCAATTTGGAAGAGTCAATCTAGCGAGACATCTGGTCATATTATCTTTAATTGTCATGTGACCCATTTGAAGCAATCTTGAATAATAAAGCTGTCTTTATGTGACTTATACTTTACTGGTTAAGTTGTGAAAACAGTCATTTATGCTTGCATTAGGATAAGTTGTCTACATCACACCCCTTGGAGTGCGGCACTTCTCCGGACCATGCATGAATATGGAATGCCTTGTGCACCGGTGTTGGCCCAAGTGAAGTTTGTTTTGATGATTGACAAAGGAACTCAAGCATGAACCAGGTTCGTACAAAGTGAACACATACACGGGCAGAATTCAAGCACAAGGTAGGCACGTAAAGGAGATAAGCTTAATTAAGTGATATATTTGATATCTCCTGAACGAAAAGATTACATAAGTGATAAGGAGAAGGACTCCTTACGCGAGAGAACTCTATCCTAGATAAGGGAGGAGTTAGAAGTTGAAAGTAACTAGAACTCTTCCACCAAGGAAGAGTATAGCAATGGAACTCTAGTTATTTCCTATTCTACTAACTCTATAAATTGTAGGATGTTTTCTTTTTATAGGGACGCACAAACGTTGAAGTTAAACGTGAGTTGAGAGCAAAATAGCAAGGCATTTTGCAAGGAATTCTTGTGTGATTCAAGTGTGCGAACCTGAAGCTACATGAACCAGATAGAAGAACCAATTCCAAGTGTCTATCTTTTATTATATTTTCGTTGTAGTAGGTGCTTCAAGTTGTACCTTTCAGCTTTATCTAGAAGCAATTATATTAGGTACTCTGAGTATTGTATTCAAGTTAGAGTTAACTTGAAGTTATCGCAACAGTTAGAGGTTTATTGCCACAACGGGATTAGAAGTAATCCTGAGGTTTACAAAGAGTTTTATAAATACTGTCTTGGCTTAGTGATTTAGTGAAATGTTGGAGAAAATCCTACTCAGTAGTAGGTCGTGGTTTTTTCACTTTTTGAGCCGGATGTTTCCACATAAAAATACTTGTGTTCTTTACTTTACGTATTTACTATTTATGCAATAGTAGTAGAAGGAATAAATAGAAGAACCAGGTCTTTCTATAATCCGTGCACGTGAAAAATTAGACACCATATAAATCATCCCCCCCCATCCCCCCTTGTGTGGCATTGAAGTATAAAACATCAATTGGGATTAGAGCATGTTATCCTTGAAGAGGCTAACACCTTAGGAGAAGATCAAGATGAGTGCACCACCTGAAAACTGGGAAGGGCAATCCACTGCTAGGCCACCACTCTTTAATAGTCAGTACTACTCTTAGTGGAAAAACAGGATGAGAGATCACATTATAGGAGAGGACTATGAGCTATGGGACATTGTCACCGATGGTCCACTAGCTACCTTGAAGAAAAATGTTGAAGGAGTATATGTACCAAAGACAAGAGCGGACTGCACTGCTGAGGACTTGAGGAAGTGGGAGAATGCTTAAGCCAAGAAATGGCTTGTTTGTGGACTTGGTCCATATGAGTACAGCAGAATCAAAAGTTGTACCACTGCTAAGCAAATTTGGAACACACTGCAAGTGGCTCACGAAGGAACACCTCAGGTGAAGAGATCCAAATGAACTCTATTATACTCTCAGTATGAGAACTTTGCTATAAAGGAAGAAGAAACCATTCAAGAAATGTACACAAGGTTCACTACACTGACAAATGAGCTAAAATTTCTTGGAAGGATTATTCCTGAAGAAGATAGAGTCGAGAAGATACTGACTAGGGTTTTGCCTATCACTTGGGAGAGCAAAATCACTGACATCCAAGAATCAAAGAATATTGCCACTCTCCCACTGGATGAATTAATTGGAAATCTCATTGCTTATGAACTTAGGAGACAAACCATGAAGATGGATGTGCCTAAGAAGGAAATGAGCTTGGCACTCATAATCACTGAAGGTTCTGATCTGGAAGATGATGAAATGGCTATGATCACCAAGGACTTCAAGAAGTACCTGAGGAGAGTAAAGGGTTCTTCAAGAAGCCGAAGCTACAGCAAGTCAAAAGCTCCTAAGAAGCAAATTAATGATGGCTGTTACAAGTATGGAAAGACTGATCACCACATCAAGAATTGTCCTTTGTGGGAAATTGAATGGAAGAAGGAAAGAGTTGAACGAAGGAATAGGAAGAAGGAACAGGTTCAACCCAAGAAAAGCAACAACAAAGGTTCAACCAAGGCTATGGTCACTGTTTGGGGAGAAAAATCATATGAAAGCTCAGATGATGATGATGAGGATGAACAATCACTTATGGCTATTGGAGAATCTGATGAAGAAACTGAGGTCTAAGTGAAGGGGAGCATCTAAATATGGTACATGGATAGTGGTTGCTCAAAGCACATGACAGGAAGCAAGAATCAGTTCCTTTCACTTGAGGACCTTAAATGAGGTAATGTCTCCTTTGGAAATGGAAAGAAAGGTGAGATCATTGGGGTTGGAAAGGTAGGTAAGACTGATTCTCACTCTATTGAGAATGTCTACTTGACAGATGGACTGAAGTACAGCCTAATAAGTGTATCACAATTATGTGATAGAAGTAATATGGTAGCATTCACCTCTACAAAATGCTTTATGATTAATCTTACCATTCACAAGATAGTTTTGCAGGGGAAAAGAATGAAGAACATATATGTTGTGGATCTGTCCACACTTTCAGATAATGAACTCACTTGCTTAAGTGCATTGGATAATGATCCCCTCATTTGGCACAAGATACTTGGACATGCCAGTATAAGTCAACTCAACAAACTAGTCTCCAAGGACTTAGTGATAGCACTGCCTAACATTAAGTTCAAGGAAGATAAAATTTGTGAGGCTTGTGCAAAGGGAAAGCAGGTAAGATCCTCTTTCAAAAGCAAGAAAATTGTAAGCATCGCCAGGACGATGGAACTGGTCCATATGGATCTTTGTGGACCAATGAGAACATTGTGCAGAGGTGGTAAGAGATATGTTATGGTGCTTGTTGATGATTATTCTAGGTTTACTTGGACACTATTCTAACATCTAAAGGTGAAGCATTTGACATGTTCACTTCTTTTGTTAGAAAAACTCAGAAACAACTAGGTAATCAACTTGCATCAATTAGGTCTGATCATGGTACTTAATTTGAGAATGTTAAATTTGCTGAATTTTGTGATGATCATGGCATAAATCATAACTTTTATGCTCCTAGGACTCTACAACAAAAAGGAGTAGTTGAAAGAAAGAATAGGACATTGAAAGAAATGGCTAGGACTATGCTTCTTTCTAGTAAACTACCCCATAGTTTTTGGGAAGAAGCTGTGAACACTGCATGATACATCATAAATAGGTGCATGACTAGACCTCTTGTTGAGAAAACTCCCTATGAGTTACTTAAAGTGAGAAAGCCAAATATATCCCATCTTAGGGCATTTGGATGTAAGTGTTTTGTGCACAATAATGGTAAAGACTCCCTGGGTAAGTTTGATCCTAGAAGTGATGAGGGAGTATTCTTCACATAGTAAAGCTTATAAGATTTATAACAAAAGAATTATGTGTGTAGAAGAAAGTATACATGTGATTTTTGATGAAACTAAATTTCTTTCTGAGAGGCAGGAACATGATGATGAAGCAATTGGGTTGGTAAGAAACACAAATGAAACCACATCCCAGACTGAAGTTGCACCAGAGGAAGGAATAGGTGATGGAACAGGTCCTTCCTCCCAGGGCAACTTGACATGGGGAACTGAACAAAGAGGAACTGATCCTCAAACCTCTAGGGAACCTGTCCATGAACTTGTTCCTCAGTAAAAAAACATTGAAGAAACATCTAAGGGAAACCAGCTGGTTGTGAAACCTTACAAGTATTAAAGTTCTCATCCCATTGAAAACATAATTATTGATCCAACCTCTGGAATCAAAACAAGATCTTCTTTGAAGAATCTTTGTGCTTTTGATGCTTTTTTAACTCTTATGGAACCTAAAAGTGTTGTTGAGGCTTTGCAGGATGCAGACTGGGTGAATGCAATGCAAGATGAACTCAACCAATTTAAGAGAAGTCAAGTTTGGCATCTGGTACCAAGACCCAAGGACATATCAGTAATTGGAACAAAATGGGGCTTCAGAAACAAACTTGACGAAGATGGAACAGTTACAAGGAATAAGGCAAGATTGGCGGTTCAATGATATAGTCAAGAGGAGGGCATAGACTATGATGAGACATTTTCTCTAGTTGCAAGATTTGAGGCAATTCGACTCCTTATAGCCTTTGCTGCTTATATGGAATTCATTCTCAATCAGATGGATGTCAAGAGTGCCTTCCTCAATGGCTATCTAAAGGAAGAAGTGTTTGTCAAGCAACCTCCGGGTTTTGAAAGCAAGGAATGTCCTGATCATGTGTACAAGCTTGACAAAGCACTTTATGGGCTCAAACAGGCTCCAAGAGCATGGTATGAAAGATTATCAAATTTCTTGCTTGAGCAAAGCTACAAAAGAGGTAAAATTGATAATACTTTATTCTTGAAAGAAAAAGGTAAAGATCTCTCGGTAGTTCAGATATATGTTGATGATATAATCTTTGGAGCAATACTAATAAGTTAAGTAAAGAATTTGCTAAACTAATGGGGAGTGAATTTGGAATGAGAATGATTGGTGAGCTTAATTTCTTTTTAGGCTTACAAAATAAACAAAATTTAAATGGAACTATGATCCATTGGCAGAAGTATGTAAAAGAGTTGCTTAAAAGGTTTAAAATGCAAGATTCCAAATAAATTGACACTCTTATATAAACAACCACAAAATTGGATGTAGATGAACCCGGTTCATCTATTGATCAGAAGTTGTATAGGGGAATGATTGGCTCTTTGTTATATCTCACTGCTAGTAGACCTGACATTGTTTTCAGTGTAGGCCTTTATGCTAGTTTTCAGGCAAATCTAAAGGAGTCTCACTTGACTGTTGTCAAGAGGATCTTGAGTTACCTAAAAGGCACCACTGACCTTTGTCTATGGTATCCAAAAGGTAGTAATTTTAACTTAGTAGGATATGTGGATGCTGATTATGCAGGTTTTCTTATGGATAGAAAGAGCACCTCAGGTATAGCACACTTTCTTGTCTCGTGTCTTGTGTCTTGGGCTACTAAAAAGCAAAATTTTATGGCATATCTACTGCTGAAACTGAGTATGTTATTGCTGCCTCATGTTGTGCTCAATTGTACATTATAGATCAAACAGTAATTAATGGACTTTGGAATTGATATAGGTTGTATCCCTATCTTTTGTGATAATACCAGTGCAATTAGTATGACAAGGAAGCCCCTGAGCTAATAAAGAGCATCAGGGATCGGGATAGGGACCCTGGCATGAGAACTTTTCTTGGTGCTTTTTCTAACCCTGACTATGATCATTTTCTTCTTGGCCTCGGCAGGAGCGTCCGAGGAGTCAGGAGACCTTTTCATCCTCTTTATTTTCTCCTCAGCGGCTTCGGCAGTAGGCTGAAGTGAAACCGAGGGTTTTTCGGACGAAAGCGAGGCCACGGCCTTGGTAATTGCCCAAAGTTTGGTGGTTTTGGGCAAACTAGTGAAAGGAATAGAATTAGTCAAAATAATAAGATAAAATGGGAGTTCAATCGGCAGTAGGGGGACACTCACCATGAGAACGAGCCTCCCATTTGCCTTTGGAAGGCTTGTGCCAGTCACGCTAGAAATATGTATGTTATTTGCAGAAGCCCTCAATCCACTCCCTAAAATGAGGGACTACATTGGGGACTCGGGTGACAGCTGCATATTAGAATAAACGAATAATGAGAAAGAGGAGTAAATTCAAAAGAGTACTTTGTCAACTTAAGAGGTGGTGGACTTACATTTTGAGTTCCATTTCTCGGGGAACGGCAGAAACTTAGAGGGAATGAGATCTTCAATATTTATCCGAACAAACCTCCCCTGCTAGCCTCGTTCCCTATCCTCGTCTATGCACGAGAAGGGAGCCTTCTTTGCCCGACAGCGAGCTTGATTAACCCCCCTCGAAAGATCCGGGGGTTGTATACTCGGAGCAAATGGTCAACAGTGAACCGAGGCTCCTATGTGTTGTTGGCGAAGTCGAGGAGAAGGGTCGCGATGCTCTAAAAAGACGGGTGGATTTGCCCGAGGCAGATTTCATTTCTCTGACAAAAATCGAGGATCACTGTGTCCACCGAGCTAAACGTGAAGCGGTACATGTAAACACTTAAGTACCCTTCCACGTGCATCGTGATATCCTCTTAGGGACTAGGAATATGTCTTTACCTTCCCATTTTCAGTCCGCTCGAACCACTTGGAGCGTCTCCTTGGTGATGGAGCATATGTACCTCCATGCCTCACCTCGGTCTCCTTGTTTGGAGACTTTTTCGACCTTGAAGTTGTTGTCTATGGAGCAGCCTCCGGGGATAAAATCTGTGAGAGGAGGTTCCGAGGCTACTACTGGAAGGGTTGCCTCGGCACCTGTGGCAGAGGTAGATGTCGAAAGTGCATGTTTTGAGGAACCGACTTTGAAGTCTTGGCCATCTTAATCTGGAAATATGAGGGTTTAAAGATCTGGTATTAAGATTTGAAGATCCGGTATGAAGGTTTGAAAGTGAAGTATGAAGGTTTGAAGAAAAGAGATGAAGGTATGAAGATGTAAAGAACTACTTATGAAGATGTCAAGGATTGATGAACAGATAGAAAATTCGAGGGTAACTCAAGAAAGTTCGAAATTAGAAAGTAAAAAGGTGAAAAAAGGAAACCGGAGTTTTTAAAGGGAAAAAATAATGAATGCGTGAAGTTTTGCATTCGATACCTACTGAGGATGGTCAACTAGCAGTTGACACGTGCCCGAAGTCAGAACGACGCGACTGATAGGACATTTCGGCGGCTTGTCAACTTGCTTATAGCATACGGAAGAAGGAACCGGGGTCAATTAATCACTTCTCGTAGTTCCTATAAATCTACATTCCGAAAAGTGAGGGGACTATATGTGTACGGGTAATATTAGAGATAAAGTTATTCTCGATTTTCCAATGATGAAATGAGAGACAACGTGGTTCGATGCAGGCTCAGATAAAGCCGGGGGCTCCCAGATATCAGAGCCCTAGGGGACAAATGACGCACCAAAAATTGAACATGGCCAAACATAGGAAGAATCAAGCTCAAGCAAAACACAGAATCATGGCTAAAGGGTAGACGGTTAGAGAGGACGGACGAGGGGCCGAAATATCCGCCATCAACCGATTATTACGACGTGAAACTCGTCCGATATCAACTGCGGGTCATGTTTTACTAGAAGAGAAGGGTTTTTACCTTACTTAGACTTGCACTAGGATTGAAACTTCCCTACTATACAAATGGGAGAACCATTTCTCTTTTCAACCACTGTTGACATACATATCAAAGCAATAAAGTTAATTTTTATTTTCTAACTGTTGTTCAAAGTGTTATTCAGCTATTCATTTCTTCAGCTGCAACCAAACTCATCTCGAGGGCTCGATCGGAACTGGTCTCAGCGTTTAAACTTAAAGTCAAGCTTAATTGTTCCACGTTTGGTTTGATCGTTTTGTTTTCCTTTAATTTAATTATTTATTGTTATTAGATCATTCGTGTTAAATTAAATCACGTATCCTTTAAACAACGTACAAATTTAATTGTTACTCATTTTAGGGGTAAATAATACTAATAGCCAATGTCGCAGCTTTTGTGTTGGTAAGGCATAACTTTAGTGACCGCAAGATTGAAGCACTTGGGGTACTACCGTACTAGTGTTCACCTATAAGGGCAGTCCGGTGCACTAAGCTTCTGCTATGCGCAAGGTTCTGAGAAGGGTCGGACCATAAGAGTCTATTGTACACAGCCTTACCCTACATTTTAGCAAGAGGTTATTTTTACGGCTCGATGTTGTGACCTACTAGTCACATGGCAAGTGTCCACCTATAAATGAAACAATTATAAGTACGTTTGCCATAAAAAAAAATTACTTACATGCAAAGGCAGATTTATAGTCCAGATTATGAAGCACATAAATCCATGGTCTCTCAGCCAAACGAAGTAATTTATATATGTATTTCAGTTGCCTCCCTAGCTATAAACAAAATTTTGTGCCATAGAGTTCATAACTTGGGGCAATTGGGGTGCTACCGTACTAGTGTCCACCTATAAATGAAACAATTATAAGTACGTTTGCCATAAATAAATAAATAAAAACTTACTTACACGTAAGAAAATCTCTTTCAGTTGCACCCCTAGCTATTTGTATACTATAAACAAAATTCTTTTTATGAGTTCTAAAATTTAAAACGACAACTTTAAGTATTAATAATTAATTTTTATATTTAATATTTATAAATATTTAATAAAAAAATTTAACGTAAATACACTATTAGTTATTGAATTCGATCGAACTTGCATATGGGCTTCAACAGTACCAGTGCACTCAGAAGGAAAAGTTTTAGAAACTGAAGACACGTAGCTTGCTCGTCTTTATTACGGTACCAGTTCATTTTTTGTCGCCCCTTGTCCTCACGCAAGCACGTTTTAGTAGACTATATAACTCTATTTAAGGGGTCATCATGTCGATCAGTGTAACAGTAGTGATTGCCATGTGATTTTTTAAAGTAAATAGAACTAGAAATCCATGTCGTCATATGGAGAGTAACAATTTACTCGTCGTGTAAAGATTGTTATACCATCACCGCAGTTTAATCGATTGTAACATATTATGAAAAATCTATACGTTGTTAACAAATCAAACCCAAGGCCTAATAGTATACTAATTGTTACGGCTAAAAAACCTCTGCTGGGCAATCTCTGTAATTAAGAGTGGCTTGCATGTAATGTGAGTCAGCCGAATTGATGTTGGTGAATTCGCGATTTCCTTAGTCGAATATTGTATATCGTTAATAGTCCCATGAGCGCGAATTCATCAGAATCGTTGTGATGAACTGCAGACGGAACCAATAAATGATAGTTCTCCAATTGATTGATCATATAAATCTGAATGAAATTTCCTTTTGAGTGAATACAGTCAATGAACTAGAACAATTGGCTGCTTCAAACTTCACTCCATTAATTTTAATTCGTCTTTCAGTACTAGGAATTGCCATCTTACAATGATTATCGTTTGTACTTTCGTCCAGGTTTTTGTTACAGTAAGCAGACATAGCAAATCGGCATTCTTGATATGAGCCGCTGTGGCTATGACTCATTTAAGGGCAAGAAAATCAGGGACATATAAATGAGTAGGCAAGTCATGTGAGTTTGGGAGGATGTTACATACCAGCTATGTATTCACCGTTCCAAGTCAGATTTTGGGTCATCGGATGTCCGAGCAGGATGAAATGAAGTAGACACATAGGGCAAATATATGCTTTCAACGCGCAAACTTAGCTTCACTGGTCCGGTTGGTTTCCCAGTATAGCTATCCACATTTGTCTCCAAACAAGTAGCCCCAAAGCTATCTGATACTAGCAATAAATAGGTAAATAACTAAAATAATTGCAGAATCCACTTATTTAGCCTCCAGAGCTAGCCTACAGAGGTCAGATTAACTACTCTAGGACCTCTAGGAATTCCAAACATTTTGGTTGCAGAAAAGCAGACTTTTGGCAGGCCGACCGGGATGAGCAGCTCTAAAAGAAGTCAAAGATCCGTTTTGCATTTCGATTATTTTGGTGCAGTTAACAAGCATGAAAGATCCATTTTGCATTTCGACCAAAGGGCATTTGCGATAGGAAAAACAAACAGTAAAATAATTAAGAAAACGAGAAATACCACAAAGGACAAAGAGAGAGCATTTTGCAACACTAGCAAAATGTGATTAAAGTTTCATCATGTATTGATTTCTTTACGCCATAGCTAATCTGAGAGTAAGTACATACAGAGAAATAGTAAGTAATACGAGAAAGGAGAACAACTGTAATTTAGGCAAGTATGGTATGTGCATATAGTTTTTCATTTCATTCAGTTGTGTTAGTCGTCTGAAGCCTCCCATTTACAACTTTTGGCCAGATTATTCATATTGTCAGGCATCCGATGACAAGCATTGTACCTCACCAACCAAGAAGAAAAAGAGAATCAGTCCCCCCTTTACGGCACTGCCAGTCAGCTGAGCATGTTTGGATGCCCTGTCTGGAGCATTCTTTTGAGCATTTCCATCCCAAAAGCAGAATCTGATGAACTAAAAGAAGGCAATACATAACTTAGCTAGATTGGAATCATCTTTATAATTCTTTACACAAAAAAAAAAATTGCGTTTATGTGTCCGCTTCAATTGAACTCAACTTTCCACTAGTTTATCACCAGTACACAAACTGCATCTAGCCTCCAAAAGTACTTTTGACTTCCCACAAGTAGCTTAAATCAAAGTCTTGATAAGATGTCACATTGTCACTATATTTTTACTAAGTCGATCTTCTAATTTCTATTTACACCAACATTGTTTGAGGAATGAGGATAACAAGACTTCTTGATTACAATGAGGACGGTTGTCAGGAGAGAATAACATACACCACAGTTTCATCAACTAGATAAGTTGTCTCTGTAATTGTGGCAAACACAAAGTCGAGGATAGTTTCAATATAAGAGTAAAAATGTAGTAACACCATATCATACTATCCACAGGATTGAGTCAATCCAGCGATCTAGGGCCTTGTTTGGAACCTCAGTAGTCATTGATGGCTAATTTCCACATGTTTTGTGATGTAATTTGCGATCTGACTTTTAGATTTCGGCAAAAAATAGCAAAAGGAACAAAGTCTCTAAATATTTGGGTCCCCAAAAAAATCCAAATTGCGGCAAGAGGAAGTAAGTCAATAAAAACTATTAAATATAAAGAAGATAACTGAACCCTGGTGTGTTTGATTCACACAAGGCATCATAGCAAGTATTGAAGCTATGAACTGAAGCCCGAATGCTCTATATATCCTAAACGAATGTATCTTTATATGCTGATTCACTTAAGCCTCTAGAGCATAGAACTATAAACAAAACGTAGCACGATTGCCAGCCTAAAGATGTATAGGTGGATGAACAAAATATAGCACAGTTGCACATCTTAAGATGTATAGATGAGAACATATGAAAAACATAAGATTACAACTACAGAAGGTAAATTGAAAGCCCAAAATTGGTCATGCAGTTTACCTTAATGAAAAACTGACTCATCTAAGAAGTGGTGTGATATCTATTCAAGGTAAAACTAGGAGAAGAGGAACACGAAGATTACATGGAACAAAAGATGAGATAATTTCAACAAAGCTGATATTTCCACTTTATTTTCCTCTCTATTTGGGTGGGTGGGGGGGTTAAAGAGGGAACTGATATTGAACTCATAAATCTTTGTCCCCGTGAAACTATCTTTAAGGGGTCAGGAGATTTTTGGAGAAAAGGTCAAGGATATCGAAGAAGCTAGTCACAAAGGTCTTTAAAACAATAGGCAAGTTATAATTTCTGGAAGAAATATTCATGCTAGTAACATCTGTATCATAGTCATAATTCCTATCAACGCTAATTAGAAACAAACAAATGTAAGAAAACAGAAGTGCTACAGCAGTGAACTCAACAGTCACAACTTTATGTATAGCCCACATAATAGCTTGCACAGTCAAACTTAGCAAAAGCATTTTCCTTGACCAGAGATAACTACCAAAAATAAGTCAATGTTGGTAACTTAGACAAACAAGGAAAATTACCTTGAGATAGTGATTTCAAACGGAAACGAGGCACCTTCAATATTCGGTACTGAGGGAATATGGTCCTTTTCATTTCCAAATTTGATAATCTGAAACAGAACTTCACGAAGAGATGATTCCAGTCCTGAGCGCTGAGCATTCCTCTCCTCAGATGCACTCTCTGTGATAATAGATAGACCAAGAAGGTTATAACTCCTTCAAAAATGTAAAAACTGAAGCATTTGTGAAACTAGAAGGCAAAGAAATAAAGACAAGATAGTACCTCCCGGGTTAACAACTTTGGGGTGATGAGACTTGCCAGAATCTGCTTTTGGATGATGAGCCACACTCAAATTTACATACCAGTGTTCCCAGTAGTGACGTTCAACTTTGTTTGTGAACCATGTGGCCTGTTTGTTTTTTACTTCATAGAAGGACAAGGAGATCTGCATCATTTTGACATTCCAATAGGAAATTCCATTAGCCACTACTAAATCCAACAGCAATTAAGTTGCAAAAACTCTATGAGTAAGAAGGCATAACAGAAGTAATATACAGCCTGTTTTGGAAGTAAAATAATACGAAATAAAAGACTCTAAGATATCATTAGAAAATCTCAGGAGGAATACGCACATTTAAAGAAAAACAGAGATAAATAGAGAAGTAAAAAAGAAAAAATTGAAAAGAATATTGAGGCCAAGACAGACAAGTTACCACCCAAACAGACAAGTTACCACAAACCTGGTGTTTCCTGTTGGGGTGCTTCTCCACCCTATCGATGAACTGGGTAGTCTTCTCATCAATTTTCCTCTCAACTTCAACATCACCACACTGCACCTGCTTAATTTAACATGAAAACAAGAAGAAACTAAAAATCACGTCACTAAATATTGGCAATATCTTGGAATAGACCCACCCCCCCCTCCCCCCCCCACAAATGGAGAAAAAGGAGAAAGACTTAAAACTGAAAAAACAATCACTTATTACACTGAGATCACCTCAGATTGACACAATTCGAAGGACACCACTCTAGTTCTGACTATACACCAACTTCTTGTCTTAGTTTTAGTGTGTTTTAATTGACATTGTCCATATTAGGCAGTAGTTAGTTTAACTTCACTTTAAGTTTGTATCATCTTAAATCTTACTCAGTCGTTATTAACATCTGCTTTCTTAGAAGCTTAGTTACATTAGAATTCAATTAATTATAGTCCCCACAGAGTTCATAAAATCTTATCTGTGCAAAAAAGAATCTAATGAATAAGTGAACTAACAGAAATGGATTCACATTTCATAGTTAGTTGATTCTTGTCTATGAAATTTTAAAAGAACAGAGTAGATGTAATCAACATTTTTTCAGCATCAAAACATTAACTCAACCAACAGCAGAAGTTCAATGATTTGCTTCGACACTCCATTCAAAATTTTCGGGGGAAAAATTACAGAACACTTCAAAATTTTCAGAAAATAGCCATAAGGAAACAAAGACAGAAATGAAAAGGAAGATATCTGTAGTATTGTTAATAGATGGCATGTCCTTTGATTATGACGAACCAACTATACTGGATTAGTTCTTTATCCTAATTAAGCATCAACAAAACTTGCAATGGAGATGCTTACAACATTTGCCACTTTGATTCTACAATAAGATCATAATACGTAGGGAATCTCAGGGGGGAGAGAAAAGCAAACTTTTTATCGAAAACACAACGGAAAGAAATTGCACCGACTCAAGTATCAGCATCATAAAGCAACATTTATGTGAAAAACCTATTATACCAAGAGCATAGAAGTGGTCCATTCCTTTTCAAAGTGCATAACTTCATCTGACACATCTTTAAATCAATCAAGACTCCTGGGAACACATGTTCCAGATTCTTTGTTACTACTAGGGGTGGCAAACGGAGAGGTTGGGTCGGATATGGATGGGTCGAAAACGGGTAATGCGAAAACGGATAAATTATCTGACTCAGCCCATATTTAATACAGATAAAAAACGGGTTAACCGGCGGATAATATGGATATCCATATTATCCATGGCATGATCACTTTTAGAAGAATTGCTAGTCTCCCAAAGTTAAGTAACCCTCAATTTGAGGCTTTACAAATATAAAAGTTAAACTCATTAGTTATCCATTGGTTATCCATTTTCTAAGTAGATAATACGGTTCTTATCCATATTTGACCCGTTTTAAAAAAGTTCATTATCCAACTCATTTTTAAATGGATAATATGAGTGGATAACTATTTTCTTTTAACAATTTTGCCACCACTAGTTGCTACCAACAATTGATCCATACCATAGGAAGATGCACGTTTAACGAACTGGTGTCACGCGACACCGCTTCGTTGAAGTATTTTACTAAATATAAGTATTAATACTGTGAGGAAACGGATAAGTAGAAAAAAATGATATCAATTGACATAATTTGTCTCTTACCACATTAGTTATGTGTTTGATTTTGCTCTAAGAGTTTCGAGGTTCGAACCTCAACTAGCACATTGTTTTTGCAAATATTTGAAAGAGCCTCTATGGTTAAAAATTGTGATGAAGTAGAACTGAACTCATGGCCTTTTTCTACTTAGTACTCAACAAAGCCAATAGACTAAGACTATTTCTTGTCTAGAAGTATGATAATTATAGTTATTATTCTCATTTTTCTATAAATTTTGACACCGCTTACAAAAGTTCTTGTGTACGCTCCTGATCCATACACAACACTAAGGAGGACGACCGGGGGAAGGGGGGGAGGGACAGTACCAACCTAAATAGTAAGAAACAGAAAGAAAGAGATAAATACATTCAACCTAGTTTTTTGAAAGCTAAGAAATTACTTACATATGTAATGTCAAAAAGTTCCAAATCAATCTCCTTTGGCTGCACCAAACCTAATGCTCTATGAAACACGATTGTATGAAAAATGCCTGCAGACATTTTCACCTTTCTATTCTTTAGTACAGAGCTACACAAGGGATCCTTAGTACAATAAAAAAGCATTATGAATTCTAGGATTGCAATATAAATATATGAGACCAATCAGAAACCGAAGCCTACCCCTCACCCAACCCCAAATTTTGTCCATAACGTTATCTTGTAGAATGGTGACCAAACACAACGTAAACACTCTCTTCAGCTACGTCCTGAAGTTAAACATTCAACTTCAGTCTCTAGATTTTGTACTGTTAGAGATCTTACCTAAGGCAACTCGCCGGTATATGATTCTAATGTATTTGTTAAATTACTCATATTTTCTATTAGGCTGGTCTAGGAAACCAAAGTATTTGTATTCATAACGTTTATGATTTTCTCCCACGCTTTAGTTTCGTGACCATGTCAAGTGAATTACTGCAGTTATATGATAAATGCTATAGAGTTATACTAGTATGTAGTAATATTTTCCTAATTTTGTCACAATAAGAGTATCTAATAACTTTCCTTTGGTTTGATCATCAAGAACAGTAGTTTTCTCTCCTCTCGACTCTCTTTCACAGCCACAAATAAACTTCCAACTTCAACGGAAATAATCAAGGCACAATTCCAGAATTTTTCTAGGTCTAGCGACTAGGTTATACTATAATTTATCAGTTATACAATAAAATTAAATAATGTGAAACAAATCTGAGGAGATCACAGATGAAACTTCTTAGTCAAACACGCCATGACATGAACTTATCGAAATTTACGCATATTAATGGCCTAATTGCAATAATATTGTTACTCGCAAACACAATAAACTGGAAATAATGGCGGATTAATTGGATGTATAATCAAAAGAAATCAGAATAATTACAAAACAGAGCTGCAAATTCAAGTAGATAACTCACATCGTAGAACTTCTCGTATCTCAAATTGATTCACATCCTTCAATCGAAATCATTGCAAAGTCAAAACTACAATGGAGGTCGAAGTCAAAATTCACTACATAATCAATATCAAAGGAAAGCGAAAACGTACCAGTTCTTTCAGCTGGAAAATTTCACAGTTCATGATTTTTTGCCTGGAGTTTTGTGTAAAGTGTGGCTTCTGCTCGGCAGTTGAAAGTTATTTTTGTTTTATAATCCAGTACTGGCGGTTTTACCCAATTAAATTTCACTCAGATCCCTGGTGGTTTCTACATTTGCAGCTTCACTTCTTCTATTTTTTTTAGGTTGGTTTCGATTGACTCGTCACATTTCTTTCTTTCCCTTTTTGCAAATCTAATGTTTTGCTTAAAGACTCGGTATATGTCATTAAAATAAGTCAAGAAGCTAATGAATAGCTATTGTTTATATAGTATCGCGTTATTGATTTTGTTTTTGCTATGCAAGAAACAATTTTCGTATGACCTACTTTTAAATCAAATCCTTCAAAATCAAACAATTAAATGAGATCATTTACAAATTTATATTTAAAAGTTATAATAAATCATAATCCTTGATTAAGATTTAGAATAAGGAAAATTAAGGTGTCAATTTGGTTGGTTCAACGACGAATGAAATAAAGTTGCATAAATTTGCTTATTTAAACTATCAACGGATTTTGATATGCGACAGCTATCAGGTTAATTTTTATTTTTATCAGATTAGCAGTTACACTTATCATAGAAATTTACTTATAATTACTTTATAAATGATCCGATAGTATAGATATTTTTTATGTTGTCAATGTACGAAAATTAAACTCTGATTTATGTTGTAAAGTTTGAAAAAAATAAAAAAAATAAAAGTTATTACAAAAAATCCATTGAAATACTTTGTTTTCCTCACATATTTCTTTTCTTGGTTTCAGTATTAGGCTTCATTCTTTAGGTATGTGCACTTCGCAAGTATAATTGCATGTTCTTCGCTGGAAATGCATTTCACAGAATATATCTTGAAGCCGGCATATATGGATAGCATAGTCGCAGGTATATTAACACGATATATTTTGGGGCGGAGTTAGGGCACAAGCGGTTCAACCGAACTCCCATTGCATTTCAGTTCTGACTATCCGAAAATATGACAAAGTTGACAATATCAGCATGTATTATTAATTATATTCAATCATAGCGGCAATTGCTAATTACGTAGTAGTCTGGTGGAATATTGGTTTAGATCCTGTAGTTAAACCAATTTGGAAGAGTCAATCTAGCGAGACATCTGGTCATATTATCTTTAATTGTCATGTGACCCATTTGAAGCAATCTTGAAGTAACAAAGATGTCTTTATGTAACTTATACTTTATTGGTTGAGTTGTGAAAACAGTCATTTATGTTTGCATTAGGATAAGTTATCTACATCACACCCCTTGGAGTGCGGTACTTCCCCGGACCCTGCATGAATATGGAATGCCTTGTGCACCGGTGTTGGCCCAAGTGAAGTTTGTTTTGATGATTGACAAAGGAACTCAAGCATGAACCAGATTCGTACAAAGTGAACACAGACACGGGCAGAATTCAAGCACAAGGCAGGCACGTAAAGGAGATAAGCGTAATTAAGTTGATATATTTGATATCTCTTGAACGAAAAGATTACATAAGTGATAAGGAGAAGGACTCCTTACTCGAGAGAACTCTATCCTAGATAAGGGAGGAGTTAGAAGTTGAAAGTAACTAGAACTCTTCCACCAAGGAAGAGTATAGCATTGGAACTCTAGTTATTTCCTATTCTACTAACTCTATGAATTGCAGGATGTTTTCTTTTTATAGGGACGCACAAACGTTAAAGTTAAACGTGAGTTGGGAGCAAAATAGCAAGGCATTTTGCAAGGAATTCTTGTGTGATTCAAGCGTGCGAACCTGAAGCTACATGAACCAGATAGAAGAACCAGGTCCAAGTGTCTGTCTTTTATTCTATTTTCATTGTAGTAGGTGTTTCAAGTTGTACCTTTCAGCTTTATCTAGAAGCAATTGTATTAGGTACTCTGAGTATTGTATTCAAGTTAGAGTTAACTTAAAGTTATCGCAACAGTTAGAGGTTGGTTGCCACAACGGGATTAGAGGTAATCCTGAGGTTTACAAAGAGTTTTATAAATACTGTCTTGGCTCAGTGATTTAGTGAAATGTTGGAAAAAATCCTACTGAGTAGTAGGTCGTGGTTTTTTCACCTTTTGAGCAGGCTGTTTTTCACATAAAAATACTTGTGTTCTTTACTTTACGCATTTACAATTTATGCAATAGTAGTATAAGGAATACATAGAAGAACCAGGTCTTTCTATAATCCGTGCATGTGAAAAATTAGACACCACACAAATCACCCATCCCCCTCCCCCCGTGTGGCATTGAAGTATAAAACATCAATTGGTATTAGAGCAGGTTATCCTTGAAGAGGCTAACACCTTAAGAGAAGATCAAGATGAGTGCACCACCTGAAAACTGGGAAGGGCAATCCACTACTAGGCCACCACTCTTTAATAGTCAGTACTACTCTTAGTGGAAAAACAGGATGAGAGATCACATTATAGGAGAGGACTATGAGCTATGGGACATTGTCACTGATGGTCCACTAGCTACCTTGAAGAAAAATATTGAAGGAGTAGATGTACCAAAGACAAGAGCGGACTGCACTGTTGAGGACTTGAGGAAGTGGGAGAATGCTAAAGCCAAGAAATTGCTTATTTGTGGACTTGGTCCATATGAGTACAGCAGAATCAAAAGTTGTACTACTGCTAAGGAAATTTGGGACACACTGCAAGTGGCTCACGAAGGAACACCTCAGGTGAAGAGATCCAAATGAACTCTACTGTACTCTCAGTATGAGAACTTTGCTATAAAGGAAGAAGAAACCATTCAAGAAATGTACACAAGGTTCACTACACTGACAAATGAGCTAAAATTTCTTGGAAGGATTATTCCTGAAGAAGATAGAGTCGAGAAGATACTGACTAGGGTTTTGCCTATCACTTGGGAGAGCAAAATCACTGACATCCAGGAATCAAAGAATATTGCCACTCTCCCACTGGATGAATTAATTGGAAATCTCATTGCTTATGAACTTAGGAGACAAACTATGAAGATGGATGTGCCTAAGAAGGAAATGAGCTTAGCACTCATAATCACTGAAGGTTCTGATCTAGAAGATGATGAAATGGCTATGATCACCAAGGACTTCAAGAAGTACCTGAGGAGAGTAAAGGGGTCTTCAAGAAGCCGAAGCTACAACAAGTCAAAAGCTCCTGAGAAGCAAATTAATGATGGCTGCTACAAGTATGGAAAGACTGATCACCACATCAAGAATTGTCCTTTGTGGGAAATTGAATGGAAGAAGGAAAGAGTTGAACGAAGGAATAGGAAGAAGGAATAGGTTCAACCCAAGAAAAGCAACAACAAAGGTTCAACCAAGGCTATGGTCGCTGTTTGGGGAGAAAACTCATATGAAAGCTCAGATGATGATGATGAGGATGAACAATCACTTATGGCTATTGGAGAATCTGATGAAGAAACTGAGGTCCAAGTAAAGGGGAGCATCTAAATATGGTACATGGATAGTGGCTGCTCAAAGCACATGACAGGAAGCAAGAACCAGTTCCTTTCACTTGAGGACCTTAAAGGAGGTAATGTCTCCTTTGGAAATAGAAAGAAAGGTGAGTTCATTGGGGTTGGAAAGGTAGGTAAGACTGATTCTCACTCTATTGAGAATGTCTACTTGACAGATGGACTGAAGTACAGCCTAATAAGTGTATCCCAATTATGTGATAGAGGTAACATGGTAGCATTCACCTCTACAAAATGCTTTATGATTAATCTTACCATTCACAAGATAGTTTTGCAGGGAAAAAGAGTGAAGAATATATATGTTGTGGATCTGTCCACACTTTCAGATAATGAACTCACTTGCTTAAGTGCGTTGGATAATGATCCCCTCATTTGGCACAAGAGACTTGGACATGGCAGTCTAAGTCAACTCAACAAACTAGTCTCCAAGGACTTAGTGATAGCACTGCCTAACATTAAGTTCAAGGAAGATAAAATTTGTGAGGCTTGTGCAAAGAGGAAGTAGGTAAGATCCTCTTTTAAAAGCAAGAAAATAATAAGCATCGCCAGGACGATGGAACTGGTCCATATGGATCTTTGTGGGCCAATGAGAACATTGTGCAAAGGTGGTAAGAGATATGTTATGGTGCTTGTTGATGATTATTCTAGGTTTACTTGGACACTGTTTCTATCATCTAAAGGTGAAGCATTTGACATGTTCATTTCTTTTGTTAGAAAAACTCAGAAACAACTAGGTAATCAACTTGCATCAATTAGGTCTGATCATGGTACTTAATTTGAGAATGTTAAATTTGCTGAATTTTGTGATGATCATGGCATAAATCATAACTTTTATGCTCCTAGGACTCTACAACAAAAAGGAGTAGTTGAAAGAAAGAATAGGACATTGGAAGAAATGGCTAGGACTATGCTTCTTTCTAGTAAACTACCCCATAGTTTTTGGGCAGAAGCTGTGAACACTGCATGATACATCATAAATAGGTGCATGACTGGACCTCTTGTTGAGAAGACTCCTTATGAGTTACTTAAAGGGAGAAAGCCAAATATATCCCATCTTAGGGCATTTGGATACAAGTGCTTTGTGCACAATAATGGTAAAGACTCCCTAGGTAAGTTTGATCCTAGAAGTGATGAGGGAGTATACTTCACATAGTAAAGCTTATAAGATTTATAACAAAAGAATTATGTGTGTAGAAGAAAGTATACATGTGATTTTTGATAAAACTAAACTTCTTTCTGAGAGGCAGGAACATGATGATGAAGCAATTGGGCTGGTAAGAAACACAAATGAAATCGCATCCCAGACTGAAGTTGCACCAAAGGAAGGAACAGGTGATGGAACAGGTCCTTCCTCCCAAGGCAACTTGACAGGGTGAACTGAACAAAGAGGAACTGATCCTCAAACCTCTAGGGAACCTGTCCATGAACTTGTTCCTCAGCAAATAAAAATTTGAAGAAACATCTAAGGGAAACCAGCTGGTTGTGAAACCTTACAAGTATTAAAGTTCTCATCCCATTGAAAACATAATTATTAATCCAACCTCTGGAATCAAAACAAGATCTTCTTTGAAGAATCTTTGTGCTTTTGATGCTTTTTTATCTCTTATTGAACCTAAAAATGTTGTTGAGGCTTTGCAGGATGCAGACTGGGTGAATGCAATGCAAGATGAACTCAACCAATTTGAGAGAAGTCAAGTTTGGTGTCTGGTACCAAGACCCAAGGACAGATTAGTAATTGGAACAAAATGGGGCTTCAGAAACAAACTTGATGAAGATGGAACAGTTACAAGGAATAAGGCAAGATTGGTGGTTCAATGATATAGTCAAGAGGAGGTCATAGACTATGATGAGACCTTTTCTCCAGTTGCAAGATTTGAGGCAATTAGACTCCTTATAGCCTTTGCTGCTTATATGGAATTCATTCTCAATCAGATGGATGTCAAAAGTGCCTTCCTCAATGGCTATCTAAAGGAAGAAGTGTTTGTCAAGCAACCTCCGGATTTTGAAAGCAAGGAATATCCTGATCATGTGTACATGACAAAGCACTTTATGGGCTCAAGCAGGCTCCAAGAGCATGGTATGAAAGATTATCAAATTTCTTGCTTGAGCAAAGCTACAAGAGAGGTAAAATTAATAATATTTTATTCTTGAAAGAAAAAGGTAAAGATCTCTTGGTAGTTCAGATATATGTTGATGATATAATCTTTGGAGCAATACTAATAAGTTAAGTAAAGAATTTGCTAAACTAATGGGGAGTGAATTTGGAATGAGTGTGATAGGTGAGCTTAATTTCTTTTTAGGATTACAAAATAAACAAAATTTAAATGGAACTATGATCCATCGGCAGAAGTATGTAAAAGAGTTGCTTAAAAGGTTTAAAATGGAAGATTCCAAAGAAATTGACACTCTTATATAAACAACCACAAAATTGGATGTAGATGAACCCGATTCATCTATTGATCAGAAGTTGTATAGGGGAATGATTGTCTCTTTGTTATATCTCACTGCTAGCAGACCTGACATTGTTTTCAGTGTAGGCCTTTATGCTAGTTTTCAGGCAAATCTAAAGGAGTCTCACTTGACTGTTGTCAAGAGGATCTTGAGTTACCTAAAAGGCACCACTGACCTTTGTCTATGGTATCCAAAAGGTAGTAATTTTAACTTAGTAGGATATGTGGATGCTGATTATGCAGGTTTTCTTGTTGATAGAAAGAGCACCTCAGGTATAGCACATTTTCTTGTCTCATGTCTTGTGTCTTGGGCCACTAAAAAGAAAAGTTTTATGGCATATCTACTGCTGAAGATGAGTATATTGATGTTGCCTCATGTTGTGCTCAATTGTACATTATGGATCAAACAGTAATTAATGGACTTTGGAATTGATGTAGGTTGTATCCCTATCTTTTGTGATAACACTAGTGCAATTAGTATGACCAAGAACCTGGTTCATCACAAAAGAACTAAGCATATAGATGTTAAGCA
The DNA here is from genome assembly GCF_000390325.3 of Nicotiana tomentosiformis. Classification (NCBI taxonomy): domain Eukaryota; kingdom Viridiplantae; phylum Streptophyta; class Magnoliopsida; order Solanales; family Solanaceae; genus Nicotiana; species Nicotiana tomentosiformis. The sequence goes on from NC_090813.1 coordinate 115,643,718, forward strand.
TCACATTTTGAGGGACAATTATGAAAAGGATTTGATCACTGTAGAATTGTGTGCTACTGACAAGCAAATAGTTGACATCTTCATAAAATCTCTAAGTAGAGATCACTTTGAAAGGAACATGTTAGAATTAGGGATGATTAAGATCACCTAAAAAGAGCGAGTTCTAACTCAAAAATTGATTAGAAAATCTGTCAATTTTGTACATAATTAGATTAGATTTTGCTCAGTCACATACTTTCATCAGTTTACTCTTGTGCCATGTGCTAAAATATCTCATTAATCTCTAATGATATTATCTTTATTTTCTTGAAAAATTCAGACTTACACAAGAGATTTCTCATTGAAGAACATGGTTCATCAAAATTACATGGTATGTGCTCTCCACTTTGCATATTTTGAAATAATTATATTTGGATTATGATCAAAAGGAGAGTCCCATTTAATCTTAACCTCCTTCAGCTTATTTGTTACGAAGTAAACCAGTTTCATCCAAATAGAGTCCCAAAACGCAATAAGTGCCTAGATTCTAGGGAGAGTCTTCAACGTCTTTTCAAACTGACTTCTAGTTTGATTAGACTTCTGAAATTCTGAAAAAGTTGTCGTTACCCAATTAAAATCTTCCTATTTATATTGATTAAGCCTTAGTTGTTTCTTCACTTCTAAATTTTCAGCCGCCTAACAATTCTATCTATCTTCTCTCATCTTCTAAACACACATATACTCATTTTCTCTCACCCTCTAACCATTAATGGCTAACGTATCTGGAAATCCCTCATTACCACCCAAAGAATCCACACCTACACCTTCAACCCCATGCTCAACTACACCTCTCTTTAAGAAAGAAAGATTCAAGATACTTGCTCGCAAGACTATAGTAGGGAGTGAATTATCCAAGAAGTTAGACAAATAATTGAAAGCAAGTCAGGCCCAAGAACCCCAGAAATCTGAAGAATCATTCAAGTCTGATACTGAGGGGGAAGAAACTATTTCTTCTGAAACAGAGCAGGTAATAACTGGCCCTAAAATTATATCTAAAGTAATCTCTGAGGTTGCTGCAAATCTGAAAATAGATTTGTTCTGGTAGGAACTGTGGCAGGGGTAGAGACCACTGAGCCTGGAAAAATTAGTGGTAAAAATAAAAAGAGAAGAGAAAAGGAGAGTGAGTGTGCTCAAGGCGATGTGAGGGGAATGGGACAAGGAGTGGCTGAATCTTCACCCACTCATATTGGTTTGACTGAAGACACATGAGATATGGTAGTATGGAGTGAGGAATCTGTTGGAGAAGAAGAAAGTGTGAGAGAAAAAGGGGAAGAAGGTCTGGAGAAGCTGCTGAGGGGTTGGTTAGATTAGGAAAGAATGTTCAAGAACCTATTCCATCAGGATAGGAACCCCTCGAAGATCTACTGAAACGTGTGTCTGACAGCTATAATCCAAAAAGGAAGAAGAGTTCAGGAGTTAAAATTCCTAAAATTGCTAGGACAAACAAGAAGAGAAGGTTGCCTCTTCTATCCAGGTAGAGACTCCTCCCACAAGAGGAAAAGATACAAGGAGTCAGAAGCATCAAAGTGAGGCTGAACTTGAGAAAGCCTTGAAAGAAAGTAAAAGAAAAGTTGCTGCAAAGGGAAAGAAAAATGTGGTTGAGCCTGTTGAGTCAGTTGAAATTGAGGAGATGGACTTGGTCCTTCGTGATGAAAAGTAGACAGAAGAAGTGGAGGTTGTGGCTCCAAAAGCAAAGAAAATCAAGACTTCCAAAAAGAAGTCTCCTTCGAAAATAAAGTTAGTAGAACCTTATACCTTGGCAAAAAGAACCAGGTCTGCCATGAAGTCTAGAAAATGAAAGAAGTGGAGGAAGAAGAGAGTGAAGCAGAAAAAGAAGAAGAATGTGATGCAGAGAAGGACAAGATGGTTAAATTTGGGAAAAGAACCATCCTGAAAGGTAGACTCCTCAGGGACTTGGAGGAGGAAAGAGTGATGATAGTGCTAGAAAAACTACAATTGTAGGGTTGGAAAGACATGGTCCTTTAGATGGATGGAAGCTTGCTAGAACTGAGATTGAGGAGTTCATGGCAAACTATGAGATCAAGAATGGCAGAGTCACTAGTGTGGTAAAGGGGGTGACTTTGAGCTTCAATGATAAGGAATTGAGAGAAATTCTGGGAGTACCTACTGAAGGGTACAATGACTACAAAAAGTTAAAATGGCCAAGCCTAGAAAACCTCCCTGCATCACTAGATATTACAAGGAAGTTTGGTGACAATGAAGAGGAGCTTCAGCCCAAGGCTATATACAAAAGTGAGATAAAGCCTTCCCACAAAGTGTTGTTTGAATTTGTTAACAAGGTTGTGCTGCCTAGGCAGGAGAGAAGAAATATTGCCACATTCATGGACCTGGTCCTTATGGAATGTTTGGACAATGGAAGGCAAATCAATTGCACTGGTTTTATCATCCAGCTTCTTGATAGGGTTCTGACTGGCACCAAAACTCATGCCATACCATATGGTTTCATTCTCACGACTATACTTCCACATTTCAAGGTACCCATCAAGAAATGGAAAGTTGGTACAAGAAAGGATCACTTTGGGGAAAATACTTTGACTGCATATGACTATGAATTCCACACCACTCCCAAAGAAATTGGTTCATCCAAGAAGGTACCTGTGAACAACAAAGTGCGAGCTTTGGTGCAGGAGAGTGGGGGTAAGGATGCTAAGATTGAGAGGTTGAGGAAGAGGTTGGCTGAAATAGAAACTGAGAGGGATGCTCTCAGGGCTAAGCTTGAAAAGGAGAAGGAGAAGAATGATGGCATTCTTCATGATGTACTGAAACTACTTGAGGACAGAAACCAAGAACCTGGTCCTTCCCAACCTTGAAACCTTTCTAGCCTAGTTAGACAAACCAGTGACCCGGATGGGATTTATTTTTGTTCTTTTTTCTCATGATCCAGTATTTTTATTTCTCTTTATGCTTTGTGGATGACTAGTATCAATGGCAATCAACTATTTTTCTGCTCTAAATTTTTGTTGATGCTTCTTAGATGGCTAATATCATTAGATTGATAAATGATGCTTGACTCCATGTTTGCATTTGAAGTAGCCCCATTGGCCATGAGTAATTTCTATTAAAATATGGTTATCTAATATAATTATGCAACTTTTCGATGATGCCAAAAGGGGAAAGATAGGTTATGCTTTTTACTTTGGACTGTGATGTTTATAACCTAATGGACCTGGTCCTTGATGATTTATGACTTTAAAATGGAAAGTGTTCTAATATTGTATTGATGTTAAGTTGAGTTGACACAAGGCCTATGCTTATGAAAAGCATAGAGTTTATCAACATCAAAAAGGGGGAATGTTTTGGCCCAAGTAAAGTTTGTTTTGATGATTGACAAAGGAACTCAAGCATGAACCGGGTTCATACAAAGTGAACACAGACATGGGCAGAATTCGATCACAAGGAAGGCACGTGAAGAAGATAAGCTTAAGTGGATATATTTTATATCTCTTGAACTAAAAGAATGCATAAGTGATAAGGAGAAGGACTCCTTACTCGAGAGAACTCTATCCTAGATAAGGGAGGAGTTAGAAGTTGAAGGTAACTATAACTCTTGCACCAAGGAAGAGTATAATATTGGAACTCTACTTATTTCCTATTCTACTAACTCTATAAATTGCAGGATATTTTTTTTTTATAGGGATGCACAAACGCTGAAGTTAAACGTGAGTTGAGAGCAAGATAGCAAGGTATTTTTCAAGGAATTCTTGTGTGATTTAAGTGTGCGAACCTGAAGCTACATGAACTAGATAGAAGAACCAGTTCCAAGTGTCTGTCTTTTATTCTATTTTTATTGTAGTAGGTGTTTCAAGTTGTACCTTTCAGCTTTATCTAAAAGCAATTGTATTAGGTACTCTGAGTATTGTATTCAAGTTAGAGTTAACTTGAACTTTTCGCAACAGTTAGAGGCTGGTTGCCATAATGGGATTAGAGGTAATCCTTAGGTTTACAAAGAATTTTGTAAATACTGTCTTGGCTCAGTGATTTAGTGAAATGTTAGGGAAAATCCTACTGAGTGTAGTAGGTCGTAGTTTTTTCACCTTTTGAGTCGGGTATTTTCCACACAAAAATACTTGCGTTCTTTACTTTCCACATTTACTATTTTCCCAACTATATTATAAGAAATACATAGAAGAACCAGGTCTTTCTATAATACGTGCACACAAAAAATTAGACACCACACAAATCACCCACTCCCCTCTTGTGTGGCATTGAAGTATAAAACATCAACCGGGCTGCTTTTGTTTTCATGGGAACCATTTATCATACTCCTTTTGTGAAAGGAATATGGTAGCTTACCACCACTAAGTTTTGTCTATCCAACTGATTGATGTTCATCAAGCTACAGAACTATGACCTCTGCTATTTTGCTAATTTCCAGATGAGTCAAGCCTGCTACGAAGCCATTGTAGGCAATGTTAGGTTTTGTGAATGGGTGTGAATGGCAAATGGAAAAGACACCTTTTGAATTGCACCCCTTCATCTCATCCTTTCATTGTCTATAAATTTAGAGTCTTAGCCTCATTTTTCAGACATGGAAAATCTGAAAAACTTTTCCCTTTTTTTTTCTACATTGTTACATTATTTTTCCATATAAACAAAGTGTCAAGTGTGATTTACTCCATTTGTTGAGTTCGCTGAAGTTCTGTAATTTCGATTGCCAGTATTACAGAATAGTTTTTTTCGTTCTATCTTGGGAGGAAGTAATCTATAACCTTGAGCAACAGTGAGGGGATTAAATTTCTTAAGGGCACACAAGCAACTTGTGGGCTCGGAAATTATTTATGTTCTCTTTTATTGAACCAACATTTCTTTTCTTCTCTGATTTTCTAGTATCGAACACAGATTACCAACACACAGCATATTGACAAAAATTCATTTTATTTTATTAGATTTGTGGTTGAATGATAGATCTAATGGTGAAACAATTAAAGGCGGATATAGAGAGAGACATAATGGAAGCATTATTTGATAGATTCATTGCGCGGGCAGGATTGACATTTATATGCATATAACTGTAAGGCACAAGAGGTCTAGATTTTACTAAAGTATTGTACCAATGGATTCTTCAAATCCTACTTAGTCTAATCCGACACAATAATATAAAGTGAATTGTGGGTGTGTTTGGTAGGAAGGAAAATATTTTCCTAGAAAATTATTTCATGAAAAATGAGTGGTTTTATCACTTATTTTCTCTTATATGGTTGGTAAGTGAAAAAAATATTTTCCGGAAAGTATTTTTTAGTGTTTGGTTAGAGAGTAAAAAATATTTTCTTATTGAAATGAAAAAAAAAATTCTACATGAAAAGAAAGTATTTTGTTTTGTTAAAATGAAAAAAAATATTTTTTTATATCATGAAAAAATTATATTCATTTGTTGAAATGAAAATAATAATCTATCTATAACATGAAAAGGAAGTACTATTAATAATATTTTTATTTAGGGTGGGTGGGTAGGTGGGGTAGGGTGGGTAGGTGGGGTTGGGTTGGTAGATGTTGGTGGGAATGGGGAATCGGGTGGGAAGGTTGAGAAGGAGTTTTGAAAAATATTTTCCCTTCTCTTAATAGGAAAAATATTTTCCTCCAATTGGATGAAAATGAGTTCATGAGGAAAATATTTTCCAAAACATTTAGGCCAACCAAACATAAGAAAATTAAAAAATATTTTTCGGAAAATATTTTCCTTCATACCAAACACACCCTGTAAAGATTAATTGTGGTTGATTTGAGATTATTCTACCCTCATCTAGATTTCGACTTTGAGAATTTGGAATGCATGGGTCTACACATTATTTCCAAATTGGCTTAAAATTTTATAAGAGTTAATTAGGCTATGGGCCTATGACCAAAATGATATGCCAATGAATAGATGCTCAGCCCAACCCGGTCAAAAACTAGGCAGCTTGTAGCATGTTTGGCCAAGTTTCTCTTATCCTAAAAGTACTTTTTTTTCAAAATTGAACTGTTTGGCCAATCTTTTGGAAGAAAAAAGTACTTTTGAGGATAAACAGAAGCATATGTTGACAATAATGCTCCTGTTTCTAATTATCAAAGAGCCAAGGGAGATGAAAGAAAAATTAGGGCTTTGGCTATATCGAATGAAAGAGGAAAATATTTTGACATGTTTAAGGAAATGTTTGATTTGGTCTTGTCTGAAATTATAAAAGGAAAACATGCCAAATATTTTGGATTTTCAGAGCAGGCCCAACAATCTACAAATATACAGCCCAATAGAAGGAGAATGCAACCCAAAAGGAAAAGAATAGAACACAATATTTTCTCATACTGAGAGAGTAGAAATTTGGAAACATTGGATACTTCTAGAATACACACACGTATTTGTAGATAAGTTTTTCCTTTTCTGTAATTATTTTTACACAACATAAAATTAGTTATAACACATCCAATCATGTATATGACAGATATGACAAGTTAGCTAGGAAGAATGTTCTTTTTGATCTTTCTCTTTTGTACATATACAATACCATGTACAGATTTGAATATACAAAAAATCAATAGAGAAGAAAACCTCCTAAATTCTTTGTTTTCCTACATGGTATCAGAGCATTAAGTGCTCAAAATCTCATTTTTTTCTAGTTCTTCTTCAGTTTTAATTTTATTTTCAAATAGCTCTTTATGCTTAAGATCAGTCCACTCCACTTTCTGGTACCTCTTCTTCAAGCATGCTTGACACCACCGGCCCTTACTACTTGCACCCATTTGATTCACTTGGAATGATTCTGGTGAACTCTCATTTTGATAGGAAAGGATATGCAGGTTAGAGCAGGGCTATTGTCATTGCCCTTTCAGCCAAGAATAAGCTTGGTTTCATTAATGGATCTTCTGCTGAGCCAGATCCTATTTTATCTCACTACAAGTCTTGGAGCAGATGTAATGACATGGTGATCTCCTGGATTCTCAACTCACTCTCGAAGGACATTGCTGAATCTGATCTCTACTCCAAAACTGCCAAAGAGATATGAAAGGAGTTAGAGGCCAGATTTGGGCAGTGTAATGGAGCTCAGCGATACCAGCTCCAAAAGGAACTCAGTGATGTTGTGCAAGGTGCTTTAGATATAGCAGGATATTTCACAAAGGTCAAGAAAAACTGGAATGAGTCAGATGCTCTCAATACATTTGACCATTTCTCCTGCAAGTGCACCCGTGGTGGTAAGCAGAAAACCATCAAATCTCATCAAGATGGAAGGATGATCCAGTTTTTGATAGGGCTTAATAAAGCCTATTCAAGTGTTAAGAGCAGTATTCTAATGATGGACCCTCTTCCCACTGTTAGCCATGCTTATTCTTTGCTCATTCAGGATGAGAAATAAAGAAAAGTCCATGAAGCTACTTTCCTGGTGACAAATCAGAGGTTTAACAACAATTAGAGGACAAACAACTTTCAGAAGTTTAATTCTGCTGCTGGAACTATGAAACACAACTCTGATAAGCCGAAGGGAGGAAAATTTTGCACTTACTATAAAATGACAAATCATGTTGTTGATAATTATTATAGCTCTTTCAGCTTCTCCAAGAAGTGAAGGTTGGACAACAGAGTGATCAAATGTTTTCACTACTATCTCACACTGATTCTTTCTCATGGGTACTTGATTTTGGAGCCTCAGAACAGATAACTTATGATCATTTACTCTTATTTAATATCATGCCTCTGTCTACAATATTGTATGTTAAATTGCCTAATTCTCAAAAACTCAAAGTTACTCATAAGGGTAGTGTTAATATCTTGCCTGATCTTACTCTCCACAATGTGCTTTTTGTACCAGAATTCGGATTCAATCATCTCCCAGTCTACAAATTCACTACTCAATTAAGTTGTTTGTTGATTTTTTATTCTCTTGGTGCAATCTTGCAGGGCCCTTCAATAAAGAGGCCAGTGGTTCTTGGTGAAGTTCAAGAATGATTATATGATCTAAAGTCTATTCCAATCAAGCCTAGTGATGCTCCAGTCAAGTCTGCCTCAGTTTCAGTTTTTCCTAGTTCAGTTTCAGTTAGAACTTTAGCTTCTAAGTTTGTTTGTAATAATTCTAGTACTACTCCAGTTTCTAATTCTCAATCCAATTCCAAGATATTATCTGATGTAAGCCTTTGGAACAAGAGATTGGAGCATTTGCCTATTTCTAGTATGAAGAATCTTTCTAGTTTTCTATTGTCTTCATTATCTGCTTTTACTTATCCACGTGATGTTTGTTCAAAAGCAAGGTAGTCTAAGCTTCCTTTTCCTACTAGTACAATCTCAACTAAATCTATCTTTGAACTTATCCATGTGGATACTTGGGGCCCTTATAAAATCACAACTCATGATAGTTACAAGTAATTTCTAACAATTGTTGATAATTTTAGCATGGGTACATGGACATATCTTCTTTAAACAAAAAGCAATGCCTTCACTGTTTTGAAGTTTTTTTTTTGGTTTTAGTTGAAAGACATTTTAATGCCAAGGCAAAAATTATTAGATCTGACAATGCAAAAGAGTTAGGTTCTAGCCTAAACACCTCTGATTTCCTATCTTCCCAAGGTATATAATACCAGACCTCTTGTGTAGCCACACCACAACAGAATGGAGTGGTCGAAAGAAAATAAAAATATCTTTTGGAGACTTGCAGGGCTTTACTTTTTCAGTCCAATCTACCTTTATCCTATTGGGGTGAATGTCTTTTGACTACTACTTATTTGATTAACAGGTTTCTTTCTAGGGTTCTACATTACAAAATACCATATGAGCTACTTTTTGGCGGGTCTCCTTCTTATGATAACCTCAAAAGTTTTGGTTGCCTTTGCTATGCTGCTACTCTCCCTCAATCCAGGTCTAAGTTGGACCCTAGAGCTATCAAATGTGTATTTTTGGGTTTTTCTTTTAACCAAAAGGGATACAAACCGTTGGATGTACTTACTATGAAAATTTTTATTTCCAGAAATGTAAGATTTTATGAAAAAAAAAATATTTTTCTTTCTACTCCCTATGTTCTATTTTTCCAGTATCACCTTCCTCTCCTATTTCCTATTCTTATTCCCATCCTCTCTCTTTTCCTGTTTCTCCTCCTATCTCTTCCCCTAACTCTCTACCTTCTAGTTTTGCCACTAACTCTATTCTTTCTTCCTCTTCTTTTTCCTCTCCAATGCCTTCTATGACTCACAGTCCAGTACCTTTCATTCTTCCTACATATGCATATTCCCCTTCTCTGTTTTAGTTGAGAAGGTCCTCCAGACATGTTCATCCTCCTACCTATTTAAAGAATTATATATGTAATGCAGTTTACCTGACTGATCTAACCTCTATATATTTTGCAGCCTCACCCTCACCTTTTACGCTACATATTTCTACTCTTTCTCATTCTAATCATGCTTACTCAACTTCTCATATTCATGAGCAAGCCTATTTACACCCATGTTGGCAGGAAGAAATGGCACATGAGTTTGAGGCTTTGGAGGCCAACAACACTTGGGATGTAGTTTTTCTTCCTAAAAGAAAAAAAGAAACTACCTTGTAAATGGGTTTACAAAGTTAAATACAAAGTAGATGGCAGTATCGAAAGGTTCAAGGCACGACTAGTCATTCGAGGGGATGTTCAACGAGAAGGCATTGATTATACAGAAAAATTTTCACCTATGGTCAAGATGACCATTGTGAGATGCCTATTAGCAGTTGCAGTTAAAAAGGGCTGGACTTTGTTTCAATTAGACATTAACAATGCTTTTCTTCATGGTAATTTATAAGAAGAAGTGTATATGAAGTTTCTTGTTGGTATGCAACCTCCTAGTTCTAGTCATATATGTAGATTGAGGAAGTATTTATATGGTCTAAAACAGGCCTCACGGCAGTGGTATGCAAGACTAACTGCTTCTCTTAATTTTAAAGGGTATTCTTATTCCCTAAATGACTATTCCCTAGTTTTCAAGAAAACAACTATTGGAGTATGAATCCTTGCAGTTTATGTTGATGATATCCTTTTAAGGGAGTCTCAAGGACTAAGTTTTATACAGAGAAAGTTTACCTTGGAATTGTTGCTTGAATTTGATTGTCTTGACAACAAACCAACTGATTCTCCACTTCAGCCATCAACTAAACTTTATGCTGATGTTGGTGAGCTTTTTCCTTATCCTACTGTTTATCAGCGACTACTGGGAAAGCTAAGTTTTTTGACTCATACCCACCCAGATTTATCATTTGCCATTCAGCATTTTGACAAGCGCAAAACAGACACTTAAATTTTGCTCGCTAGTCAAAGATAATATAGTATAATATCGTATTCACATGGATTGGAGTTAAATAGTATTATCATAGTTTGTAACTAGATTGCTATCCAAGATGATCAACAATTTAGATTTATTTAGTTAATACTAAAATTAATTAAGAATCTAGAGCTAATGACTAATGACACTCACAACAAAGGTAAGCAAGGAAGTTATCAATGGGAGAAAATAGGGTTTTGACGAAAAAAGTGCAAGATAATTATCTGAGATTTAACTCTAGATAATTCACTTCTAATGTTCAAGTGAGTCTCTCGAATTTACTTAATTATCAGTATAAATACTTAGCTAAAACTCCTCTCTCGATTAAGTCTCAACCTCACAATATGAACCAATTTAAGCCATGTGAAGATCTGCAAGAATTCGTAGTGGATCGGTCTTTAGCAGAACCTCTTTCGATTATCCTCCTAACTAGGTTTAATCAATGATTCAACTAGCCTCTTTCGATTACTTAGAAGAATCTATGAACTCAACCAACCATATAGTGCAAAGATATCACAAGTTATGCCTCTTTGGATTACAAGAACAAGTGAATATAGATGAAACAATTAAATCTTCCAAAAATGATTCAAATATATAAAATAGAGTTATAATTCACAAACATTCATCAATACACCAGATCTATCAAAAACCAAAAGGATCTACTCCATAGACATGGAGAAGTTCTTCACAAATGTAACTAAAGTATAAAGAAACATACATTCAATCCAAACCCGGATCTTGAGTGAGGAAGAAATGATGAAATCATTGTGCTTGTGTTCTTTCAACTCCTCCTTAGTTTCCTTAGGTCGAAAATGTGTCAAAAGTCCCGAAAATGGCATTTTTTTTGTATATTTAAGACACCCCCCAATAATCCCCGGATGAAAATACCTCTTTTTAGCGAAAATGGGAATATACTCTAACATTTTTGTACTATTGCGCTGCATGTCGCGCCGCATGTCGCCGCGTCGCATGTCACGCCGCGGCATGCGACGCGCTAGTGGGAAATTCCAGTACGATTTGCAAATCAGTTGCTGGGCATATTTTACACAGTTGTGCTGCCCCATGCGACACGACAGTGTATTGTTCTTTGAGTGATTTGTTTTTTCCCAATTTTTGACATCCGGACTTGGTACTCGACCCCCGAATGCGATCCCAGTTTAATCCATTGGGCTTCTACTTAGACTTCAAAGCTTCAAATAGCTCAAACTTTCTCTGTAACATCTAAATAACTTGTAATTACTCCTATATGGTATAAAACACACAATAAGTATAAAACACGACTAATTAAGCTCAACATAAGTAAAGTGCAGTGAATTAGAGTGTAATAAGAGACTAAAATACGGGATTATAGACTACCATCAACACCCCACATTTAAACCATTGCTCGTCCTCGAGCAAACAAACTAGACTTCACATAGACACAACCTTTTTAAATAACTCTCCTAAGTCATCACACCAAGAATAATAGAACAGATTAAGCACAATACTGTAACATCTTTGCCTCAAGAGTTGATACAAAAACACCACATATTTTTCACAATCTGCTCACTTACTCTACAGAAGTCAATGACATTACCTTTCCTTTATGAATCAAGTGCCCTCACACAACAATAGAGAGTAGTTCCAAAAATAATAAAGTTTAAGAACAATTAGGAACTCAAGATAGAAAGATTTCACTCACTCTTAGAAGTAATATTCATATGCCACAAAGAATTTACCATAAGCTTGCCCATTGTGTACTACTCTACTAATTGAGCTTATTCAGTCAAGGATCAAGTAGGACTTTATTTGGTTGTAATGTAGGTTGCGGGATGGGTATGATACATTTGGATATATTGACTACACCTACCTAAGCACTTTAATACATACAATTGGACATTCAAAATCCCACACTTTTTTCAAACTCCACCCTTACATCAATATATGTCAACTCCCCACTTCTTTAAGCACACATACATTAAAAGTTACCACTATCAATGAATATTTACACAACAATGCAACTATATATTCTTCAATTCACGTGGCTCTTATGTTTTTCAAAACAATGCACCTTTCTCCTTATTTCATTAATTTCACTCCAAAGCCAACCAACACCCCACACTTGAACTTTTACAAAGTTCATAACAATTTCAAGTGATCGTGAGAGGTAAAATGGGTAAGGCTTATAATGTGGTTGCTAAAGAAATAGGATTACATGCTCAAAGGGGTTAACTAAGATATATAACAATTAGGTGGGTACAACATATAACTGGCTCAACAAAGAAATGCCTATATCACTTCCAAGAGTGAATAAAACTACTATTTCGATTTGCAAACACACCGAAAAAGTTCTAGAAATAAAATGCAATGCACCTAATACACAAAATCTCACACATATATGGCACAAAACTCACTCACGATCGGACTCATCAAGACACTCTAATCAAAGTAGTTAAGCAAAGTTAAGATCATACAATTTAAGGTGCTTATACATGAGTCAAAAACTGAGCCTAAGCGTCACAACTAAAGCACTTACTATTCTCAAGGCATAATAAAGTCAAGAGATATTTCTTTCATTTAAAATCATAGTACAAGATCTCCTACTCCTAAAAAACAACTAACTACACCCGGTTCAAACAAAAACCTTGAAAAAGAACCGCGGCACAAAGAAAAACCAAGGGGAAATTATTATACTACCTAAAGAAAATAATATATATTTTCTCTTCGACTTAATCCCTCAAGAAACCTGTCAAACGACATTCATCATCAGAAAAAATCAAAAATCTTAAAATTTTCAATCAAATGAATTACAAAAACACACATAAACATTTATAAATTCTATACATATATTCATCCCCACCCCACACTTTAAATTGTGTCATGTCCCTATGACACACAAATAAAAAGAAAGAGGTAAGGACAACTTCCCTGAACATTTAGTCGGGGTTTGAGTCGAACTTGGGCTCCATCCCTCGCGCCCGAACTAGTGCACTCATCCATGTAGATAGCTTCTTCTCAGCCTTCTTGGGGTACACCCTACACTCACTACAGCATTCTCTGTCACGCCCTTCACTTTCCACACCACACTAGCAGTTAGCTTATCCCTTTTTACCCCCGTTTCTACACCCATCTCAAAAGTCACCGTTTTCTCGCCCACTATAAGCATGAGTTTTCTCTCATGTATATCTAATATTTATCTACCCGTTGCTAGGAATGGTCTTCCTAGGATGAGGGGGGCTCCTTTTTCTCTTCCATATTAACCACTATGAAATCCAAAGAAAATACAAACTTATCTACCCGAACTAAGACATCTTCAACTATTCCCTCGGGTATAGAGTCGTTTAGTCTTCCAACTGAAAAGATATTGGTGCATACCTTATCTATCCAATCTCCTTCTCCAGTTTCCTGTAAATAGATAGAGGCATTAAATTAATTGAGGCACCAAAATTACATAGAGACTTTTCAAAATTAGTAGTGCTCAAAGAGCAAGGTATGTTAAAACTCCCTTGATCTTCATATTTTTCTATGAGTTTGTTTTGCAATATTGCACTGCAATGCTCTGTGAGCTTGACCACTAAGGTCTCTTTCATTTTCCTCTTCTTTGTGAGGATCTCCTTCAAGATCTTGGCATAAGACGGCATTTGAAAGAGCACTTCTGTGAATGGTAGGTTTACATGAACCTGTTTCAGCACATCTAGAAATCTCTCTAAATGCTTGTCCAGCTTTTCTCTACTTAGCTTTTGGGTAAAAGGCAGCGCATGCATATGTTTTCTCGCCTCAGGTTCCTTCTTTCTCGAGTTTTCTTCCTTCTTCTTTTCGATACCACTTTTCAGCTGCTCCCCGCTTTCTTTTTCATGTCTCACATCTTTGTGGATTGGGGTGAGATCTTTCAACACTTGCCCACTTCTCAAAGTTACAACATTCACTATTTCTTTGGGATTTCTTTCTATATCAGCCGAGAGTGTTCCTAGGACTCTCTCAGACATTAGAGTAGCTAAGTGCCCAACCTGTCTTTCCAGACTTCGAAAAGATATACCCAATTCTTTGATAGATGCATCATGGGAGTCAAGCCTCTCATCTGTCTTGATAATGAAGGTCTTCATAAGATCTTCCATGCTGGGTTGATTCAACTGTGGAGATTGATATTGCTGCCTCTGCTGATTTTGAAAACCCGGAGCTCCTTATTCCTGGAATCTGGGGTTGTTTTGTTGCCATGCATTTGCAGTACCCCCAGGTGAACTCTATGAAAAAATGGGGTGCCTCTGACCCATTGCTTTAAAATTATAGTTTCTTACAGCATTCACTTCCTCAGTTGAGCCTTAACACTCATGAGTAGGGTGTCCTCTTCCACATATATCACAAGCTGCGTGGTATACATTTTGCATCGAAGCTACAGTTTGCTTTCGTATTTCTTTAGCCATAACATCAATTTGTACTTGCGCAAATGTAGTAGCATCAACTTGGTGAACACCAGTTGATTTTCTTCTTTTCACACTATCAGAGGGCCACTAATTAGCATCTTCGGATAACTCATCAAGAATAGTAACTATCTCCTCTGGAGTCTTCTTTATAAGCCTCCAACTGCATTGCTTAATGTTCTACGCAAGGTTGTTATCAATCTATCCCAAAAATCCTGGAGTTGCATCCAGAGATCAATTCTGTTATGTTGACACCTCCTAACTATCTCCTTAAACCTCTCTCATGCTTCAAAACAATTTCATTCTCTTTCTGGCAGAATTTATGGATTTCTCTTCTAAACTTGACCATCTTAGCTGAGGAGAAATATTTATCAAGAAAGTTTCTAGTCATTTTCTCCCATGTTCTAATTGATCCAATTGGCAAGTTTCGAAGCCACTGCTTCGCATCATCTTTAAGTAGAAAGGAGAATGCCCTTAAATACACTGCATCTTGTGAGACCCCATTGTATTAAAAGGTTTTCATAATCTCCTCGAAGTCCACCAGATGCGTTTTTGGATCTTCGTTCATCTTCCCTCTGAAAACACAATTGTTTTGAATGGTTTGAAGCAAGCCTTGCTTCAGCTCGAAATTATTGGATGCAATTGGAGGTGGTCCAACACTTGACAATCCTTGATTGTAGACTTGTCTGGCGTAGTCACCCAATGCTCTACCAAGCCTTGGTATCGCATTCTCGAATTGGTCTTCAATCAAGGGTCGATTTAGATTGAATCTTCGACCCATATTGTCTTCGACAGTTTCCTCAGCAACACTATGGGCTGCCTCATCAGATATCCTTACAGTTGCCTCTACCTCATTGTCATCGTTATTATCCATGTGTTCTTGGTTGGAAGGTTGCCCCAAGAACCTTACAGTAAACTCTTTCTCCTTCCTCAGTTGTCACAAGTGTTTTTCCAATTCCGGGTTGTAGGGTATTACTTATTTACAAGAAGATCGTGTCATACACAACAGACGTAACGTGTTGCCCTGCACACGGAGAAGAAACCCGTGAAGAACAAAATAAAAGTAAAAAAAACAAAAAAATCCTGAATTAGCACTACAAAATATTTCAAACACTATTAATTGCCAATCTCCGGCAACAACGCCAAAATTTGACAAGCGAAAACACACACACTTAAATTGTACTCACTAGTCAAAGATAGTATATTATAATATCGTATCCATAGGGATTGGAGTTAAATAATATTATCGTAGTTTGTAGCTATATTGCTATCCAAGATGATCAACAATTTAGATTTTTGTGGTTAATACTAAAATTGATTAAGAATCTAGAGCTAATGACTAATGACAGTCACAATAAAGGTAAGCAAGGAAGTTACCAATGGGAGAAAATAGGGTTTTGACGGAATAAGTGCAAGATAATAATCTGGGATTTCACTCTAGATAATTCACTTTTAATGTTCAAGTGAGTCTCTTGAATTTACTTAATTATCAGTACAAATGTTTAGCAAAACCTCCACTCTCGATTAAGTCTCAACCTCACAATATGAACCAATTTAAGCCCTGTGAAGATCTACAAGAATTCATAGTGGATTGGTCTTTAGGAGAACCTCTTTCGATTATCCTCCTAACTAGGTTTAATCAATGATTCAACTAACCTCTTTCGATTACTTAAAAGAATCTATGAACTCAACCAACCATATAGTGCAAAGATATCACAAGTTATGCCTCTTTCGATTACAAGAACAAGTGAATATTGATGAAATAATTAAATCTTCCAAAAATGATTCAAATACATAAAATAGAGTTATAATTCACAAACAATCATCAATACACCAAATTCATCAAAAACCAAAAGGATCTACTCCATAGACATGGAGAAATTCTTCACAAATGTAACTAAAGTGTAGGGAAACATAAATTCAATCCAAACCCAGATCATGAGTGAGGAAGGAATGATGAAATCCTTGTGCTTGTGTTCTTCAAACTCCTCCTTAGTCTCCTTAGCCTCCTTAGGTCGAAAATGTGTCAAAAGTCCCGAAAATGGCATTTTTCCGTGTATTTAAGACACCCCCAATAATCCCTGGACGAAAATATCCTTTTTAGCGGAAATGGAAAGATACTCTAACATTTTTGTACTATCGTGCCGCGCCGCAGAATGCGACGCGCTTGTGGGAAATTCCAGTACGATTTGCAAATCCGTTTTTGGGCATATTTTAGATAGTCGCAGTGCCCCATGCGGTGCGGCAGTGTATTGTTCTTAGAGTGATTCATTTTTTCCCAATTTTTGACATCCAGACTTGGTACTCGACCCCCGAATGCGATCCTGATTTAATCCCTTGGACTTCTACTCAGACTTCAAAGCTCCAAATAGCTCGAATTTGCTCTGTAACATCTAAATAACTCGAAATCACTCCTACACGGTATAAAACACACAATAAGTGTAAAACACAACTAATTAAGCTCAATATAAGTAAAGTGCAGTAGATTATAGTGTAATAAGCGACTAAAATACGGGATTATAGTCTACCATCACATTTGACTCAAAACATGCAAACTCTTCGACAACCTCATTTTCGAGCAGCCATTCACTATCTTCGTTACTTACTTGCCAATCCGGGTCTTGGTTTGTTTTTAAGAACTGATCCCCCTTTTCAGCTGCTTGCCTTTTGTGATTACGACTGGGGTTCTTTCCTGGATACTCGTCGTTCTGTTAGCAGCTATTTCATTAGCCTTGGTGGCTTTCTTATTTCTTGGAAATCAAAGAAACAACCTTTAATTTCCCTCCCCTCTGCCGAATTAGAGTACATATCCATGAGGAGCGTTGTTGCCGAACTTACATGGATCGTTTGCTTAATATCTGACCTCACCATTTCACCATCTTTTCCGGTCTCTCTTCATTATGATTGTCAAGCTGCCAAACATATCGCTCGAAATCCAGTTTTCTATGAGCGTAGCAAGCATGTGGAGCTTGATTGTCATTTTGTTCGCCAACAGTTCCTTGCCGACCTCATTACTCTCAATTTTGTTCCCTCTGTTTCTCAACTTGCCGACGTCTTCACCAAATCTCTCACTTGCCTTTGTCATCAGCAAGTTATAGGCAAGTTGGGGGTTTCTTCATACCCCTCCAACTTGAGGGAGGGGTGTGTGTGTGTGTTAACAATAATGCTCTTATTTCTAATCGTCAAAGAGTCAAGGGAGATGAAAGAAAAATTAGGTCTTTGGTTGTATCGAATGAAAGAGGGAAATGTTTTGACATGTTTAAGGAAAGGTTTGATTTGGTCTTGTCTAAAATTATAAAAAGAAAACGGGCCAGAAGTTTTGGACTTCCGGAGCAGGCCTAACAATTTACAAATATACAACCTAATAGATGGAGAATGCAACTCAAAAGGAAAAGAATAGAACACAATATTTTCTCATACTCAAAAAGTAAAAATTTGGAAACATTTGATACTTCTAGAATACATACACGTATTTGTAGATGAGTTTTTCCTTTTCTGTAATTATTTTTACACAGTATAAAATTAGTTATCACACATCCAATCATGTATAGGACATTTGTGACAAGTTAGTTGGGAAGAACATTCTTTTTTCTCTTTCTTTTTTGTTTATATACAATACCATGTACAGATTTGAATATACAGAAAATCAATAGAGAATAAAACCTCCTAAATTCTCTGTTTTCCTACAGCATAAAAAAGTAACTTCTTTCCAAAAATACTTTTGATAAAAATACACTTAGAAGTAGTTTTTAAAAGCTTGGCCAAACACTAATTGGTGCTTAGAGGTGCATTTCAAATCAATTATCCAAACACAAACAACTTCTCACTAAAAGTACTTTTGAGAAAAAGCACTTCTCAAAATAAGATAATTTTTGCAGCTTGGCCAAACAGGCTATTGGGAAAGTTATACTTTCATGGGTTGAATTTGACACTTCTAATTTTTCTCAGGTTTCCTACACAGTGGGACTTTTACATTTGGGAAATTATTATTTAAGTTAGTACAAACATTAGCCAATTTATAAATTATTACCAATATTAATCAATTAGCCATTTGTAGCTAAAAAAAGATCAAATTCTTGCTTTCTTTTGAGTGTGCTATTGGAATGGATTGGATACATCTTAAGGAGTTTAAAGCTCAGTTTTGGGATAATTTGGTAGAGTTTTGAGCTGGTTTGAATTAAAAATTTGAAGTAGAAGATGAACATAGAAAAGATGATTTGGTATCACATATGTATCATATGTGTATCACATATATATCATATTTGTATCACATATGTATCATATTTGTATCAAATGTGCATCACATGTATATTCATGTATACTTGTTTGTGAGATACATGCGTGATACATGTCTCGCAAAAAAAAAATTGAATTCAATTTTAACTACGAATTTTGATATCAAATCAGTCCAAGTCACCTCCAATCTTCCTCAAGCTTTGTGTATTGACTCATCTATATGCTTTCAATGAATTTCAACCACACCCATTAAAAAAATATCACTTTTTGCCTAGAGTTTTGAATATATATATATATATATATATATATATATATATATATATATATATATATATACACACACACATTTTAACACCTTGTTTGTTACTTCATCCATGAAATATTTTTTCCGTCTTGCATCTAATGCCGCTAATCATGCTTAAAAATATGGAAGAAAATATTTGCGTATGATTCTTGGAGAGAAAGAATCCTTCTTTATTTGAGTTTTCAATTTTTGTATGTGCTGGACTAGTTTTGATAAGTTAATAATTAATTACTAGATATTGATAAGTTATGACTTATTTGAGATATTTCCGTAAGATTTTCTTTACATTTTTTCTCAGCTGTTGTATTGCCTTGAGATAGAAAAACAAATGTTGCAGAAAATAATTAAATAAACTACTGAAACATTTTAACGATATGCTTCTTATTCCGTTGACAGGAAATTAAAATTTGTATGAGATCAGGTACATGTAAAATCGAGTTGCTAGGTATATGGATTAGAATTATTTCCGCTATAACTTTACTAAAGTCTCAGCCAATAGTGTTAGTTTATTGAATCGAGATGTTTTAAACACAAATTACTACGTAGTATAACCACATCTAATCTAGGCAAGAGGAAATTAGATCGCATTAAGTGGAACATTGTGACTTCCTAGAGATATGTCGGCACGATATTCTCTTTGCCAAGCCTTGTCATTTTTCAACATAAGAATCTATTGTAATTAATTAATTCCTGCTGATTGGATCTTGTCCTTGCATTGTTGCTTTGTCAGTTTGAACCTTCATTGGAATTCCAATCATAGGTTAACCTGCTTCGGTGGGATTGGAACCCCAATATAGGACCCCAATATATAGAACCTTAATTGTGCTTTACAGTTTTTCAATATCTGAAGGGTCTAATAAACGACCAGCCGATAGTTTATGTTAGAATGATCCATTGATCAGTTCAATTGTAATCTCATCACTTCCTTTAAAATGGAGTAGAATACAACATACAATTTCTGCATAATTAATGATAATATAATTGCCACCATATATATCCATTCTTATGCTTCAATTAAGCACTCATAGTTAAGGGTCAATTGGTTTTTTAGCTATTTACAAATTTGTTTTTAGTTTTATGATCCTATCTTTTTTTTTATACATAAAAAATTTTAAAAAAATATTTTTCTTAAATTCAATATTATAAAAGGACATGATATACAAAAAGCACCATAATTATAAATCTAACACTTGGACGAACAAGTTTATAATCTTGAAATGAAATACTCACATAGTGACAACCGCATTTGCGGTCTACTTAAAGCATACTCTTGACCTAGGGAACGGAATAATTTCCTCTGGCACTATAATTTTTTGTTTTTCTTTTAAACTCACATGATTTTCTTGAGCTTGTAATAAGTTTGTCCTCGAAATCGAAACAGGGGTATTCTCAGCTTTGATCTGGGGTAGTTCATTTAACAGAATAAGGGTCCGAAATATAAATGTGATCTTTATAAACTCAAATGACCGAAATGAGTGAAAAAAATATATTTTGACGGTATATTGTCGAAATCGATTTTGGTCTTCGTACGACTGGTCAAGATGAAAAACATAATGGATAGAAAAGAGTCTTCATAATATCAAGATGAGATCCGAAGAAGGCACAAACGAGCTTCGAGTTTTAGGGACAGATCAAATACCAAGCACGAAGTCATTATCGAGCTCGAATCCAAATCGAACTATGATGAGAAGCGATGGAATCGGGCTTAAGATCCAGAGGCCAACCAATACCGAGCCCAAGTCAATACCGGACCCAGAGTTAATATCGAGCTCGAGCCCACATCGAGCTCTAAGCCTGGAAACCGACCGATACCAAGTCCGATCAAGATCGAGCCAAGAGACAAGGGTCGTTACATCCGCACTAAGAAAGGGAATCTCGTCGGAAATTAGGGAAAAGTTTATTTATCATGGTTTCTCACTATGTATTTTTTATTATATCCAAAGTAGAATCCCTCCACTACAAGAGGGATGGCTATTATTCCTGGAAGGGGGCATCAAATTATTAATACACTGTAACTCAAATACTGTTGATACATTCCCATATTAAGAGATTTATCCTTTTGAGCTTCATACATAATTTCATTTTTGCTTGTTCATAAATCATCTTCCTTTCAACTCGGTTTGTATCTTTTCTTTATAGTCAATATTCGATATTTCTGCTCACTCTTACGATTTGTGCCAAGTTATACTATATATCCTTAGAACTACGTACAAATTCAACTCAACCGTTTTTCAGGTAAACAGTTTGGCGCCCATAACAGTGATTATTTGATACGAATATCTGCAAACACGCCATTTTACGTTTGTTTTTGGAAGTGTCTTTGATGTCAGATTAGAAACTGCGAGCTCTCAATTAATGGCCCTATCTATCGACAACAAAGATAGCCTTCAAGATGAAAACAACAACTTAATGATCGATGAGGAAAGGCCGCTCGTCAATACCGTTGGAGCTCGGATCGAAGTACCAGTAGACGTTAATCTGCATATGGCCATCAATGCAAACCAACGTTCCAACCCTGAAAATAGCATTCATGGTGGAACTCGATATGCAGCTCGAAATACCCAGAACGTTGAGGAAAACGGAATCAGCTTACGTATGATTTTCGAAATATTGCAAGCAAAACAGGTAGCGATAGCTCAGTTGTAGAGTCCAACCCAGGTACCGAGCAGGCCGGAGCCCAGTCTACCCTGAGAAATCACCCACAGAACGGAGCTAGCAATAGTAAGATCAAATGAGCAATAATCGGGGACTAATCCCGAAATTGTTAAGATACTCGAGGAACTCCCAAAACGGATCGAAGCAAATGATAAAAAGTGGAAACATATAGCTCTACGGTCGATCAGATCCCGGGGGCACCACCTGTGCTGAAAGGGTTGGATTCCAAAACATTCGTGCAAAATCCTTTTCCACCAAGTGCAGCTCCAAAACCGATCCCTAAAAAATTCTGCATGCCCAAGATTCCTAAATATAATGGAACGACCGACCCCAATAAATATGTCACCTCTTACACATGTACCATCAAGGGTAGCGATTTAGAAGACGATGAAATCGAATATGTGTTGTTGAAAAAATCAGGAGAGACCCTTTCGAAGGGAGCAATGATTTGGTATCACAACCTACCACCAAACTCCATCGACTCATTCGTCATGTTAGCAGATTCTTTCGTAAAGGCACACGCAGGGGCCATAAAAGTCGCAACGAGGAAATCGGACCTTTTCAAGATAAGACAAAGGGATAATGAAATGCTGAGGGAATTCGTGTCCCGGTTTCAAATAGAACGCATAGAATTGCCACCGGTCACATATGATTGGGCCGTTCAAGCTTTCACTCAAGGGTTGAACGAGTAGAGTTCGGTAGCATCACATCAGCTGAAACAAAATTTGATCGAGTATTTGGCTGTAACATGGGCAGATGTTCACAATCGATATCAATCGAAGATCAGGGTCGAGGACGACCAATTAGGAGACCCTTCCAGTTCAGTATATCCAAACAGGTCGGTACTTAAATACCAGAGGGACGTCGACAGAGATCCAAGGTCGAACAGAGACCGATATCAACCATATACCGTAGATCGAAGGAACAATGGTTCAGGACACAAATCTGCCCGGAATAATCGAAGAAGTGATTGAGTACAAAATTCTCGGGGACTTATGAGAAAAAGTGGTTTTGACAAGCATGTCGATCCCACAGAAGCACCTCGGTTATCGGAATATAGCTTTAGCATCGATACATCGGGCATTGTTTTGGCCATCGAAGGATTAAAGATACCAGGTGGCCTAGACCCATACAAACCGATCCTTCCCAAAGAAACCCAAATTTGATGTGCAAGTATCATGGCATGCATGGTCACAAGACCGAAGATTGCAGGTAATTAAGGGAGGAGGTAGCCCGTCTATTCAATGAGGGCCACCTTCGAGAGTTCCTCAGCGATCGATCCAAGAATCATTTCAGAGAAAGGGATGCCAACAGGAAAAATGAACAGGAGGAACCCCAACATGTCATTCATATGATCGCCGGTGGGGTCGACACTCCATAGGGACCCATATTCAAATGCATTAAGGTATCAATCACTAGGGAAAAACAAGCATGAGACTATGTGCCCGAAGGCACTTTATCATTCAACAACGAAGAAGCAGAAGGCATTTCTCAGCCCCACAACGATGCTATGGTAATTTTTATCTTATTAAATAAAGTTCAAGTTAAGCGTGTTTTAGTGGATCCAGGTAGCTCGACGAATATCATCCGATCGAGGGTCGTGGAGCAGCTCGGCCTACAAAATAAAATCGTGCCCGCAACTCGCGTCTTAAACGACTTCAATATGGCCAGTGAAACAACTAAATGAGAGATTACTCTACCGGTGAACGTAGCTGGAACTATTCAAGATACCAAGTTCCACGTAATCGAGGGTGACATGAGGTATAATGCCCTTCTCGGAAGGCCTTGGATCAATAATATGAGGGCAGCCCCTTTGACTCTCCACCAAATGATGAAATTCCCAATGTCATATGGTGTAAACAAAGTATACGGGGATGAGCATGCTGCAAAGGAAATTTTTACGGTCGATGAGGTAACACCGATATCAACACTATCAATCTCGTAAAGGTCGAGCATCGAAGGTAAACACGAAGTCAAATAGCAATCACAGCCACCAGCCTCGACCGAATCAAGGAAGCAGGAGATAGAAGAAAAATAGGAGGATTTTCTGACCCCTCAAACTTTTAATGTTCCCGAAGATTCTGACTCTACCAAATCAATGGTCGAAGAGCTGGAACAGGTTATATTGATCGAGTACCTGCCCGAGCGAAAGGTATACCTGGGAATGAGATTAATCCCCGAACTCAGGAAAAAGCTTATTCAATTTCTTATTGATAACATAGATTATTTTGCTTGGTCCCATTTAGACATGACAGGGATCCCACCGGAGATAACGACGCATCGGCTAAGCCTGAACCCTAGGTTTAAACCGGTGAAGCAAAAGAGAATACCCCAGTTAGAGGTAAAGCAAGCATTCCTAAAGGACGAGGTAACTAAACCGCTCAAAATAGGGTCCATTCGGGAGGTGAAATATCCCGAATGGTTAGCCAATGTAGTTGTAGTCCCTAAAAAGGGGAACAAACTTAGAATGTGTGTAGATTATAAGGATTTAAATAAGGCGTGCCCCAAAGATTATTTTTCACTGCCTAACATCAGTCACATGATCGATGCCACGGCCGGCCACGAGATCCTTACTTTTCTCGATGCCTATTTCGGGTACAATCAAATCCAATGAACCCGGAGGACCGAGAAAAGACTTCATTTATCACCAAGTATGGAACATATTGTTATAATGTAATGCCCTTCGGGCTAAAAAATGTGGGAGCTACTTACCAACGCCTAGTAAATAAAATGTTAGAAGAACAAATAGGTAAATCAATTGAAGTTAGTATTTATGACATGCTAGTTAAGTCCCTACGCACAGAGGACCATTTGGTTCATTTGCAGGAAACGTTCGAGATTTTAAGGAAATAAAACATGAAGCTCAACCCCAAGAAGTGTGCTTTCGGGGTCGGTTCGGGGAAGTTCCTTGGCTTCATGGTATTGAATCGGGAGATAGAGATCAACCCCGATAAAATCAAGTCCATCGAAGATATTACCGCCATAGACAGTGTAAAAGTCATGTAGAAGCCAACCAGACGGATAGCTGCCTTAGGCCGATTCATTTCAAAGTCGTCAGATCGAAGCCACTCATTTTTCTCTCTACTAAAAAAGAAGAACGATTTCGTCTGGACCCCGGAATGTCAACATGCATTAGAGGAATTGAAGCGATACCTATCGAGCTCACCGCTGCTTCACACTCCGAAGGCAGTTGAGAAACTTTACTTGTACTTGGCAGTATCAAAAATAGTGGTATCCTAATTCGAGAAGAGCAAGGTACGCAATTTCCTGTTTATTATGTTAGTCGAACCTTAAGGGAAGCAGAAACTAGATATCCACATTTAGAGAAATTGGCACTTGCACTGATAAGCGCCTCTAAAAAGTTAATACCATACTTTCAATGTCACCCCATATGCGTATTAACCACTTACCCACTTGGTAATATTTTGCACAAGCCTGAACTATCGGGCCGATTGGCCAAATGGGCTGTCAAACTCAGTGGGTACAATATCGAATATCAACCTTGGACAACCATCAAATATCAAATTTTAGCGGACTTCGTGGCCGATTTCATGCCAACCCTCGTATCCAAAGTTGAAAAGGAACTCTTGTTAAAATCGGGCATATCATCAGGGTTATGGCCCCTCTTCACAGAGGTGCTTCGAATGTGAAGGGGTCTGAGCTAGGCATCGTTTTGAAGCCGCCCACGGGTAGCACTATTAGGCAATCTATCAAAACTTCTAGGTTGACTAACAACGAGGCCGAGTATGAGGCTATGATTGCAGGTCTCGAGCTAGCTAAAAGCTTGGGAGCACAAGTCATTGAAGCCAAGTGTGACTCTTTACTAGTGGTAAACCAAGTAAAAAACCTTCGAACTTCGAAAGGATATAATGCAAATGTATTTGGACAAACTGCAGGTAACTTTGCACAGTTTCAAAAAATGGACTTTACAGCATGTACCTCGAGAACAAAACAGTGAGGCCGATGAATTTGCAAATTTGGGGTCATTGGTCGAGGAAGACGAGATCAGCTCGGGACCTGTCGTTCAACACTCGAAATTCGTAATCAAGGAAGGTCATGCCGAGATAAACTTTAAAATCTTAACCTGGGATTGGAGGAATAAATATATTGAATACTTGAAGAACGAAAAGTTCTCATCGGGCCCTAAAGAGTCAAGGACCCTACAAACCAAAGTTGCTCGATTCACATTGGCGGAAGATGGGACATTATACAGAAGGACATTCGATGGACCATTGGTAGTATGCTTAGGACCAGGAGATATCGATTATGTTTTACGAGAGGTCCATGAAGGAACTTGTGGGAACAACTCCGACGCCGAATCACTGATTCACAAAATCATTAGAGTAGGATACTACTGGGATAGCATGGAAAAAGACACTAAGGAGTTTGTTCGAATATGTGATAAATGTCAAAGGTTTGCACCGATGTTCCATCAGCCCGGAGAACAACTTCACTCAGTCTTATCCCCATGGCCAATCATGAAATGGTGGATGGATATCGTCGGCCCTCTGCCATTGGCCCCAGGTAAAGCTAAGTTCATTTTATTTGTGACTGACTATTTCTCTAAGTGGGTTGAAGCACGGGTGTTCGAGAAAGTGAGAGAGAAAGAAGTTATAGATTTCATCTAGGATCACGTCGTATGTCGATTTGGAATACCCGCCGAAATAGTGTGTGACAATGGAAAACAATTTATCGGCAGCAAAGTGACGGAATTCCTCGAAGACAATAAAATAAAGATAATATTAACAACGTCGTATCACCCTAGTAGTAACGGACAGACCGAATCGACGAACAAGACTATCATTCAAAACATAAATAAAAGGTTGAACGACGCTAAGGGGAAATGGAGAGAAATTCTACCCGAAGTCCTTTGGGCATATCAAACAACATCAAAGTCCAGTACGGGGGCAACCCCGTTCTCCTTAGTATATGGCTTCGAAGCCTTGATTCCAATTGAAGTCGGGGAACCCAGTGCCAGGTTTCGACATACAATAGAAGAGTCAAATCACGAGGCTATGAATACTAGCCTCAAATTATTGGATGAAAAATGAGAAGCAGCTCTCGTCCGATTGGCCGCTCAAAAGCAGCGGATCGAAAGATACTATAATAGAAGAACCAATTTTTGCCATTTTAAAATCGGGGACTTAGTGCTAAGGAAAGTCACCCACAACATCCGAAATCCAAATGAAGGAAAACTGGGTCCAAACTGGGAAGGACCGTATCAGGTACTCGAAATCATCGGTAAAGGATTCTACAAGCTCGGTGTTATAAACGAAAAATAACTACCACGCAATTGGAACGTGTCGCACCTAAAATGATACTACTGCTAAGGTATGATCCTCCCATATTCGTTTATATTTAGAAACTAACCCTTGCAGGAGTTCGACCAGGAACAAGGACGGATTATTCAACACAAAGCCTTAGGCATGAGAGCACGCGTTGTACTCTTTTTCCCTTAGACCGGTTTTTTCCCAAATGGGTTTTTCGGCAAGATTTTTAATGAGGCAACCATTGATCGTGCTAACTTAGAACAATTCAACTGTATTTGAGGCCACTTTACAATCAACCTCAAATACTGGGGGGGCATTATAATCGAATAAATCAAGTTCGTTACAAGAAAGTTACTTAATGTCAAACAGGGTCTCGATAGGGGAAAAGTGTAAGGGCCAAATGGTCAAAACGAACCATGCTCGCATAGTTTTGCTCGAACCTTGGCACAAAACACGAACACATGTATAATGACTTATGAAGAAAAACTTCTTCTTTACCGATATCTCATATTTTGGAAAGTTCGTTCTACTTCATGATTCAAACAGGCTTAAGGGTCGATCATGACTGAAGGAGTTTGAAAACCTTACCCCATAAATTGGGGACTACCAATTAAAATACCGAAGAAATCAATATCCATAAAGCCTAAGGGCTACTTTTTACTTCGAGTTCGAGAAATCAAACTCACTCGACTACTAAGCCTAAGGGCTAACAATAACGTCGAGTTCGAGCAATCACTCACTCGATCAATAAAGCCTAAGGGCTACTCTTACCTCGAGTTCGAGCAAACACTCACTCGACTACTAAGCCTATGGGATACTCTTACCTCGAGTTTGAGCAAACACACACTCGACTACTAAGCCTACGGGCTACATTACTTCGAGTTCAAGCAATCACGCACTTGACCACTAAGCCTAAGGGCTACTCTTACCTCGAGTTCGAGAAAATACTCACTCGACTACTAAGCCTACGGGCTACTCTTACCTCGAGTTCGAGCAAACACTCACTCAACTACTAAGCCTACGGGCTACATTACTTAGATTTCGAGCAAACACTCACTCGACTATTAAGCCTAAGGGCTATATTACTACTTTAAAGCCTAAGGGATACTTTTTACTTTAAGTTCGAGAAATCAAACTCACTTGACTACTAAGCCTAAGGGCTAACAATTACATCGAGTTCGAGCAATCACTCACTCGACCAATAAATCCTAAGGGCTACTCTTACCTCAAGTTCGAGCAAACATTCACTTGACTACTAAGCCTACGGGCTACTCTTACCTCGAGTTCGAGCAAACACTCACTCGACTACTAAGCCTACAGCCTATATTACTTCGAGTTCGAGCAATAACTCACTCGACCTCTAAGCCTAAGGGCTACTCTTACCTCAAGTTCGAGCAAACACCCACTCGACTACTAAGCCTACGGGCTACTCTTACCTTGAGTTCGAACAAACACTCGCTCGACTACTAAGCCTATGGGCTATATTACTTCGAGTTCGAGCAATCACTCACTCGACCACTAAGCCTACAGGATACTCTTACCTCGAGTTCGAGCAAACACTCACTCGACTACTAAGCCTATGGCTACATTACTTCGAGTTCGAGCAATCACTCACTCGACCACTAAGCCTAAGGGCTACTCTTACTTTGAGTTCGAGCAATCAGTCACTCGACTGCTAAGCCTAAGGTCTACCTTACTTCGAGTTTGAACAATCACTCGACCATAAAGCCTAAGGGCTACCTTACTTCGAGTCCGAGCAAGCACTCACTCGGTTACAAAGACCACAAGGTCCGAATTCGATCAAATTGCCTAAAGCCTCGAACTTATGAATACATTCCTAAGGCATGAATGAAACAAAATCTTCACAAGGCAGAGAATAAAAAGGAGACAAGTCGGGGAAAGAAAAGATCTTTATATATATAAGGCTTTACAATGCCCAAACAGGACCCTACACAAAAAACCAAAATGGAAAAAACCTTAAGTTTTCTCGTTATCTCCAGGGGTGGTCTATTCTCCATCGGGATCCTCCCCTCTATCGGACCCATTCTTGCTCCCATCATCATCATCATCATCATCTGAGGCCAAGGCTCCAGCATCGGCTTCAACAATCGAGCGAGTTCAACAATCCAATTTGCTCGAGTTTGAGCGGTCTCGGTTGCCTCTCTCGCTTGAACCTGAGCAGCTTCAGCATCAGCCCGATAGACGGCCACGAATGCATCCGCATCGGCCTTTGCTTTTTCTGCTTCAAATTTAGCCTTAGCAAGTTTGGAAGCCAACCAAGCCTCAAGCTCCTCTATTTTCCTTGCTTGAACCGAGCTCCTCTCCTTTATGCCTTGAGCAGTTTCTTTTTCTGCAGCAAGGCAGTCTGTGCCATCTTTCCACCCCAAGGTCTCCGCCCTTATCGTATCAACCTCCTCACAAAGCAGCCCGATCACCTCAAGCTTCTACTACAACTGTGAGATCAAAATATTATCCATCATTCCAGAATCTAGCCCATGGGTTTTTAAGATTATCATTACCTGCTCAGTCAAGTCGGTCTGGTCTTGATGAGCCTTGGCTAACTAGGCTCAGTTCTCCCTGATTTCCTCTTCCCTTTGCCCGCAGAGGAGATTAAGGGCGTTTCTCACTTTAGTGACCCTTTGGAGGTCGGGCTCGTACCGACTCAGCTTAGCTCGAGATCGAGAACATGTTTCTCTATGAACCACCTAGGCCTACGAAGGAAGAAGAAAAGAAGTTAGAAAAGAACATAAATGTGGTACCAACGAAGGGAGTTAGAGCTTACCCGATTTAGAACTTATTGCAGTTCGTAAAAAACGCCCGACACATCACTATGGCAAGCAACATCCTCGACACCAGTAAACAAATCGCGGAAGGGGTCCTCTCCTTTATGAGACCGGCCTACCTCGAGGGTCCCTAAATCTTGGGCTTTCCGAATTGCCCCTTCGAAAAAAGTGGGGAGAGTAGGCGAGTCTCTTAGGGAGTTCTCTTCGGTTCAGAGATGTTCACGGCCGACCCCTTCAGATATATCCATCGTTTGTTGACTTCGGTGGGAGGCATCCTCGATCTCCAGCAACTCGGGGACTTTGCAAGAACCCTTATCCGATATCCCCTTAGTTTGAGGCAGAGGCTCATAAACAACCATCGATCCAACTGCCTTTGGGGCATCGATGGTTTTCATCACTCGGGCCACCAGTACGGACCCATTATTTTCTTCTTCTTCCTCGCCTTCATCCCTTTGACGCCGAACTGATTCTTCGGGTCAAAGGGATGGTATTCTTCCTCGGCTTACGAGCCTCCCTTGTCTTAGGTTGTGGATCCTCGGAAGTAGAGGCCCTTTTTCTCTTATGGTCTTTCGCCAGTTTCGGGACCAAGGCCGGCGTCTCTTCCTCACCATACGGGGGCCTC
This sequence comes from Nicotiana tomentosiformis, assembly GCF_000390325.3. Classification (NCBI taxonomy): domain Eukaryota; kingdom Viridiplantae; phylum Streptophyta; class Magnoliopsida; order Solanales; family Solanaceae; genus Nicotiana; species Nicotiana tomentosiformis. The sequence continues at coordinate 115,674,290 of NC_090813.1, forward strand.
AAAATCGCATATTTGCCCAGGCCTACACATAAGAAAACTGGTTAAGTATATGGAAAACATTTCGTTCGAACTATCAAAGACATGAGAAAAAAGCTTACCATGATTTTTGTCCTCCCATCGACCCTTTGACAAAGCATGCCACGAGCACTCGGTGTATGTAGAGGTCGAAGCCAGGTCCCGTACCTAGCTCTTAAGGTTAGGAACTACACCGGGGCACCAAATAACCAATGCATCGCAAAAGGGGATATCGGTGAGAAAGAAACAAAGGGGAAAAACAATTGGAGATAACAATAGAATTATACTTACGCTTCATGTTCCATTCCTAGGAAAATGGCATCTTCTCGGCCGGAATTAGGTCCGAAGTCTTCACTCGAACAAACCTTCCCATCGAGCCTCGATCCTTGTCCTCGTCTATGCTCGAGAATAGCACCTTGGTAGCCTGGCGCTGGAGTTTTATTAACCCGCCTCAAAAGAGGTGGGGGCTATACAATCTAATAAGGTGGTCGAGGGTAAAAGGCATCCCCTCGATTTTGTTCACAAAGAAGCGGATCAGAATAACGATCCACCAAAAAGAAGAATGGATTTGGCCTAGTATTTTTTGGTATTGACGGCAAAACCGATGATAACAGGGTCGAGGGGGCCGAACGTGAAAGGGTAGGTATACATACTTAAAACCCCTTTTACATGACTAATAATATCTTCCTCGGAAGCCGGGATTACCACTTCTTTGTTCTCCTAGTGGAAATCTTTCCTTATTTGTTCAAGATGACCCTCGGTTATCGAGCACACATACCTCGATACTGACTCGCATCCACCGGGAACCGACGAGCCTTTGTCGATCTTAAAATTATAGGTAAGAACACATGCCCCGGGAATACACTCCTCAAGCCGTGGCTCCATCAGTGTTTGTCGGCAGCAGGCTGTGAAAAAGAAGCTTTTTCGTTTTAGGGAATGGTTTTAGATGTTTTCGCCATTCTGGATTTAAAGATCAAAAATAGAAGGAGATCACAAAGGTTTTTAAAAAAGATATTTTGCAGTGAAAATCACAGAGGAAAGATTTTGCAGTGAAAATCACATATATTACATATGAACTCAGAAGGTACGAAAAAGAACTTGGAAAAATTGGAGATTGAAGATGTAAAAGTGATAAATGCCTTGGTAAACTGAACCGATGGGACAGCTATCACGTACGTCATGGTCGAGATCGATGCAAACGTCAGTGTATTTCTAATAGCGTCGTTGAAAAATCACGTCGTTTCTCGCCACATTCTTCCCGAGAAACGAGGGGACTATCTGTATACGGTCGAAAGCGATTTCGGCCTTCGTACGACTGGTCAAGATGAGAACATAATGAACCGAAAAAAGTCTTCATAATATCGAGATGAGATCCGAAGAAGGTACAAACGAGCTTCGAGTTTCAAGGACAGATCAAATACCGAGCTCGAAGTCATTATTGAGCTCGAATCCAAATCGAACTATGATGAGAAGCGATGGAATCGAGCTTAAGAGCCAGAGGCCAACCAATAGCAAGCACAATTCAATACCGTACCCCGAGTTAATATCGATCTCTAATCCTGGAAACCGACCGATACCAAGTCCGATCAAGATCGAGCCAAGAGGCTAGAGCCATTACAGCCGCACTAAGAAAGGGAATCTCGGCGAAAATTAGGGAAAAACTAATTTATCATGGATCCCCACTATGTATTTTTTATTATATCTAAAGTAGGATCCCTCCACTATAAGAGGGATGGCTATTATTTTTGCAAGGGGGCATCAAGTCATTAATACACTGTAACTCAAATATTGTTGATACAATCCCATATTAAGAGATTTATCCTTTTGAGCTTTATACATAATTTCCTTTTTTCTTGTTCATAAATCATCTTCTTTTCAACTCGGTTTGTATCTTTTCTTTATAGTCAATATTCGATATTTCTACTCATTCTTACGATTTGTGCCAAGTTATACCACATACCCTTAGAACTACGTAAAAATTAAACTCATCCGTTTTTCTGGTAAACAGTGACCAAAGTATATATAGCGCCCTTTTAAAGGGTGATGTCAGTTAAGCGCAGAAGAGTTATTGGTGGGCCCACAAAATATGTATAGCATCATTTTGGACGTTAAGGTATAGTGCCCTTTAAAAGGGCGCTATACCTCAAACAATTCAACCCCCCGAATTGGGCATTGCCTTATTTAAAGGCGTTAAGGATTTTGCAAATATCCATTCAGTAATATTCTCAACTCCTGTTAAATTTTTCTTCTTGTTAAATTCTCAAGAATTTTATCATAATGTCTGAAGGGCGAAAAGTAAGTGTTTCATTTTATTGGGGGGGGGGGGTGAGGTTGTGGTGGCGAATAACTCAGTGAGCTATAATTAATCTCCACAGTGTCATGTTAAGTTCCCACTTACAATAGAGTACGATAGACTGGTATCATTGTTGTGTAACAAAATGAGTGTGAGCAAACGTTCGGTGAACCTTAAAGTAGCCGGAAGATATCCGTAATCTGTCACTCCGCAAGGGGTTGCTTGTTACGTTGAGTTCAACATCGAGGATGATGAAACTTTGAGTGAGTTTTTGAGGACTACGGATGAATACTGAGAATTTCTTTTGATAAAAATATTGGAAATATACGTGAAGGTTGAAGACGTTCGCAATAATGAGGTTGCACAAAGCAGTGATAACCCTCAGTCATCGGGTGATTATTTTAGAGTAGTTTCTGCCGAACAGGTTCCAACTGAAAGAGTTTGGCCTGATTTAAACTTTTCTACACTGGCGAATGAGGAGTGAGGAAATAATTTCTCTCCTACTTTACATAATCCATAAGACGAGTGGTAAACTTCAATTTTTCTTTGTGTTACGATGTTTATTTTTGTTGTATTGAATTTGTATTAACACTCATATATTCCACATGGGGTACCGACCAGATGTGAATTTTACAAGTTATGAACCAACGCCGAGTTGGAATATGCATAGTTCTGGTGTGTTGGATTATGGTGGTCCATCCAGAAGTCATCACCAACAGGATAATGTCCATCATGGGATGTCAACACATTACGACTTGTAAGTGAAGTGATATAGCTATATGTAAACTGTTTGACAATTTAAGGAGCTTATAATTTTGTTGTTTGTTTAGTGAAAACGAGCAAGTTGAACCTCCTGTCCTCACTCAATTGCCCGAAGACCATATATTTAATCTTGATCTGGAAGATGCACAGAGTCAGGAAGAGAACGGTGATTATGACAATAAAGCCGATGCGTCCGGAGATGACACACCCTTCCCCGATGAGGGTGGTGATGAGAATGAGGAGAATGATGGACCTAATTTGACGAGGGAGCATGCCCCACCCCCCGTTAGACCAAGAGTGTACGAGTCCCAAGTGTCGATTCATTCAAGGGAGATTCCCTACCTTGATCATTTTCCAAGTATGGCGGATGTGGATGCCATCACAAGGGATACTGACAAAATTCAGACAGCAATGTGGGATGAGTCTAGACCAACGGTGCTGGTAAAGGGCATTCTTTTTCCAGATAAAATGCGCCTAAGCAGGGCGGCAAAAATGTATAGCGTAAAAGAGTGTCGTGAGATGACGGTATGGGAGTTAACTCCGGATGTATACAAGGTTGTTTGCCGTAGATGGTTTACGGGTTGTCATTGGATACTGCATGGGAGCAAGAAGAAAACAGGTATGTGGAAAGTGAGTAAATACATTGGCACCCACACTTGTGAAATTGACACATTCAGTGGGAATCACTTCAACTTGGATGTTGACTTGATTTCTCTTGTCCTGATTCCACACATTGAAGCGTCCATAAGGTACAAGATCAAAGATTGCATTACAACCGTACACCAGGAATATGGATGTACCATTACCAAAAGAAAGGCATTTCTCGGGCGCAAACGTGCGTTTGAAATTATTTATGGTAACTTCGATAAGTCATTTGCAGCTTTATCCAAGTACATGGCCGCATTGCAACACTTTAACCCCGAGACCGTTGTTGAATAAAAACTTGAGAGGAGTCCGGGAATACTAAATATATATTCAAATACGTGTTCTGGGAATTTAAACCAGCAATTGATGGTTTTCTGCATTGCCGGCCAGTAATACCCATAGACGACACTCATGTCTATGGAAAGTATGATATTAAGTTGTTGATCGTCGTTGCAGTAGATGCTAATGGAAGTATATTTACTTTAGCTTTTCCATTTGTTCTAATGATAGCCAAGAGACGTGGACACTGCTTTTGAACCACTTAAAAAAGCACGTTGTCAAACAACGTTCAGGTATTTGTCTAATATTTGATCAGAATGGTGGTATTATAAGTTCTATAGAGAATTTGTCTGCATGGCAAGAACCGTATGCCTACCACCATTACTATGTGAGGCACATGAAGGCCAATTTCCATAAGGCACGTCCCAACAAAGATTTGCATGATTTAATGTCGATGGTTGCAACAGATCTCCAAGAGCATAAATTCCGGAGGCACATGGAATTTATCAGGCAAAAAGACGAGGCATCCTATTGTTGGTTGATGCGACACAACCCTGAAAAGTGGACTTTGCATGCGGATGGGTGAAGAAGATGGGGAATTCTTATTACCAATATGTCAGAGTCTTTCAACGGGTTATTGAAGTTTGCACGAGGATTGCTTGTAACTGCCATGGTGCGAATGTCATTCAAGCAGATGACGGAGAGGTTTGTTGAAAGGGTTGTAGCTGCAACGACATCAATGGAAAGGGGTGTTGAATTTATGCCACAACCAATGAAAAGATTTCAGAAATACAGGCGGCGAGCACATTGGCATTCATTTTTACAGTATGATCACGACCGAAATATTTTTAAAGTTCGCACTGCTATACATCAAAATTCGATGGAATAGTGTACACACCATAAATAAATCTAGAAGGTTATGCTCTTGTGGGAAATGGTCCATCTACCACATGTCGTACTCACATGCCATCAAGTGCTTTCAACATACAGGTTTAGGGCCAACCAACTACGTTGATAAACAATATAGTGTTGCCGCATACTTAAACACCTATAGTAGGCAGTTGCAGCCAGTGAGTGTTGAGCATTATTGGCCGCCGAAACCATTTAAAATGGTGTGTAACAAGGAGTTTTTGCGTCAGCGATAGGTGCAAAAAATAACGCGTATACGGAACCAAATGGATATTGGTGATACCGTTTATGCGCGCAAATATGGTATATGCTCGCAAAAAAGACACGACCGTCGAAAATGTCCTTTAGCTGGTTTAGATGGCGGTGGTAATCCAGCTCCTGGTGAAAGTTCATCTAATGTGCCCAACTATCAAGGATACACGAAGTGTTTTGTTTCCGTAATGTGGTTGTAATAAGTGTATGTACTTGTTTATGTTGCAAAATGTATCAAATAAAATTATGTTTCCATTGTTGTTAAATCTTATTGATATTTAACATTATCACTAGAGTAAATTAATGAATTTCTCCCTCCCATTCATGTTATGGAAAATAGTATTGGATTAAAAAACCAAACTTATTACGTTGACTTTCGAATTTCAATCTAAAATTATTAGAAACTACACTGTCGGAGGAGGAAAATGTTTGATAATTATGTGAATATATATATATATATATATATATATATACACACACACACACAATTAGTCCAAGTCCCGTATGTAATAGGATAGCACGAGTAAATACTATGTGTGTTGTCTTGTCGGCCTGAAAAGTTGCCCGCCTGCAAAAGCTGTATTGTACTCGAAAGAATCTTTAACACGCGAAGCATAGGGCGGTTAAATACTACGTTATGTGTGTTATCTTGTCAGCCTGAAAAGTTGCCCGCCTGCATAAGCTGTATTGTACCCGAAAGAATCTTTAACACGCGAAGCATAGCGCGGTTAAATACTACGTTATGTGTTTTGTCTTGTCGACCTGAAAAATTGCCAGTATGCAAAAGTTGTATGTCATCTCTCTTATGGCATGCGGTAGAGCAACGGGCTGTCCATCAACGGGCAGCCCATATATAACCTCCACGTCCTACAGTGTGATGGTGGCCTCGCCAATGGGCAAGTGGAATGTGTGCATCTCTGGTTGCCACTGCTCTATCAGGGCCGTGATCAAAGACCAATCGTGATGCAGCCGCCCGATCTCCAAAATCCTATAGAAGCTCGTATCCTACAGGCGTCTGACTACATGGGGATGAAGAACTTTGCCCTTTAGAAAGTCCGACATGTCGTCCACTCTCTTGACGCTGAGAGTCTGGGCCAATAACTCCCCCTCCCATATGTGGGAGGACCTATGATCGCCCTGTAACAATAGTAGCTCATCGCTAGAAGGTCTGGGATGCATAGGCGGAACCTCCATGTCGTCTACTGTAAATTAAATAACATTAATTACATGTTAGGTTTATAATTTTATATGTTTGTTTGTAAATTAAATAATTAATTTTTATAATTATACAAGATTTAATTATTAAGTATTCACATATGGGTTTCAGGCTGGATATTTGAGGCCCAGTAGCACTAAGATATCATGAATTCTTGTATGTGTTAGTTTTATTATTTTGCATGTTAGTTTTATAATTTTATATGTTTTTTTGTAAATTAAATAATTAATTTTTATAATTATACAACATTTAATTATTAAGTATTCACATATGGGTTCCATGCTCGATATTTGAGGCCCAGTAGCACAAAGATATCCTGAATTCTTGTATGTGTTAGTTTTATTATTTTACATGTTAGTTTTATAATTTTATATGTTTGTTTGTAAATTAAATAATTAATTTTTATAATTATACAATATTTAATTATTAAGTATTCACATATGGGTTCCATGCTCGATATTTGAGGCCCAGTAGCACCAAGATATCCAGAATTCTTGTATGTGTTAGTTTTATTATTTTACATGTTAGTTTTATAATTTTATATGTTTGTTTGCAAATTAAATAATTAATTTTTATAATTATACAACATTTAATAATTATCTTGAATTCTTGTATGTGTTAGTTTTATTATTTTACATGTTAGTTTTATAATTTTGTATTTTTGTTTGTAAATTAAATAATTAATTTTTATAATTATACAAGATTTAATTATTAAGTATTCACATATGGGTTCCAAGCTCGATATTTAAGGCCGAATAGCACCAAGATATCTTGAATTCTTGTATGTGTTAGTTTTATTATTTTACATGTGAGTTTTATAATTTTGTATTTTTGTTTGTAAATTAAATAATTAATTTTTATAATTATACAAGATTTAATTATTAAGTATTCACATATGGGTTCCAAGCTCGATATTTAAGGCCCAGTAGCACCAAGATATCCTGAATTCTTATATGTATTAGTTTAATATTTTACATGTTAGTTTTATAATTTTATATGTGTTGTTTGTAAATTAAATAATTAATTTTTATTATTATACAAGATTTAATTATTAAGTATTCACATATGGGTTTCAGGCTCGATATTTGAGGCCCAGTAGCACCAAGATATCCGAAAAATATTGTTATTTTCTCGTGTTATTTTCTTACCATTGTTGACTAGAATTGGATAGAGTTTGTGTTTGATCTATCAGCTATTTTGACGTATTTTTGGGTATAAGAGATACTTAAATGATTAATTTCAATAACTACAGGGATACTACCCTAAAAGGCAATACATTTTACTACGCTAAAAGGGCACTATATTACTAGTTTTTAAGCAAATAAATAATCTAAATCAAATAAAAACAACAAATACATTTAATCACAAAACATTCACGAAAATACATATACAACAGTAAAAAGTAACTTATTAATATTTTTTTGAACAAATAATAATGATATCTCATTTTTTTACATATTTTTTTAGCACACTAATATCTTAGTCCGGATAAACATAACATACCAGTTTAATCGCAAAAAAACACAAAACAACATAGAACACATTTAAAACAACTAATATATATTTTTTATACGAGTTTCGACAAAAACTAAATCGAAATACCTCGATTTATGTTTTTTGGAAAGTTGAAGATTTGAATCCGAAACGAGCAACCCACAACGAGAGAAGGCTTAGCTAGGATGTGAGACCAATAATCTTTACTTTTTATGGGACGGGTGGGGTACACTCAATTTTTTTTGGGTCGTTTATGGAGGGACCACTGGTTTGATTTAAAAGGGGGGAGGGGGTTGTTTTAGTTCTGTAACGAGGGAAAGGGAAGGGACAAATATTTAAAGGGGTATAACGTTGTTTATTAAGGTGTTATACCTGACAGTCTAATCAACTTCATATATAGCGTCATTTTTTTACTCATTTCGATCACTTAGAATAAAAAAAGACCAAGTTTAGATTCCGGACTCACAGAATCATTAGACCTACATAAAAGACCACGTAACGTCATTGAAGAGTCGTCATAAAATGGAATGGTTTGTGGACCTTGGATGGGGATGACGCAAAAGTGACAAATAGAGTAGTGAATTATTGGCCGAATTGTTTAACAGAGGGAGCGCGTAAAACTAGTCGTACCTTTCATTGATTTGAAAGAAAAAATAGTGGGACTGAAACGCCCAGGAAAAGTGAATTGTCGGATTATTGGTAGACATTTTTCGGGACCCAAATATAAAGTGGGATTCCAATTCCATACACTTTTTGAAGTTTGAACGACACAATTTCCTCTACTATGCGTGGCTTCTCCTATCTAAATAAAGCATGCAACCTTGTTTGGGAATGAAAACTTCTTTTGAAAATGTTTGATTATTTTTTGAATAAAAAAATTAAAAAAATCTGTTCTTAAAATGATTTTGAGAAAATAATTATAGTGTGCTGAATGCTGGAGCAATGTACTTAGGAATTGAAACCAATACATATGCTGAGGCCTTTGCTATTCTTAGGGTCTTAAAGTGGTCATATTGCTATGATTAAAGAATATTTTGGTTGAAATATGTAGATTTTATGCTACTTTGCCATATTATGTTACGCAATGGACTATCCATGACAGGGGCGGATGTAGCCTTAGCTTTCAACAAACCTACTAAAATCTAAATAAATATTAAATTTTGATTTATAATTTTAAAAATATAATGAATTCAATGCTAAAAAATTTAAAAGCTAAACTCATTAAAATTGAACTGTAGATAGGTTTCACATATCCATGATATATTGTAGTACTCCATTACTCCCATATTAAAAAAAATAGCTCACCTCAATCCCAAGATTAGAACTAGATGGTTTCCATATTTTAAAATTCTTTTTGTCTTCCTTTTATATTAGAATTAAAGAGTTACTAGAGGCTATATAGGAGAATGCTACCTTTGTGATTCCTAATGTATTACTCATCTTTTTTCATTATTAAATTTTTTTATTTTATTCTTAATGATATTGTTATGCTTTTAATCTTTTTTTGTAAACTTGCCTAATCAACATAAAGTGAATAGTAAAGATTAATTAACCACCAAGAGGTGTGGTTGAATTGAGATTCTTCTATCCTTATCTTAGATTTCGACTTTGAGAATAAAGAATTTCTGAGTAAGGAATACTTTGCCTCAATAGTGAGATATGAACCTAATGACGCAAATCCAGATAAGTTGAACCATTGAACTTGGTGTCTTGAATTGTTAAACCAAATAAACTTAAACTAAAAAAAAATGAAAAAGAAACGGAAAGAGTTAGTATGCTCGGCATCAACACTCAGCTAGATTCATAAGACGTCCTTTTCGTATATCTGGAGTGGTGACTGCACCACCACATTAGAGCAATAATGTATGGTGAAGGTCTTCTTCTTTTTTTAGTTAGCGCAGAGGACGAACAAACAGTACTGAATTCGCTGCTGTTCCGGACGGCACGCGCGGTCAGGTCAAGACGTCAAGTACACATCTCCCTCTTCCTTTATGTCATTCTCTCGTTCAATATTCCCTTCTTTCTTTCTTTAGAATAGATCGAATTGTATCTACTGGAATTCTCTTTTTTCTTGTGCGACTATCGAAGCAAGGAAAATTGTACTCACTATTAATACTCATGCAGACATAGGGAATCTCTCTCCATTTATGGCCCGCTTTCCCAAACCCTATAAACATTTAACAGTGGCAACACCACGTGTAGAGAAAGCCCAGCTGAAACAGAATTGTTTCTATTATCTTTTACTAAAACAGTGCGGTATAAACTCTTTGAGACGTTTCAAAGAGATGAAAAATATACTTTCTCAACGACAATTACCTACCTAATTTTACTAACCTGCAGAATGATTATCTAACTTCAGTCACCAAAGTTGGCAAGATGCTTTGCCTTTTTGGTTTCCCACTCGGTGTTTGGTACACACATTAGGACTCGATTAAATTTGAATTCGCGCCGAAAAATTCCACGTTAGGAGTAAAGCGCTACCTAATAAAAGTGATTCCATAATCAGCGACTCAAACCCGAAACCTCTAATTAATGATGGAGATTTATTTATCACTCCACGAAGATGCGTTGCCCTAGTTAATTATTTGAGTAAAACAATGGATATATAGTACTCCCTTAGTCACATTTGATGTGACACGCTTTGTTTTTCAGTTTGTTCCTAACACATTTTTTTGTTTAGAAACTATTTAATCTTTGTTCGGGCCTTGATCAGCACTCATTTAAATCAAACTAATTTACGGTGATTAAGTCATAAAAAATTGAGCATGTGTACTAATTAACTTATAATTTTAGTTGTACGAGTATATTACATACATGTGTCATGTATTCATTGGGCGGTGCAAAACAACAAGTACAGATAAATTAACTTGAAAAATTAACTTAAATAACCTCCTGCCCAAGCGCTTAAACTCAAAATAGTTGGTGAATATATAATATGCGTATAATCCATATATAATATGTGTAGAATCATATATAATCATTGTATAATTTATATATACTAACTAAAAAAAGTAAATAATAAGTTTGATTGTTTTTTTTTTTTGTAAAGATCCCTAATTTCTTTATCATTGGTACTTCTCATAAAATTTAGCTTACAGTATGTTACAAGCTATCATATAAAATGAGACTTAGGTTGTATAATATTGAGTTATGGAAGGCTTGTAAAATCAAAGGTGTATAATAACTTGAGGAATATGGGTTCACATGAACCCATACTGCTCTCCTTAAACCATGTATAACAACATTAAATTTTTTCAAAATTATTTAAATATATGTGTGCGCACTCATGCTCAAAGACTCTTATAGTGTAATTATTATTGAGTGCACCTCTACAAGTGAAATTGGCGGTTCAAATCTCACTCCGAACTATCTTGTTTTCGGCTTGGAGTATAAATATATGTGAAAATTATAAAAACTTTAAAAAGAATATAATTTTGAACCTATAATTTCAAAAGTGTAGTGAGTTTATGGTAAGAGACTAAAGTTACACCCGTTAAATATAAATTCTAAATGCACCTCATTACAACAGTGCACTCGTCCTCTTGAAATCCTGGATCTGCCAATATCCGATGTATTGTTAACCAATGTTTTAAAAGGCTTTTATGGGACTCGCTTCGGGGCTCGCCCCGGGGCGGGGCACCATCAAAACGCCTTGAGACTCATGTGTGGGACTTAGGTTTGTGAGGCTTATGCACCAAGCGCCCGAAGGTGCGCCCTAAACACGCCTAACGCTCAACGCTCGGGATTCGCCCAACATTTTCTATGCAAATCATGTATTGAATTCACAAATTTGTATTATTGACTCTCAAAATTCTTTAACAAATGAATGATTAAAGTTCTTTTTATCTATAAAAATATAAAAATTGTGAATAACTCAAACTTTGTATTATTGACTCTCAAAATTCTTTAACAAATGAATGATTAAAGTTCTTTTTATCTATAAAAATATAAAAATTGTGAATAACTCAAACAACGAACCATATTATTGCATATTTACTAATTGAGAACATTATGAGTGTGAGTATCATTTGAATATTTCTTATAAAAATAGATAACCAAAATTTATATTTTTATTTCTATGTCTCTTCGTGTCTTAGTTCTTCGTATAGATCTTTGTGTCTTAGTTCTATATCTCTCGAAATTATCATACATTTCTTATTTTACTATTTAAAAATAAATTTTTATTTACTCACAAATGAGTAATATTTTAAATTACAGTGTTAATAAAATTTATTGTGTATTTACTTTTTTTTTTTGGGTAACTGGAAATTTTATATTACCACTTGGAAATATGTACAGCTATGTCGACAAAATTGAAGGCGTGCAGTTTAGACATTGGTCCTAAACTTGCACCCCCGAAGTAACTTCTATTTACACCACATATCTACAGTTATGGATAGAAATTTAACCTTTCCAGATATCTACTGAGCCTACTGCTTCTACTTGCTCTGATGGTAAGCACCCTCCACTTCCAACCAAGAGGTTGTGAGTTCGAGTCACCCCAAGAGCAAGGTGGGGAGTTCTTGGAGGGAAGGATGCCGAGGGTCTATCGGAAACAGCCTCTCTACCCCAGAGTAGGGATAAGGTCTGCGTACACATTACCCTCCCCAGACCCTACTAGTGGGATTATACTGGGTTGTTGTTGTTGTTGTTGTAAGTTGAAAAAAAGCGGTTATATTGAATAGAAATGCAATTATACATTTCTAAGCATGATCTTTTGAGCGCGACTTATCATAGAAATCACCACTTTGCTTCGACATATATAGGCCAAAAATATATTTTAATTCAAAAAATATAAAATTAACTGAAGCATTGAAATAACTCGAAATAGAATTTAGGCATAAGAAAAAATTCAACAAAGGTTATATAAAAGAAATTTATCAAATTAGGGAGAGTAGGATTTTTTTTACAACTCATAAACTATTAATCTCATTACATTGTAGCTACCTCTCCACCATTGTTGTAGCACCTCTATTTATATGTAATGACCCAACCGGTCATTTTGACTTTTAGAGCCCCGTTCCCTAAAATAAAACTTCCGGTATGTTCTTTTAATGATTTATGACTTGCGAAGATGGTTGGTTCGAGATTTGGAAGTGTTTGGATTGAAATCGGGACATTTGATTATTTAAGATGGCTTTAAAAGGCCAAGTTTGACTTCAGTCAATATTTTGAGAAAACGACCCCGGAATAAAAATTTTACTATTCCAACAGCTCCGTATGGTGATTTTGGACTTAGGAGCGTGTTCAAAATTTTATTTGGAAGTCTGTAACTAAATTAGGCTTGAAATGGCTAAAATAAGAATTTAAGGTTATAAGTTTGACCGAGGAGTTGACTTTTTGATATCGCGGTCGGAATCCAGTTCCGAAATTTTTTGTAGCTCCATTATGTCATTTATGACTTGTGCGTAAAATTCGGTGTCATTCCGAGTTGATTTGATAGGAATCGGACGAGCTGCAGTTTTTTTAGAAGTTTTTGAATTCATAAGTCAATTCATGCGTTTTGGCGTCCGATTCTTGGTTTTTGATGTTATTTTCAAATTTTGATCGCTCGAGCGAGTTTGTATGAGGTTATTAGACTTGTGTGGATAGTTGGTGTGGAGCCCCGAGGGCTCGGGTGAGTTTCGGACGTTTGGAAGGAATGAAAATACATCAGTTTTTTAGTATTCCTTGGCAGCAGTTGCAGGTTTCGCAAATGCGAGAAATTGTTCGCAAATGCGAACCTCGCATTTGCAACACATTTGATGCATTTGCGATCCCAACAGAGTTCGCATTTGCGACTCTTTAGTCGCATTTGCGACCCCAGCAACTGAAGGCCAAGCTTCGCATTTGCGAGAGTTGTGTCGCATTTGCGAACCTGGTGTCGCAAATGCGACATCAGAGGCCTGTGCCCAGCTCACTTAATGCGCGACTTAGGCCATTTATCTCACTTTTTTTTCATCTCTTGGGCGATTCTTGGAGCTTTTGGAAGAGAGTTTTCACCTAGCACTTTGAAGTAAGTAATTCCTACATAACATGAGTTAAATACATAGATTATAGGTAGATTATAACTAGTAAATCTTAGAAATCAAGGGTTTAGGTGAAAAACCTAAATTTTTATAAAAGTGAGATTTTAACAACGAAAATAGTTATGGAATTGGGTAGCAATTATATATTCAAGTTCTTGTGATTATGGGTAATGTTTTTATCCTAAAATTTTCAAAATTCGAGTACGTGGTCTCGGGGTGAATTTTAGGAATTTTACCATTTTGGATAGGGTAATTTATTTAATAGATGAATTTCGAATTATTGAACATATATTAATTATTTTATATAACTTTTGGATAGTTTCGAATTTTTCGGCATCGAATCAAGAATTTTACGCGACGCGATAATTGAAAAGTGGACTTTGAGACGAGGTAAGTCTCTTGTCTAATCTTGTGAGGGGAAAATTACCCCATAGGGATTAAATTGAATAATTGTTGCTAATTGCGGGGGCTACGTACGCACGAGGTGACGAGAGTCCATGCGTAGCTACTATTAATGCTAAAGTCCGAGTAGTTTAGGATTCAAAGCATGAATTACTTGTGTAAATTGTATTGTTTGTTTGTCTAATATTAATTTATATATATATATATATATATATATATATATATATATATATATATATATATATATATATATATATATATATATTGAATTGTTAGATAAAGATAGTAAAGGATAGAAATCTCATATGTTTGATTTTCTGTTTAAATTAATTAATTGTTAAAAGAAATTATTCTTCCTCCCGAATTTATCTTATAATAAATATACTCTCTTTCCGAAGGTACATAAGAAAATGTCTTCCTTTCTTGTGGAGCGGGCTGAATGCCTCGGCAGGATAGATGCATCTATGGATCATGTCGCACGTCCCTCGACAGTGTACATGACACTCTGGATCGGGCCGTACGTCTTCGGCAGAAATCATGCTTAATAATAATAATTACACGATACTTTAATAGTTATTTCAGCTTGCGAAGCTAATTGATAAATTGGAGAATCTTTGAAATTTAATGAATTATTATTCCTGCTTGTTAAGGAATTAATTGTTATTCCTGTAAATGAGATTAATTGATAAATTGGAAATTATTTGAATTTAAGGAATTTAATTAATATATTGAGAACTGTTGCATTTAAAGGAATTTGATTATTTCCGCTGCTTAAATAAATTATTGTAAATTTTGTAAATCATGCTGATTTAGATATTCTAGTTGTATTTCAGTTATTATTATTGACCCATAGTGAGTGTCAAAGTTGGCCATCTCGTCTCTACCACTTCGAGATTAGGCTTGATACTTTCTGGGTACATATTGTTTACGTACTCATACTACACTTGCTGCACTTTTTGTGCAGGATCTGAGGCAAGTACTAGTGGGGGACCTATTGTCTTACACCCACGTTATCCAGGGGCATAGTGGTGAGCTGCACTTTCTGAGCCGTTCTGCAACTACTAGTATCTCTCCTTGTATTTTCATTCTGTCTATTTTTTTCAGACACTATTTGAGGTTTTGTATAATCTATTTGATACTCATACACTTGTGACACCCGATCTTGGCACACATTGGTAGAATTTGGTGTTTATTATTTTTTTTCATTTTAAATTTTGTCAATATATGCTTAATTTATTAAGTTGGCTTGCCTAGAGTTAGTGTTGGGCTCCATCACGACTTATAGGTGAAATTGGGTCGTGACAACATGGTATCAGAGCACTAGGTTCACGTAGGTCTCACAAGTTATGAGCAGGCCTAATAGAGTCTTGTGGATTGGTATGGAGACGTCTGTACTTATCTTCGAAAGGCTATAGGATGTTAGGAAATTGTCTTTTTTCATATTCCATCGTGCAATTGATGTAGTTCTAAATATCCTTATCTTATTCTCTCTCAGATGGTGAGAACGCGCTCGAATGAGGTTTCAGGCCAGGGAAGAGCTACTCCCCCAGTTGCTAGAGGCCGAGGGAGGGCTCCAGCCCATGGTAGAGGGCGAGGATGTCCCAGGACTGTTCCAGCAATGTCGCCAATAGGTTCAGCAAAGAACCCCATTGTTGAGGAACAAGATAAGGTGCCTGTGGCAGAGCCAGCTCTGGTGGATTTCATATCTGCACTGGGATTTCAGGATGTCATGGGTCGTATAATGCGGTTCATGGACAATATGACTCAGGCCGGTTTATTTTCGGTAGACCCAGCCACATCTCAGGCGGGCGGGGGAGCACAGACCCCTACCGTGCAGGCTCATGGACATGCAACTGTTGTATATCAGACCCAGGGTGCACTACCCGTGGGTGGAGCCCAGCCAGTGGCAGCAGCTTCACCTGAGCCCAGGCCAGTTGTAGCCGCCGATCCTCAGAAACTATTGGACCGATGGACTAGACTACATCCTCCTGGCTTCGGGGGTGAGCGACATGAGGATCCACATGACTTCATTGATCATTGCAGGGACAGACTGCACAACATGAGGATATTGGAGTCTTATGGGGTAGACTTTGCTACTTTTTAGCTAAAGGGCAGAGCCCCTAGATGGTGGCAGTCTTATGTTCTTGGCAGATCAGCAGATTCTCCTCCCATGACTTGGGACAGGTTCGCCCATATCTTTCTGGACATATATATTTCACCCTCTAAGAGGGAAGAGTTGCGGTTTCAGTTTGAGCAGCTCCAGCAGGGTCAGATGTCAGTGACCGATTATAAGGCGAGGTTTTCTAAATTATCTCGCCATGCACTTATGATACTCCATACTGAGGCGGAGAAAGTGCAGAGGTTTGTAGCCGATTTACATAATGGCATTCAGGCCACTATGGCTCGAGAGGTTGAGATGGGTACTTCTTATGGGCTAGTTGTGGAGATAGCCCGCAGGATTGAGGGTGTACGTCAGCGGAGCTAAGAGCAGATTATGAGAGATAAACGGTTCAGGTATTCTGGAGAGTTTAGAGGTGCTCCGTCTGGGGGCAGAGATCAATTCATGAGAGGGCAGTCCAGCATACCCCCATATCCAGCACCACTACCTCCTCGAGGTGCTACAGTGTGACCTTATCTCAGTGCTATACCAGAAAGTTCTTACCGCCCACTAGCTATTTAGGGTCCTCCCAGTGGGTATTCAGTTCCTCAGGGCCAGACACTTAGTCAGCAGCCCATTGCAGCGAAGAGTTGTTACGAATGCGGGGATCCCAATCACATGCGGAGGTTTTGCCCCAGGCTTCGGGGTAGACCAGTACAGCAGGGTCAGCAGCCTATGCTTACCAGACCAGTTGCTCCACCAGTAGTCCGACCACCAAGAGGTGGAGGACAAGTGGGTAGGGGTCGTCCTAGAGGTGGAGGTCATCCAGGCGAAGGCCAGTCAGTTAGCGCTCCAGCTCGGTTCTATGCTTTTCCGGCTAGACCAGATGCAAAGTCCTCAGATGCTGTGATTACATGTATTATTTCTGTTTGCGGCAAAGATGCCTCAGTATTATTTGATCCAGGATCCACATATTCATATGTTTCTTCTCTATTTGCTCCATTCCTGGGTGTTTCTCGTGAGTCCTTGAGTATCCTGTTTATGTGTCCACTCCTGTTCTGTTATTGCGAACCGGATCTAACGAATCTACATGATCCAACTAATATTAATTGATATATATATATATATATATATGAATTGTTAGATAAAGATATTAAAGGATGAAAATCTCATATGTTTGATTTTCTATTTAAATTAATTAATTGTTAAAAGAAATTATTCTTCCTCCCGAATTTATCTAATAATAAATATACTCACTTTCCGAAGGTACATAAGAAAATGTCCTCCTTTCTTGTGGAGCGGGCCGAACGCCTCGGCAGGATAGATGCATCTATGGATCGTGGCGCACGTCCCTCGTCAGTGTACACGACACTCTGGATCGGGCCGTACGTCCTCGACAGAAATCGTGCTTAATAATAATAATTACACGGTACTTTAATAGTTATTTCAGCTTATGAAACTAATTGATAAATTGGAGAATCCTTGAAATTTAATGAATTATTATTCTTGCTTGTTAAGGAATTAATAGTTATTCCTGTAAATGAGATTAATTAATAAATTAGAAATTATTTGAATTTAAGAAATTTAATTAATATATTGAGAATTGTTGCATTTGAAGGAATTTGATTATTTTCGCTTCTTAAATAAATTATTGTAAATTTTGTAAATCATGCTGATTTAGATATTCTAGTTGTATTTAAGTTATTATTATTGACCTATAGTGAGTGTCAAAGTTCGTCATCTCGTCTCTACCACTTCGAGATTAGGCTTGATACTTACTGTGTACATTATTATTCCTGCTTATTAAGGAATTAATTGTTATTCCTGTAAATGAGATTAATTAATAAATTAGAAATTATTTGAATTTAAGAAATTTAATTAATATATTGAGAATTGTTGTATTTGAAGGAATTTGATTATTTTCGCCGCTTAAATAAATTATTGTAAATTTTGTAAATCATGCTGATTTAGATATTCTAGTTGTATTTCAGTTATTATTATTGACCTATAGTGAGTGTCAAAGTTGGTCATCTCGTCTCTAACACTTCGAGATTAGGCTTGATACTTACTTGGTACACGTTGTTTACTTACTCATACTACACTTGTTGCACTTTTTGTGCAGGACCTGAGACATGTGCTAGTGGGGGACCTTCTTACACCAATGTTATCCAGGAGCATAGTGGTGAGCTACACTTTCTGAGCCGTTCTGCAACTACTAGTGTCTCTCCGTGTATTTTCATTCTGTCTATTTTTTTTCAGACAGTATTTGAGGTTTTGTATAATCTACTAGATGCTCATACACTTGTGACACCAGGTCTTGGCACACACATTGGTAAAATTTGATGTTTATTATTTTTTTTAGTTTTAAATTTTGTCAATATATGCTTAATTTATTAAGTTGGCTTGCCTAACTATAATGTTGGGCGCCATCACGACCTATAGGTGAAATTGGGTCGTGACATTATAATACTACCATCCAAATTTGACTAGAATCTAGAAAACCTATTCCTACATGATTTTGGTTGTGAATCCTAATTAGACATAAATTAAAGAAACTAGTAAATACCAAATCCTAGACGACGTAGGAATACTAATTAATCTTGGTTTAATTTTTAATAGCCTTCATTAAACCAAAATTTTCAAACTTGAGTATGCCATGAGTAACATCGATCAAGCCTTGTAGAAAGTACCTTAGATTCTTCACCAATTTTCTAAAACTAATTTCTCGGCACGTGCTTTGCACGTATATGTCGAGTCATATGGTGTACGATTTTGTATTGGCCAATTAGTTATGTGTGAAAAAAATAAAGTATAGAATATATGCACTACTAAAAATTCGGCAAAAATCGACCAAAGTTGGTCGGTTTTTCAAAATATTTTTTTTAATTTTTTTTTTTCGAAACCGACCAACTTTGGTCGGTTTTCTTTGGCGCAAAAATGAGGGAAACTATTTTTGAGTCCCGCAAGATTTATGTTTCAAGAAACCGACCAATTTTGGTCGGTTTTCAATTAAAATAAATAAAAATTAATATTAAAAAAACCGACCAAAATTGGTCGGTTAATTCGGCGGGTCATTTAAAAAAATCGACCAACTTTGGTCGGTAATTTTACTTTTTAATAAAACTGACCAACTTTGGTCGGTTATTTTCGTGCGAAAATACAATTAAAGAGTATAAATCAAATAAAAGACAATTTTAAAATAAAATGTACCAATGGTCTAGTGGTAGAATAGTATCCTGCCACAGTATAGACCCCGGTTCGATTCCGAGATGGAGAATCTTTTTATTACATAATTAAAATACCGACCAACTTTGGTCGTTTTTTTTTTGCAATAATTTTTTTTTTGAATTTAATTGATCGACCAAAGTTGGTCGGTAATTTCCGACCAAAGTTGGTCGGTATTCCTTTCCGACCACAAAAATACCGTACACGCGTAAATGGTCACGTTTTGGTCGGTTTTTTACCATTACCGACCAACGTTGGTCGGTTTTTTTGGTCAATTTTTACCAAATTTCTAGTAGTGATGGCTGATTAACGTGGATTGTCATATGGTGACTTGTTTGTCGAGATCAAAATGATTGGTTATTGTCTAAATCGACAAAGATAAATGATCAAAGTTTCATTAGATACATGTTATTTGTTTTTCTTATTTTGATTTTTATGAGATACAAACATACAATGAAATGCATATTCACGTAATACTTCCTTATAGACGATATTTCTAGTGTATGTTTATAAATTTAAGTTACTCTATAGAAACCAAGACATAGAGTAATTATAATTATTTATGTTCATACCTCGATTGCCTTTTGTTTAATCGAGCAATATTTTACTTTAAATAAATTATTAAAATCAATAGTTGATACTCAAATTTATGAAAATAATGAATCATCTAACTAAACAGATATAATAACATAGGATTGATCATTATACTTATAGTATGGATTATGTTGACATATTGTTTGAATAAATATTAATCTTTATATGAGAGTATTGATAGATAATTTGTGAAAATCAATAGAGAATAAAAGCATTAGAAGAATTATGAATCAAACTTATGATAGTAAGAGTACAAATTAAATTTTGAGTGTTATGCCAACTTAAATTACTTTTATATGAAGAAAAATGCTAAAATTGATATTTAGATTAACACACCAACAATAAATATTTTTGACAAAATACAACTTCAAAAATCAAATTAGTTCACAGTTTATTTCATTGTAAAAGAACGATCACCAATATTTTTTTTATTTTAATAGCTTATTAGTCATTGAACATTGATCTTTATTGTTCTTTTTGTCCTCTTCCTTTGTATCGCTGCAAATTTATCTTCTTCCCCAAATGCGGTTGCATCAATATTTTCAAGTTCATGTATCACTATAGTTTTTTCTTTTATTTTTTTAGGGATCTAATATGAGATGTTCTGCTCATATTCATCCATTAGGATGTTCCCCTCTTCAAAAGCCCCCCTAATAGAAAAAAGTCTAGAAAAAAGGATGAAATAATTTCGTATATAAAAGTATTGATTTCCGGGTTTAAATTGAAATTACATCCCCTAAATTGATAAGAAAATTGAATTTAATATTTACTCAATACCACTTTGTGATAGTACTTAGATTTTTCCTCTACAATATTAAAATACAATTCATATGCTAGAAATTAATTTATACTTTTGAGATAGTTTCAGAGACCTCTCCTTATGTTTGACTTCATAATGCTAAATATCCCTTCTAGTTTATATTATTACACTTATCTCTCTTATTTAAAATTTTTATGTTACAATTCTTTCACCTTATTTATTTTTAATTTTAAAAATTATGATTTGGAAAATTTTCTTTTTAAATATTTTTTATTTAATTAATTTTGCAAATATCTTATATGAAAATTCTCTGTTCAGCCAACCATCATTGGTCTGATTATTCTGGCGATGGTTGTGTTTTCTCTCTAGCATCGCTGCCTTCACCGTTGTGACTTTTATATTTTCTGGCAATGTCATCTCATGATAGTATTAGGCAATTCAAGCTTCATCCACTCTATTTCTTATTTATGTATCTTCTATAGTGTTTGAGCAACTCTGTTTATCAGTTATAATTGGTTCGCTACTGTATTTGTTAGAGTTGACCACTATTTTGTTTAATAATTTTGGTGTCCGGCCCGCTTGCGCTCAACTCAATAACTATGCACCCATTATTAAAAGAATCTTTTACTTATTTCAGTAACTATGCACCCATTAATATTTTGATTCTTGTGTTATTATTGATTGTATCTTTTTCAAATTTAAAATTTCAGAAAAAGAAGCTTTGTAATATCATAATTTTTAAAATCTATAATAATTTAGGTTTAAAAAATTATTACAAAGAAGCTATAAAAAGAAAGCTAAACATAATATTGTAAATCACAAGAAATATTAGTGTTATGAAGTTAAATTTGAGGGGACATCTCTAAAAGTATTTCTATATTTTGAAAAAACAAAATTATTGATCAATTTGTCTTCCTTTGATTAAATTAATTTGAAACTATAAATATACTAAAATTTTAAATAAATAATGTTTTAATCTTCTCAGAGGTTGATTGAATATGCTCTTTGACATAGTAATCTAGTAAATATTTCGTAGCATAAAAAAGTATTAAATGGATTAGTCATTCTCCATATCACAAACTTCAAGCCTTAAGAAATACTAAAATGTTGTAAGCAACTAAACAAATTAATAACCTTTTTTTTTCTTCATGAAATTGAAAAAAAAACTTTTTAAATGCATCTCACCTTCAAAATTCTCTATGTTACAATTGAAACCTTGAAAATCCCATTGCCTCACGTCACTATTGCCTTGGCATAATATAGTAGACATTCATGAAAACCTCTTTGTTCCTTTTAGGATATTATTTTAATTTTTCTGCAGTTATTTGCTTCTTTAAGTAATGAAAGCCATCAAGAACTTAATTTTGTGTACATGTCAATATAAAATACCTAGTCAAGTCTTCAACCAGACAGACAAACTGTTCATTGAACAATATGTGAGTCGCCGTCAAAACTATTTCATTTGCAGTCTTTTCTTATTATTAGAAATAGGAACCTTGGACAAGAAGACAATTATCCAAACGATGGCTTTTAAAGTGGCTTTTGAAGCGTCACTTTGTTTAGCAAAAGGTGGAAACAAGTGGGTTATATTAATTATATTTTTAGTCGACACCATTTAGTTAATTTTAAGTGAAAAATTAATTTAATTATTTAAAAGAATAATTTAGTAATTTAAATTTTAACTTAAGGGATTCCCACTTTTAATATAATATAGATAGATATGTAGCATCAACAAAATCACGAGTACCATCTATAGTCAATTTCAATTTATCTTGAATATTGCTTATATATGATTTGTCTTTGCTCATGGCAAATCCCTTCAATATATCATCAATATAATTTTTCTTTACTTTGAAATCATCTACTTCTCGATCTAGTTGCCTTGTAGTTGGATGTCACGACCCGAAATTCCCACCTTCGGACTGTGATGGCGCATAATATTTTAATTGCTAGGCAAGCCAACGTTAGAATAATATTAGTCATTTTTAAATAATTTTTAAATTTATTAATAACAAAGAACAATTACGGAAGTAAGGTCTGAAATGTAGTTAATCATCCATAAAAATAACGGTGTCTAAATACCATCCCAGAATTTGGTGTCATAAGTGTACGAGCTTCTAGAATAATACAAATAAAGGTCTGAATAACGTAAAGTTGTCTAGAAGAAATTACACAACTAAATTAAGATAGACGAGGACTTCAGAACTGTAGACGCTATGCAGTTATACCTCAAGTCTCCTCTGAGTAGCTGAAATCCGAGCAAGTCTATGGTACGCCGCTGGGACCAACTCCGAAATCTGCATAAGAAGTGTAGAGTGTAGTATCAGTACAACCGACCCTATATACTGGTAAGCGCTGAGCCTAACTTCGACGAAGTAGTGACGAGCTAAAGCGGGTCACTTACATTAACCTGTACGCAATATTAGTAAAACAACAATAATAGAAATAAATCAGATAAATAATTTATAATAGTTGAAGCCGACTCAGCAGTCATAATTAATTATTATTTCAATCAATTTTCGTTGCAGCGTGCAACCCATTTCCACAATATATTCATTTTCAACTCTCCGATATATTTATTTAATCAAGTATATATATAGACTTTTTAATAAGTCTGTTGCGGCATGCAACTCGATCCTCCAATATATTCATTTCAATCAATTCTGTTGCGACGTGCAACCTGATCCTCCAATATATTTATTTCAATCAATTCTGTTGCGGCGTGCAACCCGTGCAACCCGATCCTCCAATATATTCATTTCAATCAATTATGTTACGTCGTGCAACCCGATCCTCCAATATATTTATTTTAATTAATTCTGTTGTAGCGTGCAACTCGATCCTCCAATATATTATTTACCAATTCTCATAGAAGAAATTACCCCCAAAAATACAACAATTAATATAAAATTATAAAACAAAAAGCACACGATAATTATGATTTAACTATGAAACAAACAATGGCAAATAACAATTTATTATGGAAATCGGGGAGAAAATAATTAATTTAATATTTAATATGCTAAATGTCAAGTAGCAATTAATGCACTAAATTCAAATAAGCATGTAGCAATTATTATAGGAATTCAAAAATTAATATTTGACAAGGAATTATGAGTGAAACAATTAATATAATAATTCATTCATGATTTAAAATGATTTATGATTTTCAAATAATTATGCAAACAATTAATTCGTTGACGTATAGAAACTTGTCACTTCGCCTATACTTCGTTCACATAACAAATAATTTAAGGGTTTTATTCCCTCAAGTCAAAGTTAACCACGACACGTACCTCGCATCGAAATCAAATTTTAAGTTTTCAATATACCCTTGCCTCGCGAATTTGTGTTCGATGTCCTCAAATCTAGTCATAAACAATTCAGTATATTCAATACAAATTGTAGGAATTAATTCCATATGAATTTATTTATTTTCCAGATTAAAATCCGAAATTTATTTTAAAAATCAATAGTGGGGGCCATATCTCAAATCTCGAAAAATATACAAAATTCGAACA
Organism: Nicotiana tomentosiformis; assembly: GCF_000390325.3. Lineage (NCBI taxonomy): Eukaryota > Viridiplantae > Streptophyta > Magnoliopsida > Solanales > Solanaceae > Nicotiana > Nicotiana tomentosiformis. The sequence continues at coordinate 115,698,763 of NC_090813.1, forward strand.
CTCATTCCGAGATGAGTCCAACCATATAAAAATTATCCAATTCCGATGTCAAATGGACCTTCAAATCAAAATATTTTATTTTTGGAAAGCTTTACAAAAATTTCAATTTCTTCCATATAAATCCGAAATAAAGGGAGAATATAGACATGGATTCATGAAATATAATCACTTTTGGTTATAGAACACTTACCCAATTCAAAGTCGTGAAAAACTTCTTCAAATCGCCCAAAATCCGAGACTTATAACTCAAAACTGAGTGAAAATGGCTAAAACTCGATTTTATGTATTCTCCCCAGCATTTTCGTACCTGCGCTCATTTCTCCAGAGAAGCGGAGCTCGGCAGGGATGTCCAATGTCACAGAAGCGACTGGAATTCCGCAGGAACGACCACGCACCTGCGCACAAAATGTCGCAGGTGCGACACACCAGAACCAGCACTGGGCAACAAGTTCCAATTGCTCTGTGGCTCGTTCGAAACTCATCCAAGCCAATCGGATCCTCGTCCGAATATTCTAACAAGTCCAAAAATATAATACGGACTTACTCGGGGTTTAAATTCACGTCAAATAACATCAAAATTACAATTCACACCTCGATTCGAACTTTTAAATTTCAAACTTTTTAATTTACAAAACTTGTGCCAAAATATATTAAATGAATCCAGAATAACTTCAAATTTGGCACATAAATCATAAATGACATAACAGAACTATTCAAATTTTTAGAATCAGATTCTGACTCCGATATCAAAAAGTCAACCCCGTGGTCAAACTTGGAAATCTTTAGCCTTTAAATTTCTAGTTTCCGTTAAATGGTTATAATTTGAGCTAGGGACCTCCAAATTAAATTCCGGGTATACGCCCAAGTTCCAAATCACGATACGAAACTACCAAAACTGTCAAAATACTGATCCGGGTCCATTTGCTTAAAATGTTGACGAAAGTTAGCTCAGTTTAGTTTTAAGGCTATATTTCACATTTTAATCCATTTTTCCCATAAAAACTTTCAGAAAAATTTTACGGACTGCACACGCAAGTCGAGGAATAATAAATAGTACTTTTCGAGGTCTTAGAACACATAATTAATAATTAAATTTAAAGATGATATTTTGGGTCATCACATTCTCCACCTCTAAAACAAACGTTCGTCCTCGAACGGAGTTAGAAAAAGTCCATGAGCTAGTGGATATTTACTCCATATTTCCGACTCGGACTCCTAGGTAGATGCCTATATCGGCTGACCTCTCCAGTACACTCGAACTGAAGGATAACTCTTAGACCTCAACTGTCGGACCTACCGGGCTAGAATAGCCACCGGCTCCTTCTCGTAAGTCAAATCTTTGTCCAATTGGACTGAGCTGAAATCTAACACATAGGACGGATCACCATAATATTTCCGGAGCATAGACACATGGAACACCGGATGAACCGTTGATAAACTAGGTGGTAATGCAAGTATGTAGGCTACTTCACCCACCCTTTCAAGAATTTCAAAGGGTCCAATATACCTAGGGCTCAACTTGCCCTTCTTTCCGAACCTCATTACACCTTTCATAGGTGAAATCTGGAGCAATATTCTTTCTCCAACCATGAATGCAATATCACGAACCTTATGGTCGGCATAACTCTTTTGCCTAGACTGAGTTGTACGAAGTCGATCCTGAATAACTTTGACCTTATCTAAATCATCCTGTACCAAATCGGTATCCAACAACTGAGCCTCTCCCGGTTCAAACCAACCAACTGGCGATTGGCATCGCCTTCCGTATAATGCCTCATATGGAGCCATCTTAATGCTCGACTCGTAGATATTATTATAAGCAAACTCATCAAGTGGAAAAAATTGATCCCAAGAATCTCCAAAGTCTATAACACAAGCGCAAAGCATATCTTCCAATATCTGAATAGTGTGCTCTGACTGTCCGTATGTCTATGGATGAAATGTTGTACTCAACTCAACCTGCGTGCCTAGGTCATGTTGTACAGCCCTCCTCGATCTGAAATAATAGATACGGGCACACCATGAAGGCGGACAATCTCACGAATGTAAATTTCAGCTAATCTCTCTGAAGAATAGATAAATGTTACTGGAAGGAAATGTGCTGACTTGGTCAACTTGTCCGTGAGAGTCCAACAACAAAATCCATAGTGATACACTCCCATTTCCACTCAGGAGTTTCTAACTTCTGAAGCAAACCACCAGGTCTCTGATGCTCGTACTAAACTTGCTGACAGTTCATACACCGAGCTACATATGCAACTATATCCTTTTTTATTGTCCTACACCAATAATGTTGCCGCAAATCTTGATACATTTTGGCGGTACCTGGATGCATAGAATATCTGGAATTGTGTACCTCTTCAAGAATTAATTCACGAAGCCCATTCACATTAGGCACACAAATACGACCCTGCATTCACAGAACTCCATATCCCCCCACAGCAACCTGTTTAGCATCACCGTGTCGTACCGTGTCCTTAAGGACAAGTAAATGAGGATCATCATATTGCCTCTCTCTAATGCGCTCATATAAAGAAGATCGAGCGACTGTCCAAGCTAAAACTCGACTGGGTTCTGAAACATCTAACCTCACGAACTAATTAGCCAAAGTCTGAACATTTGCAGCTAATGGCCTCTCACCAACCGAAATATACGCAAGACTGCTCATACTCATAACCTTTCTACTCAAAGCATCGACACCACATTGGCCTTTTCGAGGTGATACAAAATGGTGATATCATAGTCTTTAAACAACTCCAACCATCTTCTCTGCCTCAAATTAAGATCTCTATGTTTGAACAAATACTGAAGGCTACGATGCTCAGTAAATACCTCACACGAGACACCGTAGAGGTAATGCCTCCAAATCTTCAGCGCATGAACGATGGCTGCCAGTTCTAAGTCATGAACATGATAATTCTTCCCGTGAACTTTCAACTACCGTGACGCATATGCAATCACCCTACCATCTTGCATTAATACTGCACCAAACCCAATGTGATATGCATCACAATATACCGTATACAATCCTGAACCTGTGGGTAATACCAACACTGACGCCGTAGTCAAAGTAGTCTTGAGCTTCTGAACGCTCAACTCACACTCATCTGACCATCTGAATGGGACACCTTTCTGGGTCAGTCTGGTCAATGGGCTTGCTACAGATGAAAACCCTTTCACGAACCGACGATAATAACCTGCTAAACCTAGAAAACTCCGGATCTCTGTAACTGAAGAAGGTCTCGGCCAATTTTGAACAGCTTCAATCTTCTTAGGATCCCATTTATGCCTTCTACCGATACAACATTCCCCTAAAAGGCAATCTAGTCTAACCAAAACTCACATTTTGAAAATTTGGCATATAACTGATTATTCTGCAAAGTGTGAAGCACGCTCCGAAGATGTTGCTCATGCTCCTCCTGACTGTTGGAGTAAATCAAGATATCATCAATGAATACAACCACAAAAGAATCCAAATAGGGATTGAACACCCGATTCATCAAATCCATAAATGCTGATGGGGCATTTGTCAACCCAAATGGCATCACTAGGAATTCGTAATGCCCATATCGAGTCTGAAAAGCTTTCTTAGGGACATCAGATGCCCTAATCTTCAACTAATGGTAACCAGACCTCAAATTAATCTTCGAAAATACCTTGAAACCTTAAAGCTGATCAAATAATTCATCAATTCTTGGCATCTGATATTTGTTTTTTATAATGGCCTTATTAAACTGCCGATAATCTATACACATCCGCATAGAGCCATATTTCTTCTTTACAAATAGTACTGGTGCACCCTAGGGTGAGACACTAGGTCTAATGAATCCCTGATCAAGCAAGTCTTGTAATTGCTCCTTCAATTCTTTCAACTCCGGCGGTGCTATACAGTATGGTGGAATAAAAATGGGCTTAGTGCTCTGAGCCAAATCAATACAGAAGTCAATATCTCTGCCGGGTGGCATCCCCGACAAATCTGCAGGAAATACTTCTGAAAATTCATGAACAACTGGTACTGAGTCCATAGAAGGAACATCCGCACTGGGATCGCGAATATAAGCCAAATAGGCTAAACACTCTTTCTCGACCATACGCCGAGCTTTCATATAAGAAATAACCCTGCTGGTAGAATGACCAGGAGTTCCTTTCCACTCTAACCGAGGAAACCCTGGCATGGCTAGGGTTACTATCTTGGCATGACATTTCAATATAGCATGATAAGGTGACAACCAATCCATACCCAAGATGACATCAAAGTCTACCATATCAAGAAGTAGAAGATCCACACTAGTATCAAGACTACCAATAGTGGATCTTCTACTTCTTTATATTCACACGAACGATAAACATGATCTACTACAACATAGTCTCCCACCAGTGTAGATACACATACAGAAGTACTCAGAGAATCACAAGGCACAACCAAATATGAAGCAAAATAGGAGGACACATAGGAATAAATAGATCCTGGATAAAATAGAACTAAAGTATCTCTATGGCAAACTGGAATAATACCAGTGATCACAGCATCAGATGACTCGGCCTCAGGCCTAGCTGGAAAAGTATAAAATCGGGGCTGAGCCCCACCAGTCTGAACTGCGTCCCTGGGACGCCTCTAACTGGCTAGCCTCCACCTCTAACGGTCTGGCCTCCATCTCTAATGGCTTGACCTCCACCTCTAGATGCCTGACCCCTACCTATAGCTGGCTGAGAAGGCGGTGAAGCAACCGGTGCCTGTATGATGGTACGAGAATCCTGCCGAGATCTGTTACTCGCCAATCTAGGGCAATACCTCCTGATGTGACCAATATTCTCACACTCATAACACCCATCTTGATGTCGTGGCTGCTGAAGCTGAAGCTGACCCAAATGGGCCGAATAGCTGCTGTAGTAACTCTGGAGTGGTGCTGCACTGATAAGAGCTGAATGTGCACTAAATATTGGCTGTCCATAGTAAGGAATAATAGGTCTGTGGCTCCTTGAAGCTACGGGAGATGCATGAAGTGCTGAATGAAACGGTATGGGAGGATGACCCCTACCAAAATTACCCCTGCCTCCAGACGAGGCACCACCGAAACCACCAAACTAACGATGCCTCTTATCAGACCTCTGCCCTCTCTCCTGTGCAAGAATCATCTCGACCCTCCTCGCAACATTAGCAACCGCCTGAAAAGGAATCTCACTTCTGGTCTCCTTGGCCATCTGAAGCCTGATAGGGTGAGTGAGTCCCTCAATAAACCTCCTCACTCTCTCTCTCCCCCTTAGTAGGTAGTAAAAAGAGAGCATGACATGCCAAATCCACAAAACGGGACTCATAGTGAGTAACAGTCATATTGCCCTGCTGTAGATGCTCAAATTACTTTCGGTAATCCTCCCTCAGTGTGATAATAAGGAACTTCTCCAGAAATAGCTGAGAAAACTGATCCCAGGTAAGTGCAGGCGATCCAACTGTATAATCCCTCCACCATCTCCTGGCGGAACCCGTCATTTGAAATACAGCAAAATCAACCACATTGGTCTCAACTATACCCATGTTCCGCAACACCTCATGGCAGCGTTCTAGATACTCATGTGGATCCTCAGAAGGTGTACCACTGAAGTGAACTGGAAAGATCTTGGTAAACTTATCCAGTCTCAATAAGGCCTCAAAAGACATAACGAGCTTATCACCAGTCTGTGCCGCAACAACTGGCTGAACTACCCCAACTGGCGGGGCTGCTGGAGCTTGATTCTGGGGAGCTATCTGCTCCGGAGCGGGAGTAGTGGGAGTTTGTGCTCCTCCCCCAACCTGTGAGATGGTTGGTGCCACTGAAAATGTACCATTCTGGGCCACGCCCTCCATAAGACTCACCAAACAAACCCAAACGTCCTGAAGCACTGTAGTAGCTATGAATCCTTACGGGACCTGAACTGGTCCCACTGGTACATTCTGAACTAGAACCTCCTCCTGAAGGTCCACATGAGGTTCTACAATAGGTGCAGCTACTCGAGCACTGGACTGTGCTCTACCGCGGCCTCGACCTCTACCCCTGGTCATAGTTTCCATCGGGGGTTCTGGTCCTTGTCCATCGGTAGAGGTATTACGTGTTCTTACCATTTGCGAGAGAATAAGAGTAGAATGGTTCAATCATTGATGATAGAATAAAATCGCACGAAAGAATAAGAAATAATTGATATTGTTCCTATACTTCATAGCCTCTGAGAGTTAAGTACAGACGTCTCTGTACCGATCCTTCAGACTCTACTAAGCTTGCTCGTGACTTGTGAGACTTATGTAACCTAATGCTCTAATACCAACTGTCATGACCCGAAATTCTCCTATTCGGACCGTAATGGCGCCTAATATTTCACTTGCTAGGCAAGCCAACGTTAGAATAATATTAACCATTTTAAAACAATTTTTAAATTTATTAATAACAAAGAACAATTGCGGAAGTAAGGTCTGAAATGTAGTGAATAATCCATAAAAATAACTATGTCTAAATACCATCCCAGAATTTGGTGTCACAAGTGCACGAGCTTCTAGAATAATACAAATAAAGGTCTAAATAAAGTAAAGTTGTCTAGAAGAAATTACACAGCTAAATTAAGATAGACGGGGACTTCAGAACTGCGGACGTTGTGCAGTTATACCTCAAGTCTCCTCTGAGTAGTTGAAATCCGAGAAAGTTTATGGTACACCGCTGGGACCAACTCCGAAATCTACACAAGAAGTGCATAGTATAGTATCAGTGCAACCGAACCCATGTACTAGTAAGTGTTAAGCCTAACCTCAATGAAGTAGTGACGAGGCTAAGGCGGGTCACTTACATTAACCTGTACGCAAAATTAGTAAAACAATAATAATAAAAATAAATCAGGTAACTCATTTTTAATAGTTGAAGCCAACTCAGCAGTCATAATCAATTATTATTTCAATTAATTTCCGTTGTAGCGTGCAACCCATTTCCACAATATATTCATTTTCAACTCTCCGGTATATTTATTTAATCAAGTATATATATAGACTTTTTAATAAGTCTGTTGCGGCATGCAACCCGATCCTCCAATATATTCATTTTCAACTCTCCGATATATTTATTTAATCAAGTATATATATAGACTTTTTAATAAGTCTGTTGTGGCGTGCAACCCGATCCTCGAATATTTTCATTTGAATCAATTCTGTTGCGGCGTGCAACCCGATCCTCTAATATATTCATTTCAATCAATTCTGTTGCGGCGTGCAACCCGATCCTCCAATATATTCATTTCAATCAATTATGTTGCGGCGTGCAACCCGATCCTCCAATATATTCATTTTAATCAATTCTGTTGCGGCGTGCAACCCGATCCTCCAATATATTCATTTACCAATTCTCATAGAAGAAATTACCCCAATAAATGCAATAATTATGATTTAATTATGAATCAAACAATGACAAATAATAATTTATTATGGAAATTATGGAGAAAATAGGCAGTTTAATATTTAATATACTAAATGTGAAGTAGCAATTAATGTACCAAATAAGCATGCAACAATTATTACAAGAATTCAAGAATTAATATTTGGTAAGGAATTATGAGTGAAACAATTAATATAATAATTTATTCATGATTTAAAATGATTTACGTTTTTCAAATAATTATGCAAACAATTAATTCGACGACGTATAGACACTCGTCACCTCGCCTATACGTCGTTCACATGTAATTCACATAACAAATAATTTAAGGGTTCTATTCCCTCAAGTCAAGGTTAACCACGACACTTACCTCGCTTCGAAATCAAATTTTAAGTTTCCAATATACCCTTGCCTTGCGAATTAGTATCTCAAGTCCTCAAATCTAGTCATAAACAATTCAGTATATTCAATACAAATTGTAGGAATTAGTTCCATATAAATTTACTAATTTTTCGGATTAAAATCTAAAATTTATTTTAAAAATTAATAGTGAGTCCCACGTCTCAAATCTCAGAAAAACATACAAAATCCAAACACCCATTCTGAGACGATTCCAATCATATAAAAATTATCTAATTCCGATGTCAAATGGACCTTCAAATCTAAATTTTTCGTTTTTGGAAAGTTTTACAAAAATTTCAATTTCTTCCATATAAATCCGAAATAAAGGAAGAATATAGATATGGATTCATGAAATATAATCACTTTTGGTCATATAACACTTACCCAATTCAAAGTCGTGAAAAACTTCTTCAAATCGCCCAAAATCCGAGACTTAAAACTCAAAAATGAGTGAAAATGGCTAAAACCCGGTTTTATGTATTCTCCCCAGCATTTTCGTATCTGCAGGCTATATTTTTGCACTTGCTCCCTCGCATTTGCAAGACAAAGCTTGCATTTACGGAATAGGACAGCTTGTCTAGTGGCCGCATCTGCGCCCAAAAATGTCGCACCTGCGACATCGCAGAAGCGCACTAGTGACCGCAGAAGTGGTCTTAAGCGGCTCGTCCATCGCGATTGCAGTTTCGCACCTGCGCTAGATAAATGCAATTCGATCTTAATAGAGAGATAGTAGCGTGCCTTATAACCTAAATGTCTTTTGTTCTCCAATTTCATAGCTACATCACACGACAACGTTGTGCCTTTTGGGAGTTCCTCAAATCCTTCATCGATGGTGGGCCATAATCCAGTAGCCTTAAAAAATTCTTCATATGTCGATACCAAGTTTCGAAATTACTTTTTCCATCAAACACAAAAAAGGGGACAATTAGGTAATAGAGTATCCATATTATTTTGTTGGATCTCACACAGGCTTTGACAGAATCTCACACAAGCTCTGATGCCAATTTGAAGGAAAATATTTTATTATAAATCTCTGATTGATCTCTGCAATTTTTTATTACCTCCTCCCATAAAATAAGCTATCAATATCCCTATTTATAATAGTAAGAAATATGTTTTAACTAGAAAATAGGAATGCCTATTCCTATATTAATTTTGACTACAAATCATATTTAGGCACGAGTTAAATAAAATAAATCCTAAATAATTAAGATTTCCTACTACAATTTTGAATTAGTTTTCCAACATTAACATTCTTCTAGGCAAACCTTATCTTTGTCGTTGAAATTATTTTTACCATGTAAATCAAAGGTGTGGTTGTATCTCAGCTGAAACAAAAAGCGGTAGGTGATTTAATATTTTTTCATCTATTGATAGGTGATTTATTAATAACTTCTCATTTATCTAAATTTTCGTAGGCAGAATTATCTACTGATATATGTGGTGACTGAAAATAATACCTATCATCAAATAAGATAGTGCAGATGCACAAACTAACCCAACACGACGGTTAAATAAAAAAGAAAATCTAGTTTCACCCCTTCAATTGGGAGATCAAAGACAAGTGAGACTTGTTCAGTTAGTAAAAATAACTTTATTTACGACCGTTAGGTCTTGGGTTCGAGTCACGCGGGAGGGGAATTGTGAAAACACTCCTAATTTAGGAGGGGTTTAAAAAAAAAGTTGGGAGGTCAATCAAGAGCAAATTAATTAACTAGAGTGTAATTTTAAAGATCTTAAGTCGATTACATTGTGGAATTTGGGTCGTAAATGCTTTATATGATTTGATATCATGATGATGCGCACCCACGAGTCACGTGTGACACGATAATCATATACGATCAATTAATTTATTATTTCCACACAAAGAATATATACAGGATAAGACATCATAATAAGAGGAAGAAAGATTAGATGGAGGATTAGCTTGGTTAGGGTTGCAATTGGAAAAATAATGCTTAAAGTTTCGTGGGCCATCGCAAATTGTATTGGCGGGCTGTGCATCTACTTTACACGTATTTCCAGGCAATAAGTGCTTTATACTTGTAATGATGATTGTTTCTCTATAATTGCATAATATCAAGCACAAAGCCCTTAATTAGGTTTCTTTTAGAAACTTGATTGCTATCATCATTCTAGATTCTTGGCTTTTCATAAATTACCACTTTCATATCGGCAACAACAATAAATTAAACCCAATGTAATTTCACAAGTGGAGTTTGAGCATAGTATATATACAGATTTTACCCCTTACTTCAAGAAGGTAAATTCGGCTTAGGAAAGGAAAAAGGAAGGACAACGACAACCACACAAATCAGAAAAGCAAAGCAAAAATACAAAACTAACACTAAGTACTACAATCAGAAAGCCTAAACGAAAGCAATACAAAGTAGTAATAGAAGTCAAAGAATACCAAAATACACAAATGATACTAAGTCATTGATGCTACTGTTACAGATAAGGACAACACCTAGCTACCTAATCCTTTACCTTTATTCTTAACCCCCATACCTTTTATCCATGGTTTTGTCCTAAGAAAACTCGAGCAGCGTCATATCTAGAGGCGGAGCTAGGATTTGAAGTTTATGAGTTCTTAAATTGTTATCTAACCCATAGCCCGTTTATTTACAAGGTGTCACGCCTCCCTTTTCCAATTAAAGTGACACTATTCGAAATGAGATTATTTGTTTCAGTCAGAGTTGCCACTTGGAATAATTTATTGTGTCCCAAGTCACCGGTTTATTTTAAATCCCAAATCGAGGAAATTTGACTCTATTTTTGTGGTTTGTGAACAAAGAAAATCGGGTAAGGAATTCTATTAACCCGAGAGAAGGTGTGAGGCACTCTCGAGTTTCGTGGTTTTAGCACGGGCGCTCAACTATTAATAATTGGCCTAATTATCTGATTTAATACATGTTTTAAACATATATGTGCGTTTTTATTCCTTTTAGCCGCTTTTAATTATTTATGGAACTTATTTGAACAAGTCACGATGTTGCAAACTCATTTGTTTTTGTACATATTGCGAATCACGTCACGTGAAATGCACTCGCGATTTACAACATATTTATTTTTATTATTATTCGAAGTTGAAGTCAAGTCGCGTGAAACGCACACTTGAGTTGGGGTTTATGTATCTTGACCATGCTACGGGAACCATACCCATAGTCATGATAATTTATTAATCACGCCTAAAGCAACTAGCACGTGTTCATGATTTATTTTTCTGTGTAAGGTCAAGAGCTATGGAAATCAATTGTGAAAAATGGGTCAGCTTTTGCTCTTACTAAATTGGGCCTAACAGAAACTATTTTGGACTAGATAAATTAAATTGGATTGTAGTATAATTGGCCCTTTAAAGCCAATTAATGAGTATGCCCATTGCCCAGTTACTAGTTCATCAAGCTACTCCCTTATCAATTAGTCAATTGCAGTAGTACATATTTCATTAAGCAAAGCCCAACCACCGGGCCAATCATTATTATTTTTTAAATCCAAACCTCATTTTTTAACTTCAACTAGTAGACATAGATTTTATCCCCAAAGTTCAAACATTCACTACGTGCCCAAAAATCATATTTTTCATCAATCTTCATATTAATCATCAACAAAATAGCAAAATTTAACAAAGTTAATGAGACCTAACAATTAATACAGAAAAGTTTTTTTTAATCTTCATGAATCTAAATAAAATTAAATTATATATTCAGGCATAATATCTTAATAAAACAATGATGAGAGAAATGGACCTTTACAAGACTGTTTTGAAGCTCGGACAATGGACAAGGATGTAAATGGAGCTTCGACCAAAATCGACAAATGGAGCTCGAACTCGACAACTTAACTTTGGAGCTGTTGTTTTCTATACAAAATGGGACTGTTTCGCTGGGTTTTCGACTCGTTTTTGTGGTGCTTTTTAGCTTGGTTTCCAGTTGGTTCGGTGTTGGAGTTTAGGTGATGAATTGCTGGATTTTTCGAAAGAAAGCCGAAAAAAGAATGACACGAGTAGAAATTTCCTTATCCTAGAAGAAGAAAAATAAATTTCTCTTAATTCCCCCCTCCCTCTTTTTTTTCTCCTTCTCCCCTCCTTTTCCCTCACATTTCTCTTATATTTATAAAACAATTTTCGGAATTTTCAGATTTTTTTTATTATTTTGTTTTATTTTGTTATTTTTTAATTAAAAAGAATTTCCACTTCCCATTTTAATTATTTTTTTAAAAATAATTTCCCACTTTCATTTACTTTTATTTTTAAATTTCTCACTTTCTTTTACTTTTCTTTTTTTATTTCCCACTTATTTTACTTATTTTTGTAAATTTTCTCTTACTTTTACTTTTATTAAAAAAATATTAGATACCCTTACTTTTATTTTTAATTCCAACTAAATTTTAATTTTTACTTTTTAAAATTTTCACATTCTTTTACTTTTATTTTTTTAATTTTCTACTTTCTTTTACTTTTTTTATTAAATAATTTCTACCTACTTTTACTTTTACTTTTAAATTTTATATTTCTACTTTTACTATTTTTTAATTCCCATCCGATTATTTTTTTAAAATAATAATACTACTAATAATAATTAATTAATTAATTTTTATAGTTTTTCGAGTTTTTAATTCATTGTATTTAAAATAAAGATAAAAATAAAAATAATACTAATAGTAATAATTGACTTTTTAAATTATTATTAATGTTTACCCTAAAAAATGTATCAAAGCTAAAAAATATATATATTAAATTTCTAAAAATATTTACATAGTAGAAGGTGATAAAAATTCAAATATAGTTAAAAATTAGGTGCTCACAGCTGCCCCTCTTTGCTTGGAAACATGAAGAGTTTTCAGGCAAAGATTAGGTGAGCCATGTGACTAGTATTTGACCAAACCATTATTCAAAAAGAAAAGAAATAAAAGATAGGGTGCAACCGAGTTCTGGTTTTGGACAGCCTACATATCCCGGGTTATAGGGGAATCAGGTCGCGTATAGTTCAAGGAGAATGGTGGAATGATGAGTTGAGGAGTCTAGTGAGGTTTCGTCGAGGCTCAGGTCCGCGGTCATGCTATTATATCAAAAATAAAAAAGAAACTAAACAAGCCTATCAGTTATGAGTTACAAGATTCCTATCTATGAGTCTTCAGAAACTTTTTTTGAGTCTTGACTGGTTCTTCATGCAGACTCTAATCTAAACCTTGATGCTCGCTAGCTGTAGGTTCTAGTTCATTGTTCTATAGCTTTTTCTAATCAAAATGGAACTCCAATGCTCGTGGCTTCAGTCATGTCTTGAGCATTCCACATCTTTTCAATTACTTTTGCATTTTGGATTCACTTATTTTTTTCTTTTCTTTTATTCTGAATTGAGACTTCTTCTTTTGGTCATCTCGAACCATGTGCCTCGAGGTAAACCTACTCAGACACCAAAACAAACAAACGAATGAAATTTTTCTGCCCCTGTTTGCACTAGGAAAATTTCGTGACTTATTGTAAGAAATTCTAAACTACTTCTTTATTGAAAGAAATAAAAGGTCGGGAGTGATGTACCATGAAAAAGTCATATTTTTATTTTTGGATGGTGTTCTTTTATTGTCAAAAGGATGACACAACTAAGGATTGTTGTACTTTATGTTGGGAAAATGTGGCCATGGAATGGGATACCCTATATTGGCAAAGATATCGGGGAGTGGTGTACCCTGCATTTAAGATCAAATTAACTAGGAAGTGGAGATCCTATGTTAGAAAAACAGACTAGGGAGTGGAGACCTTATGTCTAAAAATATCAACTAGGGAGTAGAGACCCTATGTTGGAAAAACGACTAGGGAGTGAAGACCCTATGTTTAAAATAATCATCAACTAGGGAGTGAAGACCCTATGTTGGAAAAGCAGACTAGAAAATGGAGACCCTATATCTAAAAACATCAACTAGGGAGTGGATACCCTATGTTGGAAAAGAGACTAGAGAGTGGAGACCCTATGTCTAAAATAAAATCAACTAGGGAATGGAGACCCTATATTAGAAACATCAACTAAGGAGTGGAGACCCTATGTTGGGAAAGAAACTAGGGAGTAGAGACCCTATGTCTGAAATAAAATCAACAAGGGGGTGGAGACACTATGTTGGAAAAGAGACTAGGGAGTTCAACTAGGGAGTGGAGACCCTATATTGGAAAAGTGACTAGGGAGTGGAGACCCTATGTCTAAAAAAATAAAAATCAACTAGGGAGTGGAGACCCTATGTTTGAAAAGCGACTAGGGAGTAGAGACCCTATGTCTAAAAAATAAAAATCAACTAGGGAGTGGAGACCCTATGTTGGAAAGGAGACTAGGGAGTGGAGACGTCTATAATAAAATCAACTAGGGAGTGAAGACCATATGTTAGAAAAGAGACTAGGGAGCGAAAACTCTATGTCTAAAAATAAAATCAACTAGAGAGTGAAGAACCGATGTTGGAAAGGTGACTAGGGAGTGGAGACCCAATATCTAAAATAAAATCAACTAGGGAGTGGAGACCTTATGTTGGAAAAGAAACTAGGAAGTGGAGACCCTATGTCTAAAATAAAATCAACTAGGGAGTGGAGACCCTATGTTGGAAAGGGTAACTAGGGAATGAAGACCCTATGTCTAAAATAAAATTAATTAGGGAGTGAAGACCCTATGTTAGAAAAAAGACTAGGGAGTGGAGACCCTATATCTAAAATAAAATCAACTAAGGAGTGGAGACCATATGTTGGACAAGCGACAAGGGAGTGGAGACCATATGTCTAAAATAAAATCAACTAGGGAGTAGAGACCCTATGTTGGGAAAGAGACTAGGGAGTGGAGACCCTATGTCCAAAATAACTTCAACTAGGTAGTGGAGATCCTATGTTGGAAAAGATATTAGGGAGTGGAGACCCTATGTCCAAAATAACTTCAACTAGAGAGTGGAGACCCTATGTTGGAAAAGAGACTAGGGAGTGGAGACCCTATGTCCAAAATAACTTTAACTAGGGAGTGGAGACCCTCTGTTAGAAAAAACGATTAGGGAGTGAAGACCCTATGTCTAAAATATCAACTAGGGAGTGGAGACCCTATATTGGAAAAGCGACTAGGGAATGGAGACCCTATGTCTAAAATTCAGCAACTAGGGAGTGGAGACCCTATGTCTAAAAATATCAACTAGGGAGTGGAGACCCTATGTTGGAAAAACGACTAGGGAGTGGAGACCCTATGTCTAAAATAATCATCAACTAGGGAGACATAGGAAAAGCGACTAGGGAGTGGAGACCCTATGTCTAAAATAATCATCAACTAGGGAGACATAGGAAAAGCGACTAGGGAGTGGAGACCCTATGTCTAAAATAATCATCAACTAGGGAGTGAAGACCCTATATTGGAAAGTCAAACTAGGGAGTGGAGACCCTATGTCTAAAAATATCAACTAGGGAGTGGAGACCCTATGTTGGAAAAGCGACTAGGGAGTGGAGACCCTATATCTAAAATAATCATCAACTAGGGAGTGAAAACCCTATGTTGGAAAGTTAGACTAGGGAGTGGAGACCCTATGTCTAAAAACATCAAGTAGGGAGTGGAGACCATAAGTTGGAAAAGCGACTAGAGAGTGGAGACCCTATGTCTAAAATAATTAACTAGGGAGTGGAGACCCTATGTTGGAAAAGCGAATAGGGAGTGGAGACCCTATGTCTAAAACATCAACTAGGGAGTGGAGACCCTATATTGGAAAAGCGACTAGGGAGTGAAGACCCTATGTCTAAAAACACAAACTAGGGAGTGGAGACCCTATGTTGTAAAAGCATAGCTAGGGATTGGAGACCCTATACTATCGTGATTTTGAACCCTTTTTTATTTTCTTTTTTTTATTCTTTTTTTTTCTTCTTTTCATCATTATTTTTTTTATTTCAGAGAATGAGTAAATGCGGGAAAGAGGTCTTGGAGGAGACTTCTCTTTTGGAGTGGTTGTTGCAAAACTATTTCTAGCCTTTGCGCGATTTCTATTTGGTTGTACCTGCTTCTTGCAAGATTGCTTTTGGATTGCACCTGTTTTCTGTTTTTTCAAAAAAATAATAATTTATCAGTTTGAAACGGTGGTTGGTTTTGTGGCCTTGATTGTTTCAATAACTTGGTCCCGGCCCTTTCAGCTGCAGCTGGTTGTTTCCTGAATATTGATTGCACTTCTGAACCTGGAGAAACTTTGGCTTTTCTAGACTTTGCCATGACGGTTAGTCATGTGGGCCTTAACCTTTCAACTTTATTTTGCCTTTGTGGGCATTCGACTTTGATTTTCCTTTCTTTCCAGGAGTTTTGATTTTGAAACATCGGCCATAATGACCAGTCGGAGTCGACTCGATGCACCTGCCACGGTTGGGTGCATTCTTGAATATTGGCTCGTTTCAGACAAAAACCCTGTAAATCAATCTTGCCATCCTTTCTTTGTCTTAGTTTCGGAACAGAGTTAGACCGAAAGAGATTCAAAGAAAAATAAGAAATGGAATGGACAAATGAATTTAAACAAGAGGTATCCCTTTCGGGGAAAGAGAAAAAAAATGGACTTATCTGGAGTGCATGCGGACTTCAATGAACATGACATGCCTCTTGGACTGGATGTCTGATCTGCGTAAACTGTCCAACTCTTAGAAATTCATCATAACTTATACCTCAAAATTGAGAAACCTTGCCAGGATTCTCTCGATGCCAATGGCTGTGAGGATCCCTTTTTCGATCAGTGGCGCCCTTTGCGGGTTTTCACCAGCTAACCTCTCTCATTTCTCTTCATACCATCGCCTTATAGTGCTCTTTGCGAGTTTTTACTAACAAGACTCTCATTTTAATTTCTCTATTTACCACCGCCTTACGGTGCCCATGAAGGTTTTCACCATTAAAACCCTCTCATTTTATTTCTCTCATTTGGTTGTATGAGATCCAAGTGGTTGCATCCTTCAATTCTTGCATATTCTCGTTGCTTGATCAGAAGGACTTTGAAAAGGACTTGGGTGAAAAAGGATTTGGATTAAATTACAACTTTGGAACATTTCAGACAAAACCATCGCCAACCCATTATAACATCTGCCCCAGATTCACTTTTGGGGAATTGTGGATTTTTATTTTAGTGTGACTGAACCCGAGAGAGAGGCTGCATACGTATCCTTTCGGAATCAAGTCGAACGTAGTTCAAGAAACATGAACTTGTTTGGATTTTTGTTTTTTTTCTTTTTCTTCTTCTTTCTCTTTTTTTTTTTCATTTTTATTTTGTTTTTCTTCTCTTTTTTCTTTCTTGTTTTTCTTTTAATAACATCTTCAGGTTCCAAATAGGGTAATCAAAGAAAGGTAACCGACTCAAAATGGTTAGCAAAAAGGTTAATGATGTTTGGATAACGAGAATGAAAGCCTTCGTCATCCCAATCAGAGAACATTAATGCCACATAGAGGGTCAAATATAGTACCTTTTGACTACATCCGCGTTGACAGTTGTTTCAAGGACATTGCCTTTGTTACTTCCTAGGTATAACACTCTCTTTTGTAGTACTCTCATTACAATGTATGGACCTTTCCAATTTGGAGCCAATTTTCCTTTAACTTCTTCATGAGGTGGGAGGATACGTTTCACAATGAGTTGTTCTATTTCAAATTTCACGGGCCGCACTTTCTTATTATAGACAAGGGCTATTCTTCATCGGTACAACTGCTTGTGACAAATTATGGCCAATCGTTTTTTATCAATCAGTGTCAATTGTTCCAATCGGTTCGTGACCCAATCTTTATCCTCAATCTCGGCTTCGACAATTACCCGGAGAGAGGGAATTTCAACTTCTGCAGGTTTCAATCGAGCTTGGCATAGGCTTATTTTCATACTGTTCCGATTTTTGTTTTATTTCCTTAACCTCATTTTTATTGCATTCTGCTTCTTGATTCATTATTTCGAAGTCTGACAGAGTTTTAGGATCTAGTCATGAAGTCCGCAAGCATGTCATGTTATTAAAATCTGCATGAATCAAAACTGAAAAGAGAATAAGAAAAGTGACAAGATTAAAAGAAAATAGACATTCCTAAGCAATGAAATATTAATTTCATTTCATTTGATTTGTTTTTTTTTGTTGCTTTTTTATTTTTTGAATTTTGAAGATAGAATGGTTTACATCGAAAAGTAAGACAATAAAGTAAAACATCCGGATCATACCTTGAGATAATCCGGATGCAGAAAGGATATCAAGACTGGCTACCGAGACTCCCGTATGATGGGAAACTTTCAGGCTTGACGGCCGTTTTTGGGTTTTCTTCATTCTCGGCAATGACTGCAATGGCCTTCAGTGCTGGATCAAATTCCTCATCTTCACAAATTATTATAACTACTAGCCCATTGGTGTGAGTAGGCAGAAGATTATTCATTATATTAGGGGCATATTCGTCTCAAAGAATGATCTTTCCATCTTCAATCAAGTCTTCAACTGCCCTTTTGAGGGTCCAACAGTCCTCTGTACCGTGTCCCACTGCTTCAGAGTGGTATTCATATCTAGCATCAGCTCGGTGCGAGGGGGACTGAGGGTTTGGCTAGTTAGGGGGCCTGACTAGCTTTTAGAATAAGTTCGAGTCTGATTCACCAACAGGGGTGAACTGATTCAATCTGGGGAGACTTTTTTTTTTTTTTGAATTTTGTTTTTTCATATCTTGATTTATTTTTGTTTCTCTTTTTTATTTTTGTTTTTCTTTGTTATTTTTTGTCACTCTTTTCTTTCTTTTTCACTTATTTCCTTTTTAATTTATTTTTTCACTCAATTTGTTTATGGCTATGATCGAATCCAATAGGGATTGCCTACGTATCATAACGCCGCATGAATCAGATCATTACGTAGTTCACGAAGATTAGGAATAAAGTAAATTAACTAACTCTTTTATATTTTTTTTTGGATTTTGATTTTTTTTTCCAAAAGAAAGACTTATAAAGATGAAAGAAAATATTTTTTGATTTCGATTTATTTGTTTTTTTAAAAAAGAAAGATTTTTTTTTTGGATTTTCTTTTTGAAATTTTTGGGAAAAAGACTTCTAAAAAAAGGTATAAAATATTTTTGGATTTTGATTTGACTTGTTTCTTTTTTCAAATGAAAGACTTCTATAAAGAAAGATTTTTTTTTATTTTAAATTTTTTTTATTTGGGATTTTCTAAGTAAAGATTTCTAATGAAGAAAATAAA
The DNA here is from genome assembly GCF_000390325.3 of Nicotiana tomentosiformis. NCBI lineage: Eukaryota > Viridiplantae > Streptophyta > Magnoliopsida > Solanales > Solanaceae > Nicotiana > Nicotiana tomentosiformis. The sequence goes on from NC_090813.1 coordinate 115,717,735, forward strand.
TGAAAATATTTTTGAATTTTTTAAAAATTGAGGTTGGAACCGATGTGGTTTGCCTACGTATCTCACATCCAGTGAAAATCAGACCCGCATAGTTTTGTCAGAAAAGCATGACACTTTTTTGAAAATATTTCGCGATTTTGAAATGATTTTTTTCTTTCAAAATGTTGGCCGAGTTTTGGGATTTTCAAATACCTGAATTTTCAAAAATCGGGCAAATTTCTTTCTCTTGCCTCACTCTTAGTTTTTCTTGATTTTCTTTCCCTATTATAGAAGACGGTCAACATGCAAGCCCAAATAAATGTACAAGCAGCACGTAACAATGCATCAGGATGCTCTTTTGATTTGGGTACACATATCCTAGACGGACCCAACCCGTGTGTTGAGTCCCCAAAGTCAAATGCACGTGATGAAAACAAACGTACCTACTAGGGATCAGGTATGAGGTTATGTCATTCTAAGTTTAAATCCTGGGGGTATTGTTCTAGACCTGGCTTACCCGAGCGGACAACTCGAGATGGGGGGGGTAGCGTACCGGGAATACAAAAGTTTTACTAGCTTTGTAACTTGTCCGTACCTCATTCTAAAATTAAGATATGACTCTAACAGAAAAGATGCCACGCGAAGCGCACACTTCCCAGAAGATTCAGAAGACTCAGAGAGAAGAGGGTTTCGTAATAATTTATATACAGTTCAATCAATATCAAAGCGGTAAAAACGGCATTTATCATATTAGGCCCAAACATGTAATATCACACAATCACAAGAAAGCCAAGCATAACAGTTATTCTTAGCTCGAATTCTGAACCCTGAACCAGAGATTCTGGTTCGTCCCCAGCAGAGTCGCTAGAGCTGTCACACATCCTTTTTTCCGAGGGATATGGGGTAAGGGAGTTTTTCCAATTAAAGTGACATTATTCAAAATGAGATTATTTGTTTCAGTCAGAGTCGCCATTTGGAATAATTTATGGTGTCCCAAGTCACCGGTTTATTTTAAATCCTAAATCGAGGAAATTTGACTCTATTTTTGTGGTCTGCAAACACAGAAGACCGGGTAAGGAATTCTGTTAACCCGAGAGAAGGTGTGAGGCACTCCCGAGTTTCGTAGTTTTAGCACGGTCGCTCAACTATAAATAATTGGCTTAGTTATCTGATTTAATACATGTTTTAAACCTATATGTGTATTTTTATTCCTTTTAACCGCTTTTAATTATTTATGGAACTTATTTGAACAAGTTGTGATGTCGCAAACTCATTTATTTTTGTACATATTACGAATCGCGTCACGTGAAATGCACCCGCGATTTACATCACGTTTATTTTTGTTATTATTCGAAGTTGAAGTCAAGTCGCGTGAAACGCGCACTTGAGTTGGGGTTTACGTATCGTGACCATGCCATGGGAATCATACCCATAGTCACGATGATTTATTAATCGCGCCTAAAGAAACTAGCACGTGTTCATGATTTATTTTTCCTTACGGGTTTGAGATCTGTGTAAGGTCATGAGCTATGAAAATCAATTGTGGAAAATGGGTCAGCTTTTACTCTTACTAAATTGGGCCTCACAGAAACTATTTTGGACCAGATAAATTAAATTGGATCGTAGTATAATTGGCCCTTTAAAGCCAATTAATGAGTATGCCCAGTTACTAGTCCATCAAGCTACTCCCCTATCAACTAGTCAATTGCAGTAGTACATATTTCATTAAGCAAAGCCCAACTACCGGCCCCAATTATTATTAATTTTTAAGTCCAAATCTCATTTTCCAATTTCAACTAGGAGACATAGTTTTTATCCCCAAAGTTCAAACATTCACTACGTGCCCAAAAATTATTTTTTAATCAATCTTCATGTTAATTATCAACAAAGTAGCAAAATTTAACAAATCTAATGAGACCTAACAATTAATACAGAATTCTTTTTTTTAATCTTCATGAATCTAAATAAGATCAAATTATATATTCAAGCATAATATCTTAATAAAACAATGATGAGAGAAATGGACCTTTACAAGACTGTTTTGAAGCTCAGACAATGGACAAGGATGTAAATGGAGCTTTGACCAAAATTGACAAATGGAGTTCGAACTCGACGACTCAACTTTGGAGCTGTTATTTTCTATACAAAAGGGGACTGTTTCGCTGGGTTTTCGGCTCGTTTTTGTGGTTCTTTTTAGCTTGGTTTCCAGTTGGTTCGGAGCTAGAGTTTAGGTGATGAATTGCTGGATTTTTCGAAAGAAAGCCGAAGAAAGAATGACACGAGTAGAAATTCTCTTATCCTAGAAAAATAAAAATAATTTTCTCTCAATTTACTCCTCTCTTTTTCTTCTCCTTCTCCCCCCCTTTTTCCCTCACATTTCTCTTCTATTTATAGAAATATTTTCGGAATTTTCAGGTTTTTGTTTATTATTTTTTTATTTTTTAATTAAAAAGAATTTTTACTTCCCATTTTTATTATTTTTTTTAAAAAATAATTTCCACTTTCCTTTACTTTTCTTTTTTTATTTTTCACTTATTTTATTTATTTTAATTTCCACTCACTTTTACTTTTATTAAAAAAAAATCAGATACCCTTACTTTTATTTTTTAATTTTAACTTTATTTTACTTTTCATTTTTTTAAATTTTCATATTCTTTTACTTTTATTTTTTTAATTTTCCACTTTTTTTTTTTACTTTTTTTATTAAATAATTTCTACCTACTTTTAAATTTTATATTTCTACTTTTACTATTTTCTTAATTCCCATCCGATTTTTTTAAATAATAATAATAATAATTAATTAATTTTTATTGTTTTTCAGTTTTTTAATTCATTTTATTTAAAATTAAGATAAAAATAAAAATAATACTAATAGTAATAATTGACCTTTTAATTATTATTAATTTTTACCCTAAAAAATTTGTAACAAAGCTAAATAAATATATATATATATATATATATATATATATATATATTTACATAGTAGAAGGTGATAAAAATTCAAATATAGTAAAAAATTATGTGCTCACACAGGATTCATAATCAAATTTTTTTTAATACATATTTAATGAATTACTTAATAAAAATAAAAGGTATAAACAAAAGCTACTGTGTTCGTCCGAACTCGTATCTACTTCTCTATCTCCGCCTCTGGCCGTATATTGTCAAATCCCCTCACCCCATACTTCTTTTGCTTGCCTTTACCCTTCCTTAGGCCCTCTAGGGCCAACCTCTCACACATCCTCATCGGTGCATCCGTGCCTCTATTCTTCATATGTCCGAACCATCTAAGTCTCGCCTCCCGCATCTTTTCCTCCATATATTGAATACTATCATAAGATAATATGAGTTTTTTGGTAGGTTATAAATTCCTTCCGTTCCATTTTATGTAGTACAATTCAAAGCATGCGGATCAAATTTTTTAATTTTAACCATGAAATTAGATTTACATTCTTCAGGTTTTTAAAAATAAAATTTACATATTTGAAAACTACATAAAATGTATTAAAAGTCATACTCCCTCCGGTCTTTTTTATTTGTCGTGGTTACTAAAAGTAATTGGTCCAAAATACTTGTGAGTTTAGAAAATCAAGATAGAATTAATTATTTTTTTCATCTTTACCTTTATTCTAATAAATGAAGAGAGAGATCGATGCAGTATAATTAAGAGTAGTATTATATTTAGATCAAAAACAAATTTAATATATTCTTAAAGGGCATGTAAACGGAAACATGACAAGTAATATAATCGGAGGGAGTAATAATTTAAATATTTATAAAATATTTAAGAAAAATATGATCAAAGAACAACCTCGTACACTCCCCAAATAATAATATTCCCACATAAATTGAAACATAAAAAATATTATTTAATTAATACCTGAAAAGTCTTTTATTTTTTTTCTTAAATACCATTGTCAAACACGATCATGGAAAATAAATGAAATACAATATCTAGTGAATGAACATATGATAATACCGACGAATTAGTAGACAAGATTTTGCATGCATAAGCAGCATATAACATAACCAATTTTTCTGTTAACTTTTGTCCAACGATCATTTAAGAAAGGTCCATTTTGCGCTTCACTTCAAAAACACCAGATACATTCCAAAAAACAAAAAACAATCACAAATTATTTTCAGTTAAGTAGTGCCCCCTCTCTTTATAGAGCTTCTATATAATTATGCCCGCCTATCATTCCACTCTCCATTCTTTCGCACCCTCAAAAGCATACTTATTCTCTGTCTCTCTCTATATCTCTCGTTCACATACATCAGTACCACAATATTCTAGCTTTCCCATTTCGAAAAGATCAGTAAAAGAATTAATCCATTCTAATTTGCTTTTCTCTCGCTTTCTTCTCCTTTTGTTCTTTCCGACTGTAATCGAAGTGTGTGAAATATATTTACAAAAAGCAAAAAAAAGATGATTCAAGAGCTTTTCGCAGGAAATACTACCCTTATAGGAGGAGGAGGGGAGAATATTTCAAAGCAATCCAATACTCCTTCCACCTCTCCTCTTTCTTCTACTTCTAATTCCTCAACCTTAACCACAAATATTCCTCCACCTGCAAATGCTAGCTCGTCTTCAAACTCAGAAAATATTAGATGTCCACGTTGTGATTCCCCAAACACTAAGTTTTGTTACTATAACAACTACAATTTAACTCAGCCTCGTCATTTCTGCAAGACTTGTCGCCGTTACTGGACTAAAGGTGGTGCGTTACGTAACGTTCCTATTGGTGGTGGCTGCAGAAAAAACAAGAATACTAACATCTCTACTACCTCCGCAGCAAAATCAACTGCTGCAAAGTTGAAAGCTTCACTTCCAAGCTTTCTTGGAGGGCTCGAAAACGAAATCTCTAATTCGAATCCTTTTCTTTTTTCCTCTCCTCAAAATCATCCTCTTATCTCCTTACTTAGAGGAAATCATCAAAACCTTAATTTTAATGCTAATACCTGTCACTTCCCAAATTCTGTGGTTAAGGAAGAGGGAAAATCAATTGGAGTAAATTCATATAATCAGCTTCCAAATTCTAACGGTCTTTGCAGTAATATGTGGAAAAATGGTTTTATAGCTGGGGAAGTTCAAAGTACAGGACTTCAAGAGCTATATCAAAGGCTCAAAGCGTCAACGAGTCGGTGCTATCCTGATCACGCGCCGTCACTTTTGGGAAATACTGCATCATCCTCGTCAATGATTTTGGAGTCGGCTCCGGTGGCTGGAGGAGAATTGGGTTTCTGGAACCCTAGCATTTCCACATGGTCGGATCTGCAGACAGCAAATGGTGCATATTTTTAAGGAACTACGTGTTTCAAATTTACTGCTACTACTTTCCTTTCTCATTTTTATAACCTAGCTAGGGTTTCTAATGTGGCATCTTGTGTTATAGTATAGCATATAGTCTTCGGATACTTGGACATGGTTGTGGGTTACTTTTTATTTTATTTTTTGTTGTTGTTCCTATATATTTAATGTTTGTGTGTGATCTGGCGTGTTTCATCTCTGAGGATGTACCAAAATGCAAGAGCTTGCTGATGAATTGGCCTACTTCTTAGAGCTTTCATTTCTTACAACAAGCGAGTCTGACAAAATCTTCAATTTGTCAAGAACTGTGAATTGTACTACTGCAATGTTTATTATCCATTCTTCTAGTATATTTAGGAACATAAATATTAAAAATCTAATTTTTTTTCTTAAATTTTGTGTTGAATAAACTATATATAGAACTATCTATTTTACCATCAAAATAAGATGGGACTATGGAAATTGAATTTAGAAAGTTTAAAAAAAGAAAAGAAGAAACAACTCCTAAAAGTGATTCGGGAGAATGAATTTAATGAGTTGGTGGGAAGAATATATCTTCTCGATTGACGCAAAATTTTCTTGGATTTTGTGGTGCTACTAGTATTAACATACTTTTGTGGATCGCATGTGTTGAGAGTGGCCTGGTCAAGACAGGTTGATGAGTATCTGTGAAGATTCTTTAAAACTTATTTTCTGAGAAATGTTTTTTTTATAAAAGTAAGTTTTAAGTTTGTTTTTGACTAATTTATTTGAAAAGTATTTTTAAATAGTATTTAATGTTTAATCAAACTTTGAAAAATTATTTCTAAGTTTATTTTTTCTCAAAAGTGTTTTGAAAAAAAATTAAATTTTTTCCTGCTTTTCCAAAACTGTTTATGCTTCTCTTCAAAAACACTTTTTTTTTTTTTTTTTGCAAAAACTTAGCCAAACACATTATTTTTTTTTATAAAAAAAGCACTTTTTTTTTTTTTTAAATGCTTAACCAAATAAGCTATTAGTATGATAAGTGAATCAAGGTTAAAGAAGCTATGTGAAAAGTCTCTCCTTATACAGCAATTTGAATAGCAATATTTTCAGAACGATTCCACATGCCAGCTTTATCACTTTATCTATGACAGTGTCGTTGCCTACCACTAGCTAGACAACCAAGTTTATTACTCAATCTGTCCCCATTGTCATCAAATTATTTTGGCCTTTGTGGAGTAGTAAATTTCTCATTTTAAAATGATGACAAATACATTCAAACTAAAAACAATTAGTTTGTAAAGACCCACAAACTTGAGGAGATTTCATCCTAAATAATTGAAAGAATCAGAAATGGAGAAAATTCGGAAGAAGCATTTGTTCTGTAGACAACATATATATGAAGCTAACAAGAAAATATATAATGCTGTGAACATGTATCTTAGGTCTCTAACTTGGTATAAGGACTTCCGTGCTTGGGAAATTACATCTAATCAGAATATCACACTTTTCAACATTATTGATGTTCCATAATTAAGTCCTTAATGCATCAAGTTCATTAAGAGGGCTGGACTAGTAACAGTGAAATAGTAGAAGTGTCTGTCACTCTAAACAACACTTTCAGGAGTGAATACTAAGTTTTATTTCTTTCGGAGTTCAGCGGGGAAGGGGGACAGCTCGCAGAGGATGAAGTTTGACCAACGTGAGGCCAAATTTCTCTTGCATTGCATTGATGTTTTATATTTCAATACCACATAAGAGGGGAGTGATTTGTGTGGTGCCTGATTTTCGCGTGTACTGGATTATCGAAGAACCTGGTTCTTGTTCATTAGAATCGCCATTAGAAATCTAGTAGTAGTATTTTATTTTTTTTTGGAATTATTTCAATTGAATTTATTTCGATTATTTTAGTTTAGATTATTTAGTATTTCGAATTTTATTTAGAATTCATTAGTATGAGTTCGTTGACCGCGTAAGGGCGATCCATCTTGATGACGAATTCCAAGTTCAGTCGAAGAGATCGAAGCGAAGTCATCAATTCAACCATAGCGTTCCATATACTACCGTTGCGGAATAAATAACGCAGACAGTAAAGAACACAAGGATTTTTACGTGGAAAACACCCGACTCAAAAGGTGAAAAAACCACGACCTACTACCCAGTAGGATTTTCTCCAAACACTTCACTACAACTCTGAGCCAACAACAAAATTTACAAACTCTTGCAAGCCTAAGGATTACCTCTAACCCTTGTAGCAACCAGCAATAGGCTGTTGCGACTGATTCAAGTTAACTCTAACTTGAACAATACAACTAGAGTTTACAACCTCTTGCAAACCTAAGGATTAACTCTAACCCTCATAGCAACACGCCATAGGCTGTTGTAACTACTTCAAGTTAACTCTAACTTGAAGGATACAACTCAGGTACCTAGTACAATTTGCATCTTAGAAAGCTGAAAGGTACAACTCAAAACACCTACTACACTTTGAACTAGAAATAAAGAAAGATACATAAAACTCTTTATGGAGCTGGTTCTTCAATCTGGTTAGTGTAGCTTGAGGATCTCACTCTTAAATCTCACAGGAATTGCTCACAAAAATATCTTGCTATTTTGCTCTCAATTCGTGCTTAACTTCAGCATGTGTGCATCACCTGTAAAAGAGAACACATATGATATATATATATATATATATATATATATATATATATATATATATAGAGAGAGAGAGAGAGAGTTAGTAAATAAAGATTAACTAGAAGTCTAATGCTTTACTCTTCCTTGGTGGAAGAGTTCTAGTTATCTTCAACTTCTAACTCTTTTCTTATCTTGGATAGAGTTCTCTTCAAGTAAGGAGTCCTACTCCTTATCAAATATGCAATCTTTTCGTTCAAGGATTATCCGAAATAATCACTTATACATATCCCTTTCACGTGCATGCCGTTTGCTTGATTCTACCCGTCACCTGTGTACACTGCCCATGGACCTGGTTCATGCATGTGTTCCTTTGTCAATTATCAAAACAAACTTACTTAGGCCAACATGTATGTTCAAGTCTATTGGTGCAATATTACCCTCAATTTTCCATTTAAAAGTATTCAACAATGTGCCTAACATTACAGGGACCATCCTTGTGTACGGGTAAAATCGAGCTTGGTGTTCGATCGAGCTTGTGAAACAGAGGGCCAAGGTCGGTACATCTGTAACTGGGTAAAAATCGAAGTCCGAGGTTCGATCTGACATCCAACATGGTCAGCCAAGGGCGGAATATAATATTCAAGATCGGACCCAAAACATCATCAAAACTAGCCATCAAGATTATCAAATTTGCCCTCGAGTCTACCAAAGGCGTAACCGGTCCTATTTCTGATGGTCTCAAAGAAATCTCTGCCAACTCATCCGACAAGGGTCCGTGATTCTTGTCATTAACCAATCATTATGGTAGAAATTACGGAATTAGTCAAAAGGGAACCAACGGTCTTCAAAATCAAGGACTTATATTTTTTATAGTATAATAAAATAATACCCCAAAGGGTAGGTCTCCCTCAATATATAAAGGGAACTTGACAATTCATTAAACACATTGTAACACATATCAAAAAAGCAATATACTGTTATCTCTAGCTTTGTCATATTTCATTTTACTCCGGCATCGATAATATTAGTTCTAGCTCGTGGGAGATTAATCTCACAAGGTTAGGATTGCTCAACTTATGTGGTTTGCATTAATCTTTTATCTTTTATTCCCATAATTACTCTGATTTATTACTCTGTATCAATTAGATCACGTATCCTTAAAACTGCGTACAAATTCAGTTGTTATCTGATTTTGAGGGTAAACAGTTTGGCGCCCACCATGGGGCTAAGGATAATAATGGTTATTTGATACAAATCCCTATAACACGCACTACTTTACACTTGCTCTTTGAAGTGTCTTTGATTTCAGGCTAAAAATGACAAACTCCTAATTAGCACCCCTACATATCGACAACGAATCCGGTCATCAAGGTGAGAATAACAACATGACGCCCGATAATGTTGGGCCACTGCGGATCCGATTGATGTTAATTCACATGTGGACATCGACGCGGACTTGCCTACCAACCCTCAAAATAGCGTCCGCAGTGGAGCCCGATCGGCAACTCAAAATACGCAAAACATTAAAGAAGACAAAATCAGCCTACAGATGATCTTCGAAATGCTACAAGCTCAACATGTGGCGATAGCTCAGTTGTAGAGCCAAAGCCAGGCACCAAGCAGGGTTGAACCCGATCCGCCTCGAGAAGCCACCCGTAGAACTGAACCGATTGTAGTAAGGTCGAATGAACAAGAATCAGGAGCTAACCCCAAGATTATAAAGATGCTTGAGGAGCTGACAAAACGGATAAAATCAAGGGAAAAGAAAATAGAAGCAAACGAAAAAAAGTGAAAACCTACAATTCCAGGGTAGATCAAATCCCAAGGGCACCTCCGATATTAAAAAGGACTGGATTCGAGGAAGTTCGTGCAAAAATCCTTATCTCTAAGCGCGACTCCGAAGCCGATCCCTAAGAAATTTTGTATGCCTGAAATACCTAAGTATAACGGGATGACTGATCCAAACAAGCATGTAACCTCTTATACATGTGCCATCAAAGGGAACGACTTGGAAGACGACGAGATCGAGTCTGTTCTACTAAAAATATTTGGGGAGACCCTATCAAAGTGAGCCATGATATGGTATCACAACTTATCTCCTAATTCTATTGACTTATTTGATATGCTTGTAGACTCTTTCGTAGAATTACATGCCGGTGCCATCAAGGTCGAAACCAGGAAATCGGACCTTTTCAAAGTCAAACAGAGGGACAACGAGATACTCAGGGAATTCGTGTCCCGTTTTCAAATGGAACGAAAGGATCTGCTGTTGGTCGCTGATTATTTGGCCGTTCAAGCTTTCATTTAGGGACTCAATATTCGAAGCTCGGTGGTTTCATATCAATTGAAGCAGAATCTGATAGAGTACCCTGCCGTTACTTGGGCCGATGTACAAAATCGGTATCAATCAAAAATTAGGGTCAAAGATGATCAACTCGGGGCCCTTTCAGAGTCTGTTTATACCGCCTAAACCCTCGATAGAGTCAAGAGAGACATCGATCGTGAACCAGGATCAAACAGGGATCGGTATCGGCCATATAATGGAGATCGGAGGAGCAGTGGGTCCGGGTAGAAACCCATAAGAAATGAAAGGAGATATGAACAAGGTCGAAGCAAACGGGGGCTCATGACAAAAATAGCTTTGACATGTCCATCGGGCCTAAAGAAGCGTCGAGGCTATCGGAATACAACTTTAATATCGATGCTGCCGCCATCGTATCAGCTATCAGGCGTATTAAGGAGACCAAATGGCCTCAACCTCTACAATCCGATCGAGTTCAAAGGGATCCCAACCATATGTGCAAATATCATGGAACTCATGGTCATAGAATGGAAGATTGTCGACAACTGAGAGAAGAAGTAGCCTGACTATTCAATAATGGGCACCTTCGATAATTCTTAAGTGACCGAGCTAAGAATCATTTCACGAACATGGATTCTAACATACAGACATAACAAGAATATACTGAACCTCAACACATCATTAATATGATCATCGGTGGAGTTGATATTCCACAAGAGCCGATGTCGAAATGGACTAGAGTGTCCATCACCAGGGAGAAACGAACTCGAGACTATATACTAGAAGGAATCTTATCTTTCAGCGACGAGGATGCGAAAGGGATCATATAAGCTCCCAATGATGCACTGGTAATATCTATACTTGTAAATAAAACTAGAATTAAACGTGTGTTAATTGATCCAGGTAGCTCGGCCAATATAATTCGTTTGAGGGTCGTAGAACAACTTGGTATACAAGACAAAATCGTGCCTGCAGTTCGAATCCTAAACGGGTTCAACATGGCATGTGAAACCACCAAGGGAGAGATAATATTACCGGTAAATACCACCGGAACCATACGAGAGGCCAAGTTTTATGTGATCGAAGGAGACATGAGGTACAATGCCTTTCTTGGAAGGCCATAGATCTACAACATGAGGGCAGTGCCCTCAACTCTTCATCAAGTGTTAAAATTCCCAAATCCGGAAGGGATTAAGACAGTCTATGGGGAACAACCGGCCGCAAAAGAGATGTTTGCAGTTGAAGAAGTGATTCCGATATCAACATCCACAACATCGAAGGAACCAAATTCGGGTGCAAATCAAGAGGTCAAATAACAGTCACTGATATTGGCCATGACCCAACCGGGTAAGTAGGGGACTTATGAAGACGATGATTACGGGGTTCCCTGGTTTTTAATAATCCGGACTCCAACGCAACCAAATCGACAGTCGAAGAGCTGGAACAGGTTATATTAGTCGAGCATCTACCCGATCAAAAGGTATACCTGGGCACCAGGTTAACTCTCGAGCTTAGGAAAAAACTTATTCAATTTTTTGTAGCTAATATAGATTGTTTTGCTTTATCCCATCTTGATATGAAAGGGATCCCACCGGAGATAACCACTCACAAACTAAGCCTGGAACCGAAAATCAATTCGGTCAAGCAAAAGAGGAGGCCCCAGTTCGAGGTCAAACATGCTTTTATCAAGGACGGGGTATCTAAACTCCTTAAAATAGGGTCCATTGGGGAGGTTAAATACCCCGATTGGTTAGCAAATGTAGTGGTAGTCCCTAAAAAAGGGAATAAACTAAGAATGTGTGTAGATTACAAAGATTTGAATAAAGCATGCCCCAAAGACTCTTTTCCTTTGCCCAACATCGACCGTATGATCGATGCCATGGACTTCCACAAGATCCTCAATTTTCTTGATGCCTATTTCGGGTACAACCAAATATGGATGGACCTAGGTGATCAGGAAAAAACCTCTTTTATCACTAAATATGACACATACTGTTTTAATGTAATGCCGTTTGGATTAAAAAATGCCGATGCCACATACCAACGCCTAGTAAATCGGATGTTTAAAAAACAGATAAGAAAATCAATGGAAGTTTACATTGACGATATGTTGGTTAAGTCCCTGCGAGCAGATGACCATTTAAAATATTTGTAGGAAACCTTCAGCATATTGAAGAAGTACAATATGAAACTGAACCTAGGAAAATGTGCGTTCAGAGTTGGATTGGGTAAATTCCTCGGGTTCATGGTATCCAACCGAGTAATCGAGATCAACCCCGACAATATCAATGACATAGAAGATATCACAGTCGTGGACAACGTAAAGGCCGTGCAAAGGCTAACATGGCGCATAGCCGCTCTAGGGCAATTTATTTCGATGTCGTCCGACAAGAGCCACCGATTCTTTGCACTATTGAAAAAGAAGAATAACTTCTCATGGACTCCGGAATGTCAACGAGCTCTGGAGGAGATCAAAAGATACTTATCGAGCCAACCACTGCTTCACACACAAAAGATATACGAATAACTGTACTTGTACTTAGCGTTCTTGGAGATAGCGGTAAGTGGAGTCTTGGTTCGGGAAGAGGAAGGCACGCAATTCCTAATTTATTATGTTAGCAGGACCTTAGGTGAGGCCGAAACTAGGTACCCTCACCTCGAAAAGCTGGCGCTCGCTTTGCTAAGTGCCTTTAGGAAGCTAAAATCATACTTCCAATATCACCCCATGTGTGTCATAACTATTTATTTATTAAGGAACATTATGCATAAACCCGAAATCTCGGGCCGGTTGGCCAAATGGACCGTTGAAATAAGTGGTTACGATATTGAGTACAGACCTCAGACCGCCATTAAGTCCCAAATTTTGGCAGACTTCGTGGCCGACTTCACGCCGGCCCTAATACCCGAGGTCGAAAGAGAGTTATTGAATAACTCGGGGACTTCGTCAGGAATCTGGACCCTATTTATGGATGGTACCTCAAACGCAAAAGGGTACAGACTTGTTATCGTACTAAAGCCACCAATGGGAAATATAATTAGACAATCTATTAAGAATGTGAAATTGACTAACAACGAGGTCGAATATGAGGCCATGATTGCAGGCCTTGAATTAGACAAAAACATGGGGGTATAAGTGATCGAAGCCAAGTGCGACTCGCTCCTTGTGGTAAACCAAGTTAATAGAATGTTCGAGATCAGTGAAGAACGAATGTAGAGATACTTGGATAAGTTACATGTTACATTACATCGGTTCAAAGAGTGGACTTTTCAACATGTGTCTTGGGATCAAAACAGCGAGGCCGACGCCCTCACTAATTTGGGATCGTCGATCGAAGACAACGAATTCAGCTCGGGATAAGTCGTACAACTTATAAGATTGGTAGCGGAAGAAGGCCACATCGAGATCAACTCAACGAGCCTGACTTGGGAATGGAGGAATAAGTACGTGGAATATCTCAAGACCGGAAAACTACCCCCGAACATAAAAGAATCGAGAGTCCTGCGTACGAAGGCAACCCGATTTAGCCTGTCTGAAGATAGAACCTTGTTAAGAAGAACGTTCGATGGACCACTTGCAATATGTCTAGGGCCGGGGGATACTGTTTACGTTCTGAGAGAAATCCACGAAGGTACTTGTGGAAATCATTCGGGCGCCAAATCACTGGTTCGAAAAATAATTAGAGCCGATAAATACTAGATCGGCATGGAAAAAAATGCGAAGGAGTTCGTTCGAAAATATGATGAATGCTAAAGGAGCGCTCCGATGATTCATCAACCTGGAGAGTTGCTGCATTCAGTCTTGTCACCATGGCCTTTCATGAAATAGGGGATGGACATTGTCGGCCCTCTCCCACGGGCACTCGGTAAGGTTCAATTTATTTTATTTATAACTGACTATTTATCTAAATGTGTGGAAGCACATGCATACGAGAAGGTCAGGAAAAAAGAAGTCATCGATTTTATCTGGGACCACATCATATGTCGGTTCAAAATACCGGCCGAGATCGTGTGCGACAACGGGAAACAATTTATTGGCAGCAATGTAAGTAAGTTTCTCCAAGACCATAAGATCAAAAGAATCTTGTCCACTCTCTATCACCCTAGTGGGAATGGACAAGCCGAATGTACTAACAAAACCATACTCCAAAGACTTAAAAATAGGTTAACCGGCGCAAAAGGAAAATGGAAGGAAATGCTACCTGAGGTCCTATAGGCGTACCGTACGACCTCGAAGTCCAGTACCAGGGCCACTCCGTTGTCTTTGGTTTATGGAACCAAAGCTTTAATACCGGTCGAGTTTGGAGAACCAAGCATCAGACTCCAATATGCAACAAAGGAATCAAACGATAAAGCAATGAGTACGAGCCTGGAGCTATTAGATGAAAGGCGTGAAATCGCCCTTGTCCGACTAGCCGGCCAAAAACAGCGGATCGAAAGATATTATAATCGAAGGGCCAACCTTCGACACTTCAATACCAGGGACTTGGTAGTAAGAAATGTCACACTAAGCACCTGAAACCCGAACGAAAGGAAATTGAGGCCGAATTGGGAAGGACCGTACCAAGTTATCGAGATCACTAGGAAAGGATCCTACAAGCTCGGAATAATGAACGACGAGCAACTACCAAACAACTAGAATATAACTCACTTAAAGTGATATTACTGTTAAGGTGCGGTCTCGTTCTTTCTTTTATTTACATTTTAAACTAACACTTATAGGTAACCAACAAAGGATGATTCAAGACCCTAGGTCTGAAAGCACGCGTTGCACTCTTTTTCCCTTGAACCAACTTTATCCCAAATGGGTTTTTCGGCAAGGTTTTTAATGAGGCAACAAGTAAATCGTGCTAACTTAGAATCGAAGGTTGGCTACGAACACGTGACAATGATCACAACAACATTCGAGGCCTCTCTTCGGTCAACCTTGAACACTGGGGGGCAATATCCTCGGATGTCGAATTTAACAAGGCATTTTGACGTCGTGATTGAAGGGCATCTCTAAATAGGATTTATTGTAAGGGCCAAAAGGTCAAATGAACCGTGCCCTCTCAAATCACTCGAGCCCTGGCACAAAACATGTATACATGTACAAATATTATGCATAAGAATAAAAAAGAAGACTCTTCTTTGCATATAAACATCTTATCCTAAAAAATGTTTCTTGCATTTCTCAAGGAATTTCTTACACTTGATCCCCTAAAGATATCGAGCCCAAGGGCCACCTTAATCCGAGTTCGAACATTCACTTCACTCGGGGACTGTAGGTATTGCCTAAATTAAAATGCTAAGGCCATTCCCGGGTCAACAAAATATGAGGGCACAAAAGCTTATTTGGCATTGCCCGAATTAAAAGGCTAAGGCCATTCCCGGGTTAAGCCAGCTGACTCTTCAGACCCCTCAGAATCCTCCTCGGGATAAGCCATCTTCCAGGCCTTGGCTTTGCATATCTTGGCATTCTCGATTTAAGCCAATATTTCAAAATTCTGAGCATGGACTCCCTCAAGGGCCTCCCTTCGGGATTGCCACCTTGCATGCTTCACCATGTTTCTCACTTTTTCCTGAATGGCCTCGACACCGGCCTTGAACTGGGCCTCTTTATCATCGGCCACGGTCTTGGCCACGACGACCTCTAACTTGGCCACTTCAAGCTCCTTGGCCAGGTTGTCTTGACCACAAACAACCAAGTTCAACTGAGATTGGAGTCCCTCGATCGTATTGACCTGCACCGAGTATTTCTCCTTTATAGCCCGAAGTTGAACCTTAGTCGAAGCCAACTGCGCCCGGGCAGTCTCTTTTTTCGAGGCCAGGCGGTCCATATTTTTCTTCCATTCTTCGACCTCAGCCTTTACCGTGTCCACCTGCTCGATCTGGTCAAGTCTCTTTGAATTTGTGGGTTTG
Organism: Nicotiana tomentosiformis; assembly: GCF_000390325.3. Classification (NCBI taxonomy): domain Eukaryota; kingdom Viridiplantae; phylum Streptophyta; class Magnoliopsida; order Solanales; family Solanaceae; genus Nicotiana; species Nicotiana tomentosiformis. Next base: position 115,733,826 of record NC_090813.1, read on the forward strand.
GGTTGTTAGCCAATGAGTCTGAATCATCATCACAAAGTTTGAATATTCGTCTTACCTGCTTGACCAAATCGTTATGCTCCTTCCAGGCAATATTGTGTTGATGATGGTGGTTCATGCCACTTAGTTTTCAAGGATGAAAGGTTGGAACATGGGCAATCTTTTCTTGGAGATGGTAATGGTAATTGTTCTGTTGGCTGGCAGTATTGGAACATCAAATTTAAGCATGCTACCTCTGCTGCTCAAGCAGCGGCTGAGTTTGCAGAACATGCAAGCCTAGTTGCCAGAGCTGTTGTAGAACTTTCAAAGAAATATTGTGTTGATGATGGTGGTTCATGCCACTTGGGTTTCAAGGATGAAAGGTTGGAACAAGGGCAATCATTTCCCGGAGATGGTAATGGTAATTTTTCTATTGGCAGCCAGAATTGAAACATGAAATTTAAGGATGATACCTCTACTGCTCAAGCAGCGGTTGAGTTTGCAGAGCATGCAAGCCTAAGCTGCCAGAGCTGTTGTAGAACTTTCAAGACAATATTGTGTTGATGATTTTGGTTCATGCCACTTGGTTTTCAAGGATGAAAGGTTGGCACATGGGCAATCATTTCCTGGAGATGGTAATACTAATTTTTCTATTGGCAGGCAAAATTGGAATATGAAATTTAAGGATGCTACCTCTGCTGCTCAAGTAGCGGTTGAGTTTGCAGAACATGCAAGCCTAGCTGCCAGAGCTGTTGTAGAACTTTCAAGGCAATATTGTGTTGATGATGGTGGTTCATGCCACTTAGTTTTAAAGGATGAAAGGTTGGAACATGGGCAATCATTTCCTGGAGATGGTAATGGTAATTTTTCTATTGGCAGGCATAATTGGAATATGAAATTTAAGGATGCTACCTCTGCTGCTCAAGCAGCGGTTGAGTTTGCAGAACATGCAAGCCTAGCTGCCAGAGCTATTGTAGAACTTTCAAGGCAATATTGTGTTGATGATGGTAGTTCATGCCACGTAGTTTTCAAGGATGAAAGGTTGGAACATGGGCAATCATTTCCTGGAGATGGTAATGGCAATTTTTCTATTGGCAGGCATAATTGGAATATGAAATTTAAGGATGCTACCTCTGCTGCTCAAGCATCGGTTAAGTTTACGGAACATGCAAGCCTAGCTGCCAGAGCTGTTGCAGAACTTTCAAGGCAATATTGTGTTGATGATGGTGGTTCATGCCACTTGGTTTTCAAGGATGAAAGGTTCGAACATGGGCAGTCATTTCCTTGAGATGGTAATGGTAATTTTTCTATTGGCAGGCAGTATTGGAACATGAAATTTAAGCATGCTATCTTTGTTGCTCAAGCGGCGGCTGAGTTTGCATAACATGCAAGCCTAGCTGCTAGAGCTATTGTAGAACTTTCAAAGAAATATTGTGTTGATGATGGTGGTTCATGCCACTAGGGTTTCAAGGATGAAAGGTTGGAACATGGGCAATCATTTACTAGAGATGGTAATGGTAATATTTTTATTGGCAGGCAGAATTGGAACATGAAATTTAAGGATGATACCTCTGCTGCTCAAGTAGCGACTAAGTTTACAGAGCATGCAAGACTAGCTGCCAGAGCTGTTGTAGAACTTTCAAGGCAATATTGTGTTGATGATGGTGGTTCATGCCGCTTCTAACTCGGCATGGAGCTTCTCACTAAGAAGCTTGTAAGCTTCCTTCTTCTCAGCAAGCTACCGAGTCTCAGACTCGTGATGCTTGAACTCCTCCTGATATTGGATAAAGGCTTCGTGATGAAGCACTGAGGCCTGCAAGCACAAAGGAAAATGTTACGTTTATTCATGATTAAATCTAAGTACATAATGAAGGGACATTCGAAATCACCCGATTCAGCGCCTGTTGAGCTTCGTTGAACAGGCAGGGCGCTTCCACCTCGTTCATTCTAGCTTGATCCTCTTCAGTCACTGAGCACCGAGGTAACTGGCAATCCCCATCGGGGTAGAGAGAACCCGGACATCCTCCGAAATGGACATAAAAATTGCTCGTCTCCAAGTAGGCTCAACACTTGGAGCTGGGAACTGATTCACTAATTTTGGGCTTGAAGAAGACCCGCCAGCTCCTAGGGACGATATCTTCTTTGGTACCGGTAAGTCGCCCAACCTGGTGACATCCTCCAAAATGGTAAAATCTAGGTCATCGAAGAAATTGTGGAAAGAATCTACTGCTCCTTGGGCCCTTCGCCGAGGTTACCTTTCAATGTCTGAGCCTCGTTTATCATAGAATCGGTAAACGAAGGCGACCCAGAGAGATTAATCACCCTAAGAACCTTATTAGGAACATTATCTTCTGACAGAAAAGTACCGGTCACAATCTTTGTTTCGACCTCCCTAGCTCGGGGCAAAACAGTCTCGACCCTCCCTGGTTCGGTGGCTTTAGCCACTGCTTCTTCTACGGCCTCCATGGCCTGAGGTAGTTCGGAACCGCTTCTCACACGTGCCACCAATTCAGATTCTTCTTCTTCTTCTTCAGACGAATCCCTCAATCGATGGAGTGAGTCCGATGAGAGTTCTCGGGCATCGGTATTTTTAGGTTTGCGTGCCAGACGCTTTCTTGGTCTTTTCTTTTCAGGGCTTGAGGAACTCAGAGCTTTTCTTCTTTTCTTCTCTTTATCCTGCTTCGGAGCAGGAGGATCGGCATATATGTCATCATCGGCTGATGAAGGCCTCATTTCGACACTTTTTGGTAGACCTGCAAAAAGGAAATAAAATGATTCAGAGATTAACGATGTGAAAGTAAGATCAAATATAACTTAGAGAAAAAATTCTCACAATGGTTACGGGCCTCCCATCGGCCCTTCGAGAGCTCACGCCATAAGCGTTCCGAATAAGGTCTCTATGTCGCAATGCCCTCGACTCACTCCTTGAGTTGAGGAACGACATCCAACATCTGAGCAACAACTGCATCATCACATAACATCGATGAGAAGGGAGGGAAAAGAAAAGCAATAAAAGAAATCTTGAAGGTAAAGTTATACTTACGTTTCATATTCCATTTCTCAGGAAATGGCATATCCGCAGCCAGGATTAAGTCTGAGGTCCTCACTTGAACGAATTGGCCCAACCAGCCCCGGTCCTGATCTTCGTCGATGCTTGAGAATAAGGCCTTAGTGGCTCGACGTGCGAGCTTGATTAATCCCCCTCGGTAAAGTCGAGGGCTATACATGCGCATGAGGTGATCGATAGTAAACAGACACCCCTTGCGCTTGCTCACAAAGAAACGAAGCAGAATAACAATCCTCCAAAATAAAGGATGAATCTGCTCGAGCGTCACTTTATACCTTTTGCAAAAGGCTATGATAACTGGGTCTAAAGGACCCAGTGTGAAAGGGTAAGTGTAAATACTTAAAAAACCCTCCACGTAGGTGGTGATCGATTCCTCGGGGGTAGGGACCACTACGAGCTTATCTTCCCAGTTGCAGTCCTCTTTGACCTTATCGAGGACACTGGCAGTAATCGTACACATGTACCTCCAAACCGGCTCTCACCGACCCGGTACTGAAGAGGTTTTCTCAATCTTGAAGTCGGCCCCAGTTGGTCACCCAGAAGGGACATACGACTTTAGAGGGGGTTCTGGTGCTGATTCCTCAGTAGCAGTAAGCGAAACATTTTCAGATGGTTTCGAGGAAGAAGGGTTCTCTTTTTAAGGAACCGATTTCGAAGTCTTTACCATTTTTTATAAACAATGGAGAAGAAAGTGTTGGTAAAAAAGGAGGCATGCTTAACAAAATAATTTATGTAAATTTTCAAAAGAACTAGAAGAGAAGAAGTTTTGAGGCTAAGCTAGAAAACCAGAAGATGAAGGTGGTGAAGCTTTCTTAAAACACGAGCAAATGTTTGAATGCAAAAGTGCTAATGAATGGATGAAATAGGGTATTTATAGTTTTCTCAAATGGCGGTTCGCATCCTGTAGCGGCCAACCATCAACTGATACACATTTAATGCCTTAAAGACTGGATCGACCGGACGTTTCAATTGTTCTTATCACTTACATCATGAATTCGTCGTCATGATTTATCGGAGTTAGAATCGGGAGCTCGTATCGCTTCTCATCATTTACTCTCCGAAAAACTAAGGGATTTGACGTCGTATTTGTGTGTCTTACATCATGATATATCGAAATGAGAATCTGAGGCTCGTATCATTTTTCGTCACCTACTCTCTGAAAAACGGGGGGACTATCTGTGTACGGGTAAAACTGAGCTCGATGTTCAATCGATCTTGTGAAACGGAAGGCCAAGGTCGGTACATCTGTAATTGGATAAAAATCGAAGTTCGAGGATCGATCTGACATCCAACATGGTCAACCAAGGGCGGAATATAATATTCAAGATCAGACCCAAAGCATCATCAAAACTAGCAATCGAGATTATCAAATTTGCCCTCGAGTTTACCGAAGGCGTAAATTGTCATGTTTCTGAAGGTCTCAAAAAAGGCTCTGTCAACTCATCCGACAGGGGTCCGTGATTCTTGTCATTAACCAATCATTACGGCAGAAATCACGAAATTAGCCAAAAAGGGAACCAATGGTCTCAAATTCAAGGACTTATGTTTTTTATAGTACAATAAAATAATACCCCAAAGGGTAGGTCTCCCTCAATATATAAAGGGGACTTAACAATTCATTAAACACATTGTAACACATATAAAAAAGCAATATACTGTTATTTCTAGCTTTGTCACAGTTCATTTTACTCCGGCATCGATAATATTAGTTCTAGCTTGAGGGAGATTAATATCACAAGGCTAGGATTGCTCAACTTGCGTGGTTTGCATTTATCTTTTATATTTTATTCCCATAATTACTCTGATTTATTACTCTGTATCAAATTAGATCACGTATCCTTAAAACCGCGTACCAATTCAATTGTTATCCAATTTTGAGTGTAAAACAATCCTTATTTCCAATGGTAAACCAGGACATATTCAGGATTATCTTCCCATGGAAAGCTCTTCTTCGGGACCAGCAGTAGAGTAAGTCGCAAATGCTTCCTTGACAGCACAAACATGTCGAGTAGCTCCAAAGTCAATCCACCACTCCTTCGGATTTCCAACTAGGTTGCATTCCGAAAGCATTGTATACAGATCATCAATGTCATCATTCTTATCCATTATGTTGGCTTGTCCCTTCTTCTTATACTTTTTCGGGAGATGACAATCAGGTGCTTTGTGACCGGTTTTTCCACAATTGTAGCAGCTGCCCTTGAATTTTTTTTGTTCTGCTCCTTAGTCTGTCTAGAAGACCTCTTTCTCTTCTTACTTTTTTGGAGCAGTCTCCTCAACGATATTAGCTCCCATGATCGTTTAATTTCCACGAGACTTCTTCTCGGCTGTTTTGTTGTCTTCCTCAATCTTGATAAGAATCACAAGATCTTCCAACTTCATTTCTTTGCGCTTGTGCTTAAGATAGTTCTTGAAATCTCTCCACGAAGGAGGCTATTTTTCAATCATTGCAGCCACTTGAAATGCTTCATTCACGACCATACCTTCAGTAATAAGGTCATGAAAAATAAGTTGAAGCTCCTGAACTTGGGTTCCAACAGTTTTGCTGTCTATCATTTTATAGTCTAGAAACTTGGCAACCACGAACTTCTTCAAGCATGCATCTTCAGTCTTGTACTTCTTCTCAAGTGCGTCCCATAATTCTTTCGAAGTATTCATCGCACTGTACACATTGTACAAATCATCCTCTTAAGCGCTTAAGATATAGCTTTTTTAAAGAAAATCTGCTTGCTTCCACGTCTCAACAATCATGAATGTTTCGTTGTCTGGCATGTCCGTAATAGGCACTGGAGGTTCTTCACTAGTGAATTTCTGCATACCAAGTGTGGTAAGCCAGAATAACACCCTTTGCTGCCATCCTTTGAAGTTGGCTCCGGAAAATTTTCCCGGTTTCTCTGAAGTTGGAACAACAGTTCGGCTTAACGAGGCTATCGTTATTGCCACAACAGTCGATAAGAATTTCTATTATCAATTGCCATTTCTCACTGTAATCAACAGAAGAGTTCAATTAATGGCAAAATCAGAACAGTAAATAATACTGTTATTAACAAATCAGTATGTATTATAAATAAAAATGAAGTTTTTATATATTGTTTCACAGAAAATGATGAAGTTTTTATGTTCTTCAAATCATTTTCTGAATTTCAATACTCTGATGAAGTTCTTATATCTTCAAATCAGAATAGTAAAATTCAGAAGGAGTAGAAAACCATACAGGTTTTAATATCCACAAACAAAATACAGAATAAAATAATTTTCTTAAGATTGTTATAAATCTGTATTGCTGTAATAAACAATTAAAATTTCTGAAATATATAAACAAAACAGAAAGTTAGTAATACTTGTTTAACAAAATAAATTCTGGAAAAATAATATAAGAATAAATCGAGCCCACTGAATACACAGTGTGTCCTTAAGGAAATTATTCCCCTCAAGTACCCGAGGTGCTGGAATATATCCTCCTAGGATAGAACGATTTAACTCACCGGAGTGTTGGTACCAAAACGCCGGTGAACAACGAGCCACTCGAAGGCTGTAAAACACACTGGAAAATTTCGTACAGAAGAAGAAGAAGAAGATCAGAAAATTTCGTAAGGAAAGATTCTGGGATTCAAACTCTATTTATAGAGTTGCTGGCATTGCTTCTGAAAAGGTTTGCAACCTTTCAGAAACAGCCATGGCTGTTGGAACAGTTTGTTTGAAATATTGCAGAAAAATAGATTTAAAATAATCCGAAAAAGAAAAAGGGCCTAACCGGACCGGGGCGCGGGTAATGGGTTATTCCGGATTGAATTTTTCGTTAATTAATTAATTAATTAAATAATTGAAAGGAATTTTGTTCAAATCCAAATCCGAAGCCGAAGCCAAAGCCAAGCCGAGCGAGCGACGACGACGACGACGACGGCGCGAGGCTTGTCTTCTTCTTAATTCTTTAAGAGCTAGAAGAAGAGCAATTATATATATACCCATCAAAAGCCTTTTCTTCCTCCAATATGGTACAATGTCCCTTTGCCAAGGTGGGAAACTCAAATATTTCATTTTCCCTCCATTTCTCATTCACCCTCTTTAAGCTACACAAGCTTACAATCCCAACAATCCCCCACATGAATGAGGAATGGCTATAAAATAAAGGAATGCACGAACGCGTGTGTGTTTTACCTGCAAGAATTAATTGCATCTGGATAAGTAGGTTTCACCTTGAACTTTCCGTAGTGAGCTTATATCAGATATACTCGGTTAATCGGTAGATTTGATATCTTTGAACCGTCGAGCTTTGTTGTATACCTAGACAACATAAGTCATACAATCAATCCTTAACCATCTATGGTTCTCACGGTTGTGTTCGTTTCAGCCATAAACACCGCCTGGTTTCATGAGTGCTTAGAGAATGGGCCTTTACTTTCATTCTCTTTGAAACGGCTTACACTTCACACTCATATAGGTGATTTCTAAATATGTAATCCTATAGACACACTATCTGGTCATATCCTGCCAGACTTAGCAAATCATTAAAAAACATTTAAGCTTTGTTGACTCATCAAAAAGCCTTAATGCTTTACCTCGATTTCTGAACATTGTCTTCATCACAAGAATTGGTTGAGTTATTTGACAATGTTGAACCGTCATTCATAACTTTGTTTGATCTCTTTGAACCTATCTCGTGGGATCTCCAATCTGCTAGGTAGAGTTACCGCCATGATGACTTGTCCTAGACCTTAACCCCATTCTCTTTGATGATCTTTCAACTGCCTCTCTAGATAGGCCTTTTGTAAGTGGATCCGACACGTTATCTCTTGACTTTACGTAGTCAATTATGATAACACCACTAGAGAGTAGTTGTCTAACGGTATTGTGTCTCCGTCGTACATGACGAGATTTTCCGTTATACATAACGCTCCCTGCCCTGCCTATTGACGCTTGACTATCACAATGTATACAAATAGGTGCCAAAGGTTTGGGCCAAAATGGAATATCTTCCAGGAAATTCCGGAGCCATTTAGCTTCTTCACCGGCCTTATCTAAAGCTATGAATTTGGATTCCATTGTAGAACGGGCGATGCATGTTTGTTTGGATGATTTTCAAGACACTGCTCCACCCCCAATTGTGAAAACATATCCACTCGTGGATTTAACTTCAGATGATCCAGTGATCCAATTTGCATCATTATATCCCTCGATCACGGAGGGATATTTGTAATAATGCAAGCATAATTTTGTGTATGTTTGAGATACCCCAAAACTCGTTTCATTGCCATCCAATATATGTGATTGGGATTACTTGTAAACCGACTCAGTTTACTAATAACACATGCTATATCTGGTCGCGTACAATTCATGATATACATCAAGCTTCCCAATACTCTTGCATACTCTAGTTGTGAGTCACTTTCACCTTCATTCTTTTGAAGTGCAAAACTCACGTCAATTGGAGTCTTGCCAATTTTGAAATTTAAATACGTGATCATGTCAAGTACATTTTCAATGTAGTGAGACTGAGATAACTAGACCTTGTGGAGTTAGACATGCTTTCAAATCCAGTATTTTAAGTCAAATCAATTCTATATAGTTCAAGTTCATTAATCTCCACAAATAAAATACAGAATAAAATAATTTTCTTAAGATTGTTATAAATCTGTATTGCTGTAATAAACAATTAAAATTTCTTAAATATATAAACAAAACAGAAAGTTAGTAATACTTGTTTAACGAAATAAATTCTGGAAAAATAATATAAGAATAAATTGAGCCCACTGAATACACAGTGTGTCCTTAAGGAAATTATTCCCCTCAAGTACCCGAGGTGCTGGAATATATCCTCCCAGGATAGAACGATTTAACTCACCGGAGTGTTGGTACCAAAACGCCGGTGAACATCGAGCCACTCGAAGGCTATAAAACCCAGTGAAAAATTTCGTGCAGAAGAAGAAGAAGAAGATCAGAAAATTTCGTAAGGAAAGATTATGGGATTCAAACTCTATTTATAGAGTTGCTGGCATTGCTTCTGAAAAGGTTTGCAACCTTTCAGAAACAGCCATGGCTGTTGGAACAGGTTGTTTGAAATATTGCGGGAAAGAAAACGGGCCTAACTTGAATTTTTCGTTAATTATTTAATTAATTAATTAAATAATTGAAAGGAATTTTGTCCAAAAAGATTAATCAATCATTCGGTCTTTGACCAAATCCGAAGCCGAAGCCGAAGTCTAGCCGAGCGAGCGACGACGACGACAGCGCGAGGCTTGCCTTCTTCTTAACTCTTTAAGAGCTAGAAGAAGAGCAATTATATATATACCCATCAAAAGCCTTTTCTTCCTCCAATATGGAAGGAACAATGTCCCTTTGCCAAGTAGGAAAACTCAAATATTTTATTTTCTCTCCATTTTTCATTCACTCTCTTTAAGCTGCACAAACTTACAATCCCAACATCTTTATAATCTTTGGAGCTTTAAGAATCTCAGCCATAGGAACCCATAAACTTTAAATCCTGGATCCGTCTCTGTTGAAAGGTTGAATCCATCAAAATCCTGCATGACTCCCATTTTCATTAAGTAGAGTCAAAACATAAAGAAATAAACTATCAAGAAGTCAAGAGGTGTCATTATATAGTATATATACATATTTTTAAAAAAATTACCTTGTTATACAGTGTAATTTTCCGGCGAAGGAGTGTCGGTTGACACCCCTTTGATGTATGTGGCTCTGGCACCGGGAAAAAGTACTCTATTTTTGTTGTAATTTCGGAATCTTGTCCAGAAATAAGTACACACCGTTAGAGCCGAGAACTTAATCAAGAAAGAAGGAAATAGATAAGCAATCAAGTCAAGGGTAATATTCTTAGAGGAAAGATAGCTCACCAAACATATTGCTGCTATATATATGCATGCGGTCAATCTCTAGCGGGCTATGTTCACTGACTCTGAGTAAGGCGTCTAAAACATCAGTACTTTGACCATTATGCAATATCCTCTGTTCCAACCGCTCATTTATCAAACCATCAAATAGCCTTAGTAGCTTTCCGAAACGAGAATCATACCGCCTTAGTAGTTTTTTGTTAGATTTTTCGCTTATTGAAAGACAAAATAATACTTTGAAACAAGCAGGCAAGTATTAATCTTCAACAGATGATGAAGAGGGGTGAGTTCCAGATAGACTAACGAAAACATCCAAAGCAAATCCAAAGATTAACCAAAATTATAAATACAACCAAAAAAGTGAATGCCGAAAAGTTTATTAGCGACTTGTTGATAGATACTCTGCAAATTTAGTAAAAAACACTAACCAGCAAAATAACATCAACAGAAGCTTGAAGAATAAATAATGTCACTGAATTTTGACCTATAGAAAAGGGAGGGAAAAAAGGAGGAGGAATAGAAATACGTAGTGGAAAATTTGAACCGTCTACGTGGAAGGTGGGTAAATCTCGAATAGTGTGTTTGTATACGTGTAAAACCGAGACTACTGAGCACTCCGATTTTCTGGTGAGTCAAACGAAGCAAGGACGTAACTACAAGAAATCAGAATCGAAGCCAGGAGCCTCTCGTATCAAGGCCCGAACAAAACACCTGCCCTCGCAGCCATCGAGACCACGCCTCTTGGATCCAGTTCGAGTTCCAAGACCTCGGAAAGCATTACCAAACGACCGCGCAAGATTAACAAAGGGCCATGATATCAGTGTCCAACCGGATATCACGACGTGAATCTCGGCCCTTATCGGCAGCAGATCAGTGATTAACGAAAAGGATGATTTTTACATTTCTTAGAATTGTACTTAGGGTAAAACTCCCCCACTATATAAAGGGGAAGCTGATTATTCAATAGACACAGTGTAACACACATATCAAGGCAATATACATTTATTTTTTCTGCTTCTAAAGGTTATTCGAAGTTCTTAATTTTGTTCATAGTTCTTCATAAGTGTTTGGTTCCGAACCGAATGTAGGCAAATTGTTAGGCTCACAACCGAGTTCGAACTCGATACTACTACTGGTTTGGCCATTTATTCTATCTTTAACAAGTTCATCTAACGTTATTAATCACTTGTATTGAATTAGTCTATATATCCTTAAAATCGCGTATAAATTCAATTATTATCCATTTTTTAGGTTAAACAGTTTGGCGCCCACCGCGGGGCTAAGGATAATAGTGGTAATTTGATACAAATTTCCATAACACACTTTGTTTTACGCTTGTTCTTTGAGATTCTAATTTCAGTTCAACCAAAAAGTGTGAAACTCTCAGTCTGCTCACTTGAACGTCGACGCTGAATCTGGCCATCACAGCGAAAATAACAATATAGTGCCTAGCAATGAGGTGTCCCCTACTGATCCCAACGAAGTTTCGGTTGCAGACCCCGTTGACGCCATCTCGCATGTGGCCATCGATGCCAACCTGTCGATCGACCGTGAGAACAGTGTTCGCGGAGGAGCCCGACCTACGACTCGAGGTACGCTCGAAGGTGAAGGCGAAGGGATCAATCTACGGGTGATCTTCGAAATGTTACAGGCCCAGCAAACGGCGATAGCACAACTGCAGAGTCAAAGCTGCGTCCCCAGCAGAGTTTAGCTCGAACCATCCCGGAATAAAGCCCAAAGGAATGAGCAAGCCACAGAAAGGCCGGGTGAAGTTGAGCCCCAGATCTACCCCAAAATAATAAAAATCTTGAGGAAGTGACAAAGCGGGTGGAATCAAGGAGAATAAAATTGAGGTCAACGACCAAAAAGTGGAGACCTATAACTCATAGTCGATCAAATCCTAGTAGCGCCCCTGATATTGAATTGCCTGGATTCCAAGCAATTTGTCCCAAAGCCTTTCCCTCCGAGTGCGACATCGAAGCCAATCCCGAAGAAGTTTCGTATGCCCGAAATTCCGAAGTATAATGGAACCACAAATCCAAATGAGCACCTGCCCTCCTACACATTTGCCATTAAGGGAAACAGCCTAGAAGATGACAAAATCGAGTCGGTTTTGCTATAAACGTTCGGGGAAACCCTGTCCAAAAGAGGAATGATATGGTATCATAGCTTACCCCAAATTCTATTCATTCGTTTGCTATGCTTGCAGACGCCTTTGTTAAAGCGCATGCCGGGGACATCAAGGTCGAGACCATAAAATAGGACCTTTTCAAGGTAAAACAAAGAGATAACGAAATTCTTAGGGAATTCGTATCGAGGTTTGAAATTGAACGGATGGATCTGCCCCCGTTTGCGGATGATTAGGACATTCAGGCGTTCCCCCAGGGACTCAACCCCCGAAGCTCCTTGGCTTCACAACAGTTGAAACAGAATTTGATAGAGTACCCGATGGTAACTTGGGCTGACGTCTATAACCGGTACCAATCAAAAATCAGAGCTGAGGACGATCAACTCGGGCCCCCCTCCAGGTCTGTTTATCCCATCAGAACTATTAACAAGCCTAAGAGAGTCGTAGATCATGAACTAAGACCGAATAGAGACCGGTATCAACCGTATAGCGGGGATTAAAGGGGAAACAAATCTAGGCGTAACCTCGTGAGAAACTAAAAGAGGAATGATCGAGGCCATAGTAGCCAGGGACTCATGAGCAAAAATGGGTTCGATAGGCAACTCGGGGCCAAGGAGGCACCAAGGTTATCAGAATATAACTTCAATTTTGATGCTGCCAGCATCGTATCTGCCAACGGGCACATTGAAGATACCAAGTAGCCTCGACCATTGCAGTCTGACCCTGCCCATAGAGACCCTAACATAATGTATAAGTATCATGGCATTCATGGCCATAGAACTGAGTACTGCCGACAGTTAAGAGAAGAAGTTGCCCAGTTATTCAATAACGGGCATCTCCGGAAATTTCTGAGTGATCAAACCAAAAATAACTTCCGGAATAGGGACTCCAACAAACAGACCGAACAAGAGGAACCTCATCACGTCATCAACATGATCATTGGTGGAGTCGACGTCCCCCAGGGACCAATGCTAAAGCGCACCAAGTTGTCCATCATAAGGGAAAAACGAACTCAAGATTATATCCAGGAGGAAACCATTTCGTTCAATGATGAGGACGCCGAAGCTATAAGCTGGTTCAGAAGCGATAATATTTGATAGTGAGCTGGTAAATTCTTGGGAAAAGAAGTTGAACGAGCAGTGTAAGCATCTGTTGTTATTTGAAAGACCAACAAATTTTTGCTTGATCTGTAGTGTCCTCCTTTGTAAAGGACTGGGAGGGAATTTTCAGACTTAATCAGAACCAATTGATTCTGGATTCTTCTCTATTATACGCTGGCTACATTTCCCTCTTCTAGTCTTCTTGTTTCGCAATTTAGTAAAACTACCATCTCATTCATGACTCTTCTTTCAGGAACTAAACAAAAATTACGCAACATCTTCTTTTACTCTTACTCTCTCTAGCCCACAATATGTGATTTTTTAAATATTTTCATACAGATTAAAAAATCCACCTTTTAACATTAATTAGCAATAAAATTGACCATATTAACCTCTACAATCTCTTCATATAAACACCCCTAACACATACTTCAACATTATTTACTCCAAGGGCAATGTAGAAAAAAAATAATTAATTCATTCTTGAAATGTGGAAAAAATCACTTATATTGGACCACAAAAATATGATAAAAAATCACTTTTTGTGCCCAAAAAATCACTTGTCATGAATCTCGGTCTGTATCGGCAGCTGATCAGTGATTAACGAAAAGAAGGATTTTTACCTTTCTTAGAATTGTACTTAGGGTAAAACTACACTATTATATAAAAGGAAGCTGATTATTCAATAGACACACTGTAACTCGCATATCAAGGCAATATACATTTGTTTTCTCTACTTCACAAGGTTATTCAAAGTTCTTAATTTTGTTCATAGTTCTTCATAAGTGTTTGGTTCCGAACCGAAGGCATGTGTCACGACCCAAAATCTCACCTGTCATGATGACGCCTATCTCACTACTAGGCAAGCCGATAATCTCAATAAACCACCATATTTTTTAGGTTTGAAAACAATTATTTAAATCCAACGGAAGAATTCTCACTATACATATAAAATCACTCCCCAAAATCCGGTGTCACTAAGTACATGAGCATCTAAATGAATACAAATCTGACTGATAAAAATCATTGTCTGAAAAATATAGAAAAGAACAATAACTAAAGAGGAAGAGAGTTAAAGTCTGCGAACGTTAAGCAACTACCTTGATGGTCTCCAACATAAATAGCTCCGAAATCTAACAACCGTTGTACCTGGATGCACCTGGATCTGCACACAAGGTGCAGAATGTAATATGAGTACAACCAACTCAATAAGTAACAAGACTAACCTCTGGGCTTAAAATAGTGTCGAGCTCCGCAGGTACAATCGAGTATAAATAATGGTACAAAAATGTAGGCATACTTTCATGTTCAACAGTTAAACTCAGTACAAGTGTAATAGATCAATACTGCATGATATGAGGAATATGACATCTCAGTAGAAAGACCTCATGTAAATACTGGTCACAATATATTTGGTCACTCGGTACTGTTTATGGTCAATCTAGCCTTGGGATATTCCATCCCGTATATATATATATATATATACACACACATCGACTGACAGTGAGTTACTCAGTACCATATAAGGTCAATCCAGCCCTAGGGTAATTTATCCCCAATGTAAATGATACGAACAAGATCCATGTCCAGGAAAAATTCATAACAATATATAAATAAGTAAGGCAAGTCCACGCCTTGGGAAATCCATCCCGATTGTATATAATCATCTACGCTCACTGAGGGTGTGTACAGACTCCGGAGAGGCTCTTTCAGCCCAAGCGCTATATAAAGCCGATATGGCCTACTGCGGCATGCGGTCCGATCCCATAATAATAATAAAACCTATAAGGCCCACTGTAGGTGGGCAACCCCGATCCATATAGTAATAAAGCCTATAAGGCCTGCTGCGGCTTGCAAGCCGATCCTATAATAATAATAATAATATATATAAAGTCGATATGGCCTGCTGCAGGCGGGCCGCCCCGATTCAATATAATATCCTCACAATGGATGAGCATGACTGAGTATGAAATGTACATTTTAAAAATAATTAATTCAACATCAACGCGACCTAATGTGTCCCAAAATATCGGCACGTAGCCTAAACATGATCTTTAATAAGAGCCTCAGTGTGGCATGTTCAGATAATAACATGATTCTTTAACTTTGCAACTTCAATCGATTTATTCAAGTCAATTTATATGGTGCACGTCCACACGCTCGTCAACTATCGTGTGCGTAACCTCCAAACAATTTATATAACACCAATTCGGGGATTCATACCCTCAGAACCAATTTTATAAGTGTTACTTACCTCAATTCGAGTAAAACTCTACTCAAAAATGCTTTTGCCTCACAAATCGGTCTCCAAACGTCCTAAATCTAACCACAAGCAGTGCAATACAATCAATATAGGCTAAAGAAATTAATTCCACAAGAAAATACGAAATTATAGCCAAAAATCCGAAATCGGCTCAAACCCGACCACCGGGCCCATGTCTCGAAATCTGACAAAAGTCACAAAATCCGAAAGCCCATTAACTCACGAGTCTAACCATACCAAATTTACTCAAATCTGATAACAAAATCCCATTCAACACCTCAAAATTCTAGCCCAAGAACTCTTCTTCATTTTCCCCAATTTCCATCTCAAAACACTAATTAAATGATGAAAACAATGATATATTCGTGTATATTGACCAAATCCTAGTTAGAATCATTTACCCCGATGTTTTTTCTTGAAAACTATCTCAAAATCGCCTCTCCCCAAGCTCCAATTTGTCAAAAATGGAGAAATGGGATGAAACCCCCGTTTTATAACTTAAAGTTTTTGTCCAAGTGCTGGCCTCGATTTTTTCCCCTCGATTTGCGTGACCTCGATTTCCTGACCTCAATTTTTCACGACCTTGATTTTCATGACCTCAATTTTTCTGACCTCGATTTTCATGACTTCGATTTCCTGACCTCGATTTTCATGACCTCGATTTTTGATAGATGAAGGAAAACTAGATTAGCCAAAAACCAGCATACTCAACTTTAGCAGTCTCCCAACTTTAATTCTTGATCCGTTAACTATCCGAAACTCGCCCTCGGCCCTCGGGACCCCAACCAAATAAACTAACAAGTCCTAAAACATCATACGAACTTAGTCAAAACCTCAAATCACATAAAAATAATGCTAGAACCATGAATCATAGCCCAATTCAAGCCTAATGAATTTTGAAACTTCCAATTTCTACAAACGACGCCGGAGCCTATTAAATCAAGTCTGATTGACCTCATATTTTGCACACAAGTCATAAATGGCATAATGGATCTATGAAAATTGTAAGAACTGGATTCCAACCCCGATATCAAAAAATCAACTCCCCCGTCAAACTTCCCAAAACTTCAACATTTGCTATTTCAAGCCAAATTTCACTACGGACTTAAAAAACAATTCCGGACACGCTCTTAAGTCCAAAATCACCCTATAGAGCTATTGGAATCATCAAAACTCCATTCCGGGGCCGTTTACATATAAGTCAACATCTGGTCACTATTTTAACTTAAGCTTTAAACCTTGAAACTAAGTGTTCCAATTCATTCCAAAACCTCACCGGACCCGAACCAATTACCCCATCAAGTCACACAACAATTGTAAAGCATAAATTGAGCAGTAAATGGGGGAATGGGGCTACAACTCTCAAAACGACCAGCCGGGTCATTAAATTCTCCCTCACATAAATATACGTTCGTCCTCGAATGTGTCGAGAGTTATTTCCAAGCCATCACATTACTATTCCATCTTACCACGCACATACCCGGGGGCTATCCCACGCCACCCTATTCCATATAGGCCTGACTATACCACGTAATTGAAGATCATTACTTCAACCTTAGCCCATAATCCTTGGAAATCAATTTCCAACATTTAGAATTTTTTTTTCCTAGACCGAATCTCACATTTATATACTGTATAAGTATGAATAAACTGTATCAATCCATAGCCATAACTTCAGATATAATCGCATAACCTACTACACAACTAGCAACACCATTCTCGATCACAGTAACTACTCAAAACCAACTTGGTATTGGTATTAAACCTCATATAAAACAAAACCTCGTTCTAAACCTTCGTACACTGTTGATAATGAAAGAAACACACGGAATCTCGTAACTCCTTGTCAGATCAACAAGTCATGGAGCTTTCTTTCCCTAACTAGAATCATAATCATCTTCTAAGATGACTTTTAATATTATTCTCCCAATATACGGTGATAAAATCTGATAGTACCCATTCTAGGTCCAATGACTATATATTATTAAACACAACTATCCCACTGACATGCCACACCAATACAACTCAAGCCACAACTGCGCAACCTTGTATCCAAAATAGAAGATGCCTCAAAGTAAAGAACCGTATTGCAAGTTCAACAAGCACGACCACAACTGCAATGCAATAAGCTCATTATATATAATAGAACCAAGACACACGAATTTAATAAGAGTAACCAGCTCTTCTAGATCTCACATTATCATCACTCGCACGGACAACTCATGTGCTATAGTATAAATATCCGGATCTGCACGGACAACTCACGTACAAATAATATCAGTATATGTATCCGCACGGACAACTCACATGCCAATAATATCAGTATATAGATCCGCACGGACAACTCACGTGCCAATAATATAATCCACCTGGCATGGTCACAGGCCTCCAGTCCAAGCATATCATACATGAGCAATCAAATAAGTACACATGTATATGATAAATGAATTATGATTCTCATACTCCTGGACTGGTACAAATAACACGCCATAGAGTAGGCAGGTGCAAAGTGTGCTATGACAACTCAATTAGGTAAGTTAACGCAAAATTAGTAACTACCTGATTTATTCATGGAATCAGCCTCTTTGTAACCTCAAGTATAGCCCAGATAGTTCACAACAAAGGTACGAATACGAGAAATATTATAACTTTACACTTAACAGTCAACTCTAGGCATATCATAGCATAAGCATTCTTCCGAGTAGTAATACTTGGTCGGATGCCCGCACATGGCTCAATCCTCCCATCTGTACGTACTCATGGTGCGCAAATATCACAAATAATTAATGCAATTAGTGTCTCAATTGATTTCAAATAAAATACTCACCTCAAATCGCAACCCTAAAACAATTTGCTTCTGAGAACTCCCAGTTCCCTAGATTCATAGAACACATGAAGCAGAGTAGCTGATCACAACTCCAACACTCGAATGACTAACACATCTTTCCTGCTCGATCATCCCACGAGGAATACTTTCATAATTCTTTCGTGCCACATAGCAATAATTTGAATATCAATAGTCTATCACCCAGGTGAGTACCGAAATACCGATTAATATCCGTAAGTTAAAACACAATGCGCCTTCTGAAATACGCACCCTTCTCAGGGATTACCGAGCAGTTATAATATAAATCTAAATATTTGAAACTAACCATTCTGTCCAGAATTCGTTACCTTCCCTTCAAGAATAAATTGCCACCTTGTACATGTAAATCTTAATCCCGCACAACACACCACATCTATCATGCCATCATGTAACAAGCACGAGAATCTCATTATCAACTATGATTCACCATTAAATTACATACCCTGTCATTTAGAAACCTCCATCTTGATTCATTCCAGGAGTAAATCACAATACACAACACGCTCCCCACACCGGTAAAAAATATCCGGCTCAAACCATGGTAGAAGCCATCAAGAATACTTTGAAACCCATTTTCACATAACCAAACTATCAGAACTAAATTCCTCTAACTTGACAAAGCCACGCAGGTCACCACACCCAAGAATATTGCCACCAAAATATCTGTAAAGTCTCACCACATCATAATTACCCAAAAGAACCGAGCTTACCATTACCATACCGGTCTAGCCTACTGCCAGTTGTCCTATTTAATTTGAGTTTTTTTTGAATTACATCAAGTCGACACTTCTCCCTGTCAGAACACTACGATCCTTACCCAAAGTTCACTACAAGATTTTCTAACATAAAACCATACCGCCCTAAGGCCCATTAGCCATTGTATTCTTCTTAAGCACCACAAAAGTATCACAACCGAGACCCCCATACTGAAAAGACCTTATGTGGACTTAAGATTGTTCCTTTTTACCTTTCTTGTTCTGAAATGTAGAATCCATAGTCATACAAAATTACCGCAAGTCCCAGCACCATGTGTAAATCTCAGATTCTATTCATACATAAATCTGGAAAAATTCTCGATTGATATATTCTAAATCTTGAACCCATTAGAATCTTCTAGAGAGTCATCCACTCTGCTCAAATCTAAATTGCATCGCCCCAAACGGGCCGAAAGACACGTGCTCCCTTAACTTAACAACACTTAAATAGGTAACCCTGCCTTAACACCACCAATCAAATTCATACTTCGTGTGCAATACATCCTTCAAAATAACAATTTAATCATTTCATGATTTTTTATATTTTCATAAAGTGCAATATAACCCGCATTCAAGAAATTTTCTTACTCGAGTCATCCCCGATCTCAACCTTTGCAAGTCATAACTAATCAACAAGCATGCCTCGGACCAAAACCAATACCGCACATAATCGTGCCATCAAATCGGAGATAGCAGACTCCCTCATTTGGCTCAAAGCCATATAACAAAACATCTGATAACTCACCATGCCCATACTCTACTATTGTCATAATCCCGCAGTCAATTCCACGAAAATTCTTCACAAGCTCAGGTAACACAAACCATAAAATACCTCGAATCATTTACTAAGCTTGCCTTCATCCCCGTGACGATCAAGTTAACTTTCTCAACTAATCCAAACTCAAATCTCAACACATATACCCCGCTGGGAGAAAAGAAACCCTCCACTCTACATTATAAGGAACACACATACGTATATTACTCTACAGGAGATAACCACACTGCTTAGCCTCAAATTGGCATCTTGTTATACCCTTTCACAGCCACAATTACTATGCAATCACTAAATCTTTCTGAGTGCAAACTCATTAACAAGACATTTGAATTTAATTTGTCCCACAATTTAACAACATGAAAGATCCTTCAATACACTCACAACTCGAGACTATACGCCAAATCAAGACAGAAATCAAGTATCCAATAGCAAACTCTTGAGTCACAAGTAAACTTCATTCGTCACATTCAACCCATTTGAATACATCCGCTGTCACGTCATACTTACCATATAGCAATTCAATTGCTCATCGAGCCATAAATTCCACTCATAGGGACACTACCAGACATATGAGTCCAAATGTACAAGTTCACAAAACTGAAGCTATCAAGATTAAGCTGCGGTCTAACCCTGGCCTCAAGTCCTCCAGACTGGCCCATCACCAAAAACACAAAATATATATCACGAACCTCGTTCATGGAATCACAAGCCGGTGATGCACAACTGATACCGAACACTAATATGAGCACACGAATGTGTGTAAGGAATTCAAAGAGTTAATGTTTCAAGCTGAATCAATTCCGTAGGATAGAATACATGAAAGTGAAATTTCCTAAGTCTTCGACAGCCTTTCGAAGATAAGTACAAACGTCTTCGTACCGATCCGCAAGACTGTACTAAAGCTACTCATGACTCGTGAGACTTATGTAACCTAGGCTCTGATACCAACTTGTCACGACCCAAAATCTCACCTGTCGTGATGGCGCCTATCTCACTACTAGGCAAGCCGATAATCTCAATAAACCACCATATCATTTAGGTTTGAAAGCAATTATTTAAATCCAATGGAAGAATTCTCACAATACAGATAAAATCACTCCCCAAAACCCGGTGTTATTGAGTACATGAGCATCTAAATGAATACAAATCTGACTGATAAAAATCATTATCTGAAAAATATAGAACAGGACAATAACTAAACAGGAAGAGAGTCAAATTCTGTGAACGCCAAGTAGCTACCTTGATGGTCTCTAATAGAAATAGCTTCGAAATCTAATAGCCGTTGTATCCGAATGCACCTGGATTTACACACGAGGTGCAGAGTGTAGTATGAGTACAACAAACTCAATAAGTAACAAGACTAACCTCTGGGTTGAAAGTAGTGACGAGCTCCGCAGGTACAATCAAGTATAAATAATGCTACAAAAATGTAGGCATACTTTCAAGTTCAACAGTTAAACTGAGTACAAGTGAAATAGATCAATATTGCATGATATGAGGAATATGACATCTTAGTAGAAAGACCTCATGTAAATACTGGTCACAATTTATTCGGTCACTCGGTACTATTTATGGCCAATCCAGCCCAGGGATATTCCATCCCATATATATATATACACACACACAGAGAGCGACTGGCAATGAGTCACTCAGTACCATATAAGGCCAATCCATCTTTGAGATAATTTATCCCCAATGTAAATGATACGAACACGATCCATGTCCAGGAAACATTCATCACAATATATAAATAAGTAAGGCAAGTCCATGCCCTGGGAAGTCCACCTCGAATATATATAATCATCTACGCTCATTGGGGGTGTGTATAGAGTCCGGAGGGTCTCCTTCAGTCCAAGCGCTATATGAAGCCAATATGGCCTACTGCTGCATGCAGTCCGATCCCATAATAATAATAAAGCATATAAGGCCTGCTGCAGGCTGGTAACCCTGATCCATATAGTAATAAAGCCTATAAGGCCTGCTGCGGCGTGCACCCCGATCCTATAATAATAATAATAATATATATAAAGTCGATATGGCTAGGTGCAGGCGGGCAACCCCGATTCAATATAATATCCTCACAATGGATTAACATGACTGAGTATGAAATGTACATTTTAAAAACAATTAATTCAACATCAACACGACCCAATGGGTCCCAAAATATCGACACGTAGCCTAAACATGATTTTTAATAAGAGCCCCAGCTCAATTTCTCTAACACGTGTGGCATGTTCAGATAATAACATGATTCTTTAACTTTACAACTTCACAGGATTTATTCAAGTCAATTTATATGGCGCACGTCCACACGCTCGTCAACTATCATGTGCGTCACCTCCGAACAATTTATATAACACCAATTTGGGGATTCATACCCTCAGAACCAATTTTAGAAGTGTTACTCAACTCAATCTAAGTAAAACTCTACTCCAAAATGCCTTTGCCTCTCAAATCGGTCTCTAAACGTCCTGAATCTAGCCACAAGCAGTACAATACAATCAAAATAGTCTAAAGGAATCAATTACACAAAAAAGTATGAAATTATAGCCAAAATTCCGAAATCGACTCAAACCCGACCCCAGTGCCCACGTCTTGAAATCTAACAAAAGCCACAAAACCCGAAAGCCCATTCACTCACGAGTCTAACCATACCAAGTTTACTCAAATCTGATAACAAAATCCTATTCAAAACCTCAAAATTCTAGCCCAAGAACGCTTCCTCAATTTCCTCAATTTCCATCTCAAAATACTAATTAAATGATGAAAACAATGATATATTCGTGTATATCGACCAAATCCGAGTTAGAATCATTTACCCCAAGTTTTTTCCTCGAAAAATATCTCAAATTCGCCTCTCCCCAAGCTCCAATTTGTCAAAAAATGGAGAAATGGGATGAAACCTCCGTTTTATAACTTAAAGTTTCTGTCCAGGTGCTGCCCTCGATTTTAATGACCTCGATTTCCGACCTCGATTTTTCATGACCTCGATTTCCTGACCTCGATTTCAATGACTTCGATTTTCATGAACTCGATTTTCATGACCTCGATTTCCTGCCCTCGATTTTCATGACCTCGATTTTCATAACCTCGATTTTCACGACCTCGATTTTCTAACCTCAATTTTCATGATCTCGATTTTCATGACCTCAGTTTTAATGACCTCGATTTTCATGATCTCGATTTTCATGACCTCGATTTTTGATAGATGAAGGAAAACCAGATCAGCCAAAAACTAGCAAACGCAACTTTAGCAGTCTCCCAACTTCAATTCTTGATCCGTTAACCATCCGAAACTTTCCCGAGGTCTTCGAGACCTCAACCAAATACACTAATAAGTCCTAAAACATCATACGAACTTAGTCAAAACCTCAAATAACATAAAAAATGATAGAACCATGAATCATATCCCAATTCAAGCGTAATGAAATTTGAAACTTCTAATTTATAGAAACGACGCTGGAACCTCTCAAATCAAATCCGATTGAACTCAAAATTTGCACACAAGTCATAAATGACATAACGTATCTATGAAAATTTTCAGAACTGGATTCCAACCCCGATATCAAAAAGTCAACTCCCCGGTCAAACTTCCCAAAATTTCAACTTTCGCCATTTCAAGCCAAATTCCACTACGGACTTTAAAAAACAAAATTTCGGACACGCTCCTAAGTTTAAAATCACCCTACAGAGCTATTGGAATCATCAAAACTCCATTCCGGGGTCGTTTACACATAAGTCGACATCCGGTCACTATTTTAACTTAAGCTTTAAACCTCGGAACTAAGTATGTCAATTCATTCCAAAACCTCACCGGACCCGAACCAATTACCCCGACAAGTCACACAACAACTGTAAATCTCAAATTGAGTAGTAAATGGGGGAATGAGGCTACAACTCTCAAAACGACCGGTCGGGTCGTTACATCATGCTAATTGTTAGGCTCGCAATCGTGCCCGAACTCGATACCACTACTGGTTTGGCCATTTATTATATCTTTAACCAGTTCACCTAATGTTATTAATCACTTGTATTGAATTAGTCTATATATCTTTAAAACCGCGTAGAAATTCAATTGTTATCCATTTTTTTAGGGTAAACAATTTGGCGTCCACCGTGGGGCTAAGGATAATAGTGGTAATTTGATACAAATTTCCATAACACACTTTGTTTTACTATTATTCTTTGAGATTCTAATTTCTGGTCAACCTATAAATGTCAAACTCCGAGTCTGCTCACTTGAACGTCGACACTGAATTTGGCCATCACGATGAAAACAAAAATGTAGTGCCTAGCAACGAGGTGCCCCCTGCTTATCCCAACAGAGTTCCGGTTGCAGACCTAGTTGATGCCAACTCGCATGTGGCCATCGACGCCAACCTGCAGACCGACCCTAAGAACAACGTTCATGGAGAAGCACGACCTATGACTCGAGGTACGCCCGAAGGTGAAGGTAACATGATCAATCTGCGGGTGATCTTCGAAATGTTACAGGCCCAACATGTGGCGATAGCTCAGTTGCATTGTCAAGGCCGCGCCCCCAACACAGTTGAGCCCGAACTATCCCGGGAAAATGCCCAAAGGAGTGAGCAAGCCACAGAAAGGTCGGGTGAAGTTGAGTCCCGGACCAACCCCGAAATAATAAAAATGCTTGAGGAACTAACAAAGGGGGTGGAAATGGGGGAGAATAAAATTGAGGGCAACGACAAAAAAATGAAAACCTATAACTCTAGAGTCGATCAAATCCCAAGAGCGCCCCCGATATTGAAAGGCCTGGATTCCAAGAAATTTGTCCAAAAGCCTTTCCCTTTGAGTGCGGCACCGAAGCCAATCCCGAAGAAGTTTCGCATGCCCGAAATTCTGAAGTATAATGGAACCCAGATCCAAACAAGAATATGACCTCCTACACATGTGCCGTAAAGGGAAATAACCTAGAAGATGACAAAATCGAGTCAGTTTTGCTAAAAATATTCAGGGAAACCCTGTCCAAAGAAGCAATGATATGGTATCACAACTTACCCCCTAATTCTATTGGTTCATTTTCTATGCTTGCAGACGCCTTTGTAAAAGTGCATGCCGGGGACATCAAGGTCGAGACCAGAAAATCGGACCTTTTCAAGGTAAAACAAAGAGATAACGAAATGCTCAGGGAATTTGTATTGAGTTTTCAAATGAAACGGACGGATTTTCCCCTGGATGCGGATCTCCCCCAAGGACTCAACTCCCAAAGATCTTTGGCATCACAACAGTTGAAATGGAATTTGATAGAGTACCTGGCGGTAACTTGGGCCGACGTCCATAATATGTACCAGTCAAAAATTAGAGCTAAGGACTATCAGCTTGGGGCTCCCTTC
The DNA here is from genome assembly GCF_000390325.3 of Nicotiana tomentosiformis. Classification (NCBI taxonomy): domain Eukaryota; kingdom Viridiplantae; phylum Streptophyta; class Magnoliopsida; order Solanales; family Solanaceae; genus Nicotiana; species Nicotiana tomentosiformis. The sequence goes on from NC_090813.1 coordinate 115,758,955, forward strand.
GGTTTTGTTTATCCCATTAGAACTAATGACAAGCCTAAGAGAGACCGGTATCAACCGTATAGCGGGGATCGAAGGGGCAGCGAATCTGGGCGTAACCTTGCAAGAAACGAAAAAAGGAACGATCGAGGCCATAGTAGCCGGGGACTCATGAGCAAAAATGATTTCGACATGCCACTCGGGGCCAAGGAGGCACCGAGGTTATCAGAATATAACTTCAATTTTGATGCTGCCAGCATCGTTTCTGCCATCGGCGCATCAAATATACCAAGTGGCCTTGACCATTGCAATTTGACCCTACCCAAAGAGACCCTAACTTAATGTGTAAGTATCATGGCACTCATGACCATAGAACCGAGGACTGCTGACAATTAATAGAAGAAGTGGCCCAGTTATTCAATAACGGGCATCTCCGAGAATTTCTAACTGATTGAGCCAAAAATCACTTCAGGAATAGGGACTCCAACAAACAAACCAAACAAGATGAAACTCAACACGTCATCAATATGATCATTGGTGGAGTCGACATCACCCCAGGGACTAATGCTAAAGAGCACTAAGGTGTCCATCACAAGGGAAAAATGAACCTGAGATTATATCCCGGAGGAAACCATTTCGATCAACGATGAGGACGCCGAAGGCATCGTACAACCACATAATAATGCATTGGTAATATATGTAATTATAAATAAATCTCAAGTTAAGTGTGTATTGATTGATCCAGGTATCTCGGCCAATATCATAAGATCGGGGGTCGTAGATTAGTTGGGTCTACAAGATCAAATAGTGCCACTATCTCGGGGTTTTAAACGGATTCAACATGGCATGCAAAACTCTTAAAGGGGAGATAACTCTACCAGTGAACACTTCCTGGACCATTCAGGAAACATAATTCTCTGTGATCGAATGGGATATGAGATATAATGCTCTATTCGGAAGACCATGGATTTACAACACGAGGGTAGTGCCCTTGACATTTTACCAGACACTAAAGTTCCCACACACGGGAGGGATCAAGATGGTTTATGGAGAGCTGCTGGCTGAAAAAGATATGTTTGTGGTCGATGAGGTAATCCCGATGTCCGCACTCTCGAAATCAAAGAACACATATTCGGTTAGGAAGGGAGAAACTAAATAGCAATCACCGACACCGGCCCCGGCCAAACCGAAAAAGCAAGGAGCATGCGAGGATGATGATTACGGAGTTCCTAGGTCATTCATAACCCCTGATGATTCCGATGCCACCAAATCAACGGCCGAGGAGTTAGAGCAAGATATTGATCGAACACTTGCCCGATCAGAAGGTATACCTAGGCACGAGATTAATTTCGGAGCTCAAGAAAAAACTCCTTAAATTCCTTATAGCTAACATAGAATGTTTTGCTTGGTCCCATCTTGATATGACAAGGATCCCGCCAAAAATAGCCACTCATAAGCTGAACTTGGATCTGAAGTTCCACCCATTTAAATAGAAGAGGAGGCCTCAGTCCGAAGTTAAGCATGCATTAATCAAAGACGAGGTATCCAAACTCCATAAAATAGGCTCAATTTGAGAAGTTAAGTGCCCAGATTGGTTAGCTAATGTAGTGGTAGTGCCTAAAAAGGGAAATAAATTACGAATGTGCGTAGATTACAAAGACTTGAACAAGGCATGCCCTAAGGACTCTTCTACTTTGCCTAACATCGATCGCATAATGGACGCGACAGTCAGGCACGAGATACTTAGCTTTCTTGACACATACTCTGGGTATAACCAAATCCGAATGGAGCCGGGCGATCAAGAAAAAACTTCCTTTATCACTAAATTCGGCACTTATTGTTATAATGTAATGTCGTTCGGACTAAAGAATGCAGGTGCCACTTATCAGTGCCTAGTAAACCGGGTGTTCGAAGAACAAATACGAAAATCAATGGAGGTTTATATTAATGACATGTTAGTTAAGTCCCTACGAGTAGAGCACCATTTGAAATATTTGTAGGAAACCTTTGACATACTGAAGAGATACAATATGAAGCTGAACCAAGAAAAATGCGCGTTCCGGATCGAGTCCGGGAAATTCCTTGGATTCATGGTGTCCAACCAAGGGATTGGGATGAATCCTGATAAAATCAAAGCTATAGAAGACATCACAATGGTGGACAATGTCAAGGCCGTTCAGAGGCTAACCGAGTGCATAGTCACCGTGGGTCGGTTCATATCGAGGTCTTCAGATAAGAGCCATCGGTTCTTCTCATTATTGAAGAAGAAGAGTAACTTTTCTTAGACTCCAGAATGCCAACAAGCTTTGGAAGAACTCAAACGTTACCTTTCGAGTTCACCCTTGCTCCATACTCTGAAGGCAGATGAGCAGTTGTACCTGTACTTGGCGGTATCCGAGGTAGCAATAAGTGGAGTCCTAGTCCGAGAAGAGGAAAGTATGGAATTTCCTATTTACTATGTTAGTAAATCTCTAGATGAGGCCGAAACACGGTATCCTCACCTGGAAAAATTGGCGCTCGATTTTTTAAGGGCCGCCAAAAAGTTAAAGCTATATTTTCAATACCACCCCGTATGTGTCGTAACTTCTTACCCACTAAGAAACATAATGCACAAACCCGAGCTCTCGGGTCGGTTGGCCAAATGGACCGCAGAAATTAGCGGGTACGATATCAAATATCGACCCCGAACCGCCATTAAATCACAAATTGTAGAAGACTTCGTGGCTAACTTTACGCCGGCCTTAATACTCGAAGTCTAAAATAAGTTGTTTTTAACCTCGGAGACTTCTTCGGGAATCTGGACCCTCTTTACGAAAGGTGCCTCGAACGCAAAGGGGTGATCACGTCCAAAATACACCTCAAAAGAGTAATGAAATTGTCGTTTGCAATAATATAAACCCAACTAAGAGTCGGGGTCGAATCCACATGGAGCTAAGATGAGGGTTAGGGGTATATATTCCACTGTGAGTGATTGAATTATCTAGATTGCACTTCCACAATAAGATTTGTTTTCTGTTTCTAATTTTACTCTATTGATTGCAAAATAAAGGACGAAGATTACAGAAAATTATTTTAAAGGTTTTTTCAAATGGATACAAAGCCTAGGGCTGTGACCATGACCTAGGTGTTTGCCTAATGGGATAAAGACTTTGATGCTTGTTTCATTGATTGGGGTGTATTATAGCTATCAACTCTAGTTTACCCACTCAATACCTCTTGGTCAGAGAGTGTCCAAAACAGTTGATAAGAGCTCAAGTCGGGTTATTTCTATCTCTAGGTTGAACCCTTTAATTGGGTTAATCAATCTCTTAATTGACCCAATTCCTTGTTAGCTAAGTTATCCTAGACTTCGTCTCACTTTCTCAAGTAGAGACTAAGTCAAATAGGCATGAACTAATGTTTGCAAGCATTAATTCCACAATTAAAGCATGAACTAAGCTAAATAATAAATACCAAATCATAAACACGCACTAAATTAGATACCCATAAGGTTTACACACTAGGGTTGGGTCACGACCCTAATATAAATCTAGCTACTAATAATTGGGTTTGAAGAAAATAGAGAAGAAAGACTAATTAAACTCATAATGGAAGCTAAAAATGATTAAATCTATTGTGAATACAATAAAGCAAAGTAAAACTTCCTAAAATAGCAAAGAAAAATGGCTACAACAATTTTAGAGGTTAAACTTGACCTAATTTTGTGAAACTTGTCTATTTATACAAGGCTAAAAATCTTGAACAAAAATACCCCTCGGGAGGTTTTGAGGCTGTACAATTCTATGTGCGGTCCGTAAATGTTTTTATCTGAGAGGAGCTGGAGTTCTGCAGTCGTAAATTTCTGAATTAAGGCCGCAGGGAAACTTTTATACAGTCCGCAGATTTAGAACTGCGGCCGCAAGACATTCTTCTATGGTCCACAATATTAGGATTGCGGCCACAAGGCAATCTTTTACGGCCTCAAATCTTGTGCCGTCTGTAGTTCGCCGAGGCTCTAGACTTGGTCTTTTTGCATACTCTCTGATCTTCGACCCTTAGCCCAACTTTGCGGTCACACAGTTGATGTGCGGTCCGCAATTTGCACAAATGTGTACTAATTTTTCCTTCTTTGTTTGCGGCTGCAAAATTCCGTCTGCGGACCTCACATTGTGTGCTCTTGTGCCCTTTATTGCCTTGTGGCTGGACTGCTCCTTTTTGAGTCGGATTTTATCTCGGGAGCCCAACTTCCACCATTGCTGCAATTTTGCACAATTTTATTAGTTTCGGGAACACAATTCAATGCTTTTAGGCTAAGACAAAAGTTAAAAGGCGCTAATACGTAGTCAAAATCCCCACTTATCAAGGGGTCGAGACTCGGTATCGTGTTGAAGCCGCCTATAGGTAACACAGTTAGGTAGTCTATTAGAATTGTGAAACTGACTAACAATGAGGCCGAGTATGAGGCCATTATTGTAGGTCTCGAATTGTCTAAAAGCCTTGGGGCCGAGGTGGTCGAAGCTAAGCGCGATTCCCTCCTATCAAGTCAATGGGACGTTCGAAGTAAATGAGGAATGAATGCGAAGGTATTTAGACAAATTGTAGGTAACGCTGCATCAATTCAAGGAATGGACACGTGCCCTGAGATCAAAATAGCAAGGCTGATGCTCTGGCTAACTTGGGGTCATCGGTTGATGATGATGAAATCAGCTCAGTAACATTCGTACAGCTCATGAAATCGGTTGTGGAAGAAGGCCATGCTGAAATAAACTTTACAAGTTTAACTTGGGATTGGAGAATCAAATACATAGACTATTTGAAGACTGGGAGTTTTCCCTTGGATCCAACAGAATTGAGAGCTCTACGCACGAACGCGTCCAAGTTCAGCCTGTCCGAAGGGACTCTGTTAAGAAGAACATTCGACGGCCCGTTCGCCATATGATTGGGCCCGAGAGATACCGAATATGTTATGAGAGAAGTTCACGAAGGCACCTCAAAAACCATTTGGGAGTAGAATATTAGGTTCGAAAGATAATTAGGGCTGGCTACTACTGAATGGACATGGAGAAAGACGCAAAGAACTTTGTATGGAGATGTGAAGGCTGTCAAAAACACGCACCGATGATTCATCAACCTGGAAAGCTACTCCATTCAGTATTGTCCCCATGGCCGTTCATGAAATGGGGAATAGACATCGTCGGTCCCCTACCATGGGCACCTGGTAAGGCTCAATTCATAATGTTTGTGGCCGATTATTTCTCTAAATGGGTCGTAGCTCAAACGTTCAAGAAAGTACGGGAAAAAGAAGTCATTGACTTCATTTGGAACCACATAATATGCTAGTTCGGGATTCCTTTATCTTAAATTTCTTTTTTTTCCTTTTAATTTGAGAATGACTAATATGCCCTCAATTCGTTAGGGATATTACATTCTTCCCTCATTTTGAAATTCGGTTCTCGAATTCCAAATAAAGTACATGCCTGTAGACTGATATAATTAAGGATATCTGTCTCATATAGCATCTTCCACTTCCTAAGTAGCTTCTTCAACGAAATAGGTTCCATAAGACCTTCGCGAATATAAATTCTTTTGATCATAACTTTATTATTTTTTTGTGAACACTAGCGATCGACACTTCATTACAAGTTAATTTCTCATCAAAGTTGGATAATCGATACTAAAGCACATAAGAGAAGTCTAGTATACATTTTCTTAGAATAGAAACATCGAACAATAGATGAAAAAAATAACTCAGGAAGAAGTGTCAAACAATAAGCATGACTTCCATCCCTTCAAGTACCTCTTATAATCTTATAGACATTGGATTCATCTTCCATTTTTTTTCCAAGTTGCATCACGCCTTTCTTAGGGGACACTCGTAGGATCACTCGGTCTCTTGCTATAAATTCTAAGCCTATTTGTCTGTTATCTGCATAAGACTTTTGTCTACTTTATGATATGAGCAATCCTATCTGAGTCAAATGAACTTATCAGTCGCTTCGTATAACAAGTCTAGTCCTAATTTTGTTTATTCTGTAAGTATAGTCTTAATACCTTAGTATCACCAACTTAAAACCATCAGACAAGGCTTTATATGGATGCACCGAGATGCTTAGCTATATGCTACTGTTATAAACAAACTCAGGTAAAAAGGTCGATAAACATCTCAACTATCTTAAAAATAAAGAATACTCATTCTCCAAGATTTGTACGTTATGTTCAGATTACCCATCTGACAACGGATGAGAGGCATTACAAAGATCTACTCGTGTACTCAATATTGCACCCCGGAAAATTTTGAAATACTTAAGCGCTATTAAGAAAGTTGATGTGTGCTAATTATATTATTTTGTGTGACAATAAGGACTATTTATATGATGGATATTAATTGGATATGATAATAAGTGTACGAGTCATATTATAAGTGATGTGGGGTCTAAGGAGAGCCCTAAGTCTAAGTCAAGTTGTAAATTACATGATAGACTTAAGTTCCAAATGAGTACGCACAAGACCTAATTTTGGACGCGAATATCTACATATATATAAGGGGTTATGTGATGTACAGCCTATCAAATAAAAGATCTTCGAGTCCAGTTTCTAACACTTCAAACCGTTCTTCATTAAGATCACTCCTACAAGAAGTTATGATGAAATTACCAAAGGCTATCAGTGAAGTACTGCCATAGTGTCAGGGTTCGTGGGGGGAAGAGAGTATTTTGAGTATTGGGGGGGTTAGGGTTCTTGAGGTGAAGAGGCGATTTTAAGCTCAAATCAAGTCCAATCAACTAAGGTAAGTTGTTAATGATGTTTTGGGTTGATTCTTACTCAATATACATGAGTTCTAACATCATTCTTGCATCCAAATACTACATTTCATCATCAAATCCTCAAGAGCACAAAAATCACCAAAGTTGTAATTTTTCAAGATTGATCTACTAGAGGTAATTTCAATACTTCAAACTCATTTATTATGAGTAGTTAGAAGTATATGTTACAAGTTTTAATGGTGGAAAGACTAGATTATAAAACTCTAGTTCATGGCATGAATAACACTTTTGAAAAAATAAGAGAGAAGATGAATAGTAACTTTGTGGCATTGGACAATTGATGTAGTATCATTAATGACTTCGAATGGGTATTAACATATAAGAAAGAAGTTGAATGGTCTAGCATGCAAATCTATTTGGCGATTTGAGTTGTTGGAGGCTTGTAGCCAACTTATGAGCCATATATGCATATTGATCAATATCTTATGTCATATGTTTGATGTAATTAGGATATCAACTTATTTGTGATGTTTGATGTAACAATTCGACCGGCATTTTAAGCTCTAGCACGTCGTTCAACAGTTTGAGGCCCTGAGCAGCTTCACTTCAGATATTATGACTTGTACGTGTGGTCGGAATTGAAATTCGGAGGTTCAGAGTTGATTTGGAAGGAAGTTCTAATTTCAGAAGCTCTAAGTTGGAGGAATTGGCTTAGGATTGATTTTTGAGTAAACGACCTTGGAATATGGATTTGAAGATTTCAACAGGTTTGTATGATGATTTTGCGCTTGGGTGTATATCTGGACCGGGTTTTGGATAACCCGGGAGCGTTTCGGCGCCTATTATGAAAGTTGGCATTTTGAAAGAATTTCATAAATTTGAGTTGAAGTGCATTTCAATGTTATCGATGTCTGTTTGAGATTCCGAGTCTGGGAATAGCTCTGTATGGTGATTCTGCTATTGGGAGTGTTTCCGGATGTGGATTTGGAGGTCCGTAGGTCATTTTCAGGTCATTTGGCAAATGTTGGAATTTGAAGGTTTTTGGGAAGTTTGACCGGGAGTGGACTTTTTGATATCGGGGTCGGAGTCCAATTCCGGAAGTTGGAGTAGGTCCGTAATATCAATTATGACTTGTGTGCAAAATTTGAGGTCAATTGAACTTGATTTGATAGGTTTCGACATCGAATATAGAAGTTTGAAGTTCTAAAGTTCATTAAGCTTGAATTGGGGTGCGATTTATGATTTCAATGTTGTTTGATGTGATTTGAGGCCTCAAGCAGGTCCGTGTTATATTATGGAACTGGTTGGCGTGATTGGATAGGGTCCCGGGGGCCTCGGGTGAATTTCGGATGCTTAACAGATTGATTTTTGGACTAAGGAAAATGCTAAGGCAGTTGGTATCTATTGTAACCGCACCTGCGAGGTTTTGGCCGCAGGTACGGAGCCGCCGAATGGGCCAGGAGGGTCGCAGAAGCGATGCTAGGTGTGATAGGTAGGAGCGCATGTGCGAAGGAATGTCCGCACCTGCGAAGGCACAGATGCAAAAGGTAAGGCGCAGTAGCGGAAGCGGGAAGCTGGGGGCATCTCCGCTGAAGCGGAATATTTGCCGCACCGGCGGAACCGCAGAAGCGGTCAGGTGACCACAGGTGCGAGAAGTCGCTGGGTAGAAAGGTTCTTTAAGAACAGGGACTTGGCCCATTTCCTTCCATTTTTCACTTGGTGATTTTGGAGAGTTTCAAAGGGAGATTTTCATCTAGCAACACAAAGTAAGTGATTCCCACTTATTATAAGTAAAATACATGGTTTGTATGAGTATTTAAACATGAAAATTAGTAGAAATTATGGGTTTTTTGGTAGAAAATCTGGAAATTTATATTTTTCGATTTTGACCATGAAATTGGACATAAAATTGGGAATAAATTATATATTTGAGTTCGTAGTGTTATGGGTAAACTTTATCTTCAAAAATTTTCTGAATCTGGGCACGTGGGCCCTAGGGTAATTTTTATCGACTCTTCGAGCGGAGTTGAAAATTGTTGTAAATTAAATTATAATGAGTATTAGAGAATATATTTATGGATTTGCACATTTATTGACTAGTTTTGGAGCGATGGGCATTGGTTTGAGTTGTTGGAAAGTCTTTGGAGCCGGTTATGGAATTTCGGAGCGAGGTAAGTCTCCTTTCTAACCTTGTGAATTCATTTAATATGTGATTCTATTTGCGGGGGCTACGTACGCACGAGGTGACGAGAGTCCGTGTATAGCTACTAATTATGCATATGTCCGGGTAGTTTTAGGTTTACACCATGCCTTGTTGATATCATTATTTGATTATGTTAATTATTTTCCTTGAAAAGAGTTTGAGATTTGAATGTGCTTATTAATTTCCTTGAAAAGAGTTGAAATTGAGGATTTCGTAAAATGAAAGCTTTCATTTGATTTTCGTATTTTGAAAAGAATTGAGGAATATTATAATAATTTGATAAATGTATATTCAACCACATCACAACTATATTCCGCGAGCGGGTTAAATTTTCACTACTCTCATGGGAGCGGGCCGTTCGCCTCGGCAGGTTAATAGATGCATCTATGGTTCGCGTCGTTCGACCCTCGGTAGTGCACAACTTAAATAGTTATGTTGGATCGGGATGTACGACCTCGGCATGACTTGCACATGATAACTCTTTGGAGCTAATAATATTTTACATTGCTTCATTGGCTTGAGATATAAATTGTTAAATGATGAGAATAAAAATTTGGAAATTTCTATTTGTAAGAGGATTGTTTATTATTTCCTGTTATTGAGTTTTCAGATATATTATGAAAATCCATGCTTAATTATAACATCGATATTTTATTGTTGGCTCATAGTAAGTGTCGGAGTCGACCTCTCATCACTACGTTTTCGAGGTTAGATTGGATACTTACTGGGTACGCATTGATTTACGTACTCGTACTACACTTGCTGCACGTTTTGTGTAGGTACATATATGTCTAGTGGCCTTGTGAGTGCAGAGGCGTAGTTATTGCAGAGACTTAGGTGAGCTGCATCCCATGTTACGATCCGTAGCCAGTAGAGTCTTCTTTAGAGTTATACATATTTTTCCTGTCTAATTTGTATTCTGGACAGATGTTGCATTTTATTTTACTCCCTAGTTGATGCTCATCCCCTTGTGATACCAGGTTTTCAGGGTACTTATGGGTTATTCAGTATTGTAATTGTGAAAATATTTTCATTTATTTTGTAAATTTCATCTCTCATTACTTAATTGAAAGAAATTACTATTTCAACAATATTAAAATGAGTAACTAAGGCAATTATTTATTGTTGGCTTGCCTGACAACGATGTTAGGAGCCATCACGACCTTTAATGGATTTTGGGTCGTGACATTTGAGCATTGTAATAAACGTTAGAACGATGGAAGAATATTGAAAGCTTATGAATGTTAATAAAGCGAAAGTGAAGTAAGCTGATTAAACCTTACTCTTCTTGAGGGACTTTCTATAAAAGCATGTTTCGAGTTAATACTTAAATTGTTTGCAAATGTGCTTTCGTGCTTGTGGGGACAAACAAGTACGTATGTATCCATGTACAATAATATTATGCTGCATATGAAGTGTCATGTTATTTTATAAAATGTTATTTAAATCTTGTTGGCAAAATGACACTAAAGGTAAATGTTATAAGTTTTTATTAAAACTTTCGTATTGACAAGAGTATACATATTTGAGTGCTAAAGATAAGTTTTTATGGAAAGTATTCCTTTTGGAAATCGATGAGTAGAATAACACTTGTGGTATCTTTTAAAGATTAATGTTAAATTGCTAAAGGATTTAACATGTAAAAGGTTATTTATTTAATTTTTGTTCAAATGGTTTAGATTTCTTTTATTAATGCTATGATTTGATAAAATAGATCCTTTGAGGCAACTATGCTATGAATCTATTTTTGGAGTATCAAATATTTTGGGAGTTACTTGTGTTCACCGAGATTGACTTTGGATATATTGTGTTCGTCGTCATGAAACTACACATGCCGGTGTAGGCGTAGATGGTCACTTTGTGGTATAGACTAGGACGGCGTGCTCTCCTTCGAGAAGGTACTATTTTGTGCTATTATTAGCATGGTTGAGTCTATTCGTACGCCACTACGATGAGACGATCTGAGTAAGTAGGGTATATGATACTTGCCGCTAGGTACATAACCTAGTTGACCTTCTTATGTCGGTGATGGTATAGTACTCCCAGTGAAAGGTAAGGATGATTTTCTTATGTTTAGGCCTAAGGAGTCGAAGGTGATTTCAATGACTTAAAGCAAATAGAATGATTTTGTATGATTTTATCCAAAATCTTGGGTTGATATAAATGTTTAAAAAGTTTATATTGTGGGTTATATTTCACTTGGCTTTTATTTAAAATGACAGGGATCATGAATTGATAAAATTTCTTATCGTTTTATATCAAATATAGATGCATTATTTTTATTAACTTTGTCCCATGAACTTAAGTTAGAGAGAGTCTATGACACTTATTGAGTACCGCTGTGTCCTACTCAGCTCTTAGAGCTCCCCTTCCAGGGTCCTGCTTACTTTACATATTTCAGGATGAGGTATGATACGTGGCATTCGGTCAGGGATAGGATGACTCTCTTCATGATGTATATGGTGAGGCACCATTCCTATTTCGTGGTAGCTATCATGTTGTTTTCTTAATTTATGCTAGTCGGGTATTAGCCCAAGTGTTTAATTCTATTCTTTGGTATAGAGGATCCATAGAAAGTTGTGAAAGGTTATAGTAACGGGGTTGTACACGACATACATGAAAGTATATTTATTTTACTTAGTCTTATTGTTATTATCGTGAAGGCGTCATGTATGATTTTGAATTGGAAAATATTTTATCATTTTACTTGAAAATGTATATGATTTTCAAGGAGATTCCACAGTTAAATGGGTTTTCATGCATATGATTTGGGTGCATCACATGGTTTGGTTCGCTCGGGGCGGGTAGTGTGTCGGGTGCCGGTCACGTGGTTTTGGGTCGTGATAAACTTGGTATCAGAGCACTAGGTTCTAAGTCGAGTCTTAGGAAGTCTATGGAGCTGTGTCAAGTAAAGTCCCTCTTATCAGTGTGTTGCCAACCACACTTATATCGGGGCAGCTACAAAGACATCTAGGTAATTTCACTTTCTTCATACTCTAGATCGTGCGTTTGTGCCTGAAGTGAGAGTACGTATTCTCGATCATATTGATTACCTATTATGGAAGTTATAGAAGTTACGAGAATAAAGCTCAAGGTTCAAGTTATAATACATGATGTTTGGACTAATAGCCAGAAAGTGTAAGATTTGTTCAACATGGAAAGATAGGTTGAGAATAGATTGGGACTGATACAGTCAACACATATGACTTGGGTAAATAAGAATTATTAGTCAAATACTGAGAAAGCATGAAAGAAAATAAGGTGATGATGTCATTTAGTATTGCCAGGATAGTGTCATGACTTATAAAGAATTTTACTAAAAAATGCGAATAAGGGCACCTATGTTAGACCCTAGATTTCAATTCAAGATTGTTGGTCAAGATGTTGGAGTGACTGTTTACTATGGTAATCACTATTAAGGAGTTTAGCAAAGGTACAAAAAAAAAGAATAATGTAAATGAAGAGGTTGTATCTTAAATTATCAAGACAATATATAGAGAGGTGATATAGATCTAACTGATAAGTGAATGTGAATCAATCAAGTTTGTGGCGAACATGGTATGATTCATAAGAAGTATGGCATAGTTAAGTCAATGTCAATAATGACCAAAGACACCTTCCCCAAACAAAAGAACTTCTTAATCATTCGAAAAGGGAATGTTCCAAGACGAGAGAGATGATCCTTAATTGTACTTGACATCGGGTTTCCCCTGAGCATGATAGGTTATCGTCATGATGGTTTCATATGTAATAGAAGTGGCACAAGGAAATAAAGTGCCACGTGTAAGTACGAGTTGAGGATAAACGAAGCATGGCATATGTAAAAGATGGGCATGACAACCTTGAGTTCCTCCAGATGATGAATGTGATACAAATAAAAGTCAATCTCTAATTATGCATACCAAGGTATGCGAGGATAAAGTCTGTGAACTTAAATGGGTAAGCGTGAAAATATTAAGGCACGAGATGCACAAAAGGCGTAACCTTGGAGGTTATAAGAAGCAATATAGGTTGTTAGAGAAGGAAAAAAATGATGTGGAATGATAATCTTGAGTTTTTATAGTCGAGGTACGTATTATTTTATTTTGTTGAAATGATGAAAGATTGAGAATTTCCAAGAATGATCTCAAAGCAACTCTATATGTGCCTAATATTGAAAGAGCAATTAACTTGTGAGTGAACAGATCCTTATGATTTAAGAAGAATAAATACTGAAATGGCTCATGGGCTAAGTTAAAGTTGTTGGAAAATTATACATATAATGTGTACGATGTATGGCTCAAAAAAAAAATTAAAAATGGTGATGGTACAGATTTGGAGATTGAGAAGTTAAAAGAATTCTAAGGCTACATGATAACATGTCACAAATTCCTAACTTGATATGTATGGAAGAGGTCAATGATACCATGAATGGGAAAATATACAAGTATATATTTTTTATATAAAACATGTTGATGTAAATATGTGGTATTATATATGGGCAAAAGAGTTCGCATTATGATGAAAACATGAGGTAATAAGACCCTACAGACATGACATCTTTATCATACGTATTAGCCTACTCGATGATGTCACGACCCAATTTCTACTATAGGCCGTGATGACGCCCAACGTCACCGTTAGGCAAGCCAAGCCAACTGTGAACTAACCATGGAATTGTTCCTTTTTAATAAATTTCCAAGTAGTTGAATTTCATTTATTAAGAAAATAAGGAGTATAAAATTTAATAAAGTAAGGCGAAAGCTAATGAGTGAGCAAATGCAGTGAAATAAATCCTCCAAAACCATAAAGTCTACTAGCATGTGTTCCAAGACCTTTGTCACAGGTGTATGAGCAACTGGTAGAACATACAAAACTCTAAGCTACTATCTAAAATAGAGTAGACAGAAAATAAATGTAAAGGAGAGACCCCGGGTGCTGCAGAACGGGCTTAGAAAGCAGCTCACCACTAGGCCTCAAGGTAATGGGGGTGCGTGCCGGGAAGACTGCCAGATGCACCTACCTCAGATCTTGCACGGTTAGTGCAGAAGTGTAGCGTGAGTACATAAATAATAGTACCCACTAAATATCCAGTCTAACCTTGAAGAAGTAGTAACTAGGGGTCGACATCGACACTTACTATGGGCTAACAATAAAATAAAGAAATGATAAATAGACATAGAATATGTGAATAATAATTTTAGCACAAAGACATCAGTGATTAAATAATTCTTTAACTAATAGTAAATTCAAAAAGTCTTCCACTAACACATGCTAATTCCAAATAAATTTCGAACAATTAAATAAATTATAATCTCTCAATTCATGAAAATAATATCAAGTATATTCGGGCTCCAAGCATTAACACATATGATTTATGCAGAGGTCGTACGACCCGATCCAGAATAATGTGTACACTACCGAGGGTCGAGCAACACAAACCATAGATGCATCTATTATACTGCCGAGGCATTCGGCTCGCTCCATAAGAAGAGAGATTACTTTATGAACATCCGATTTAAAAGCTATTATAAGGCTAACACATAAGAAGCACAATTTCTATTAACGGTCAAGTAACCCGCCAAAACTCAAGTAAGTAAAATTCTGACTTTACCAATCCTTCATCAAGTTTCAATATAATTTAGGCACTTTAATTAACAAGTAGGGTACAAACATTACAAGTATTTTATGATTTGAGTCCAAAACTACCCTGACTTAAGCATAATTAGTAGCTACGCACGGACTCTTGTCATCTCGTGCGTACGTAGCCCCCAAAATTAGAAACAAATAGTAATTTAAATCACCTATGGGGTAAATTCCCTCTTACTAGGTTAGGCAAGAGACTTACCTCGTCTCATAGCTCACTTTCCGGCCACAAATTCACTCTAAGGACCCAACTTGGTGCCGAGCAATCCGAAGCTAGCCAAATGTTATATAAAATAATCAATATATTCTCAAAAGTTAATAATTTAGCTATTAGAGTAATTGCCCAACCCAAATAGGAAGATTCCTAAAATTCACTCCCTGGCCCACGTTCCCGGATTCCAGGAATTTTCGAAGATAATTGTTACCCATCACAAACTCAAATATATAATTTTCACCCAATTCCATAATCATTTTCGTGGTTAAATTCTATTTTTATCAAAACCTAGATTTTTCAACTAAACCCACAATTTCTACACTTTATATGCTAAGAATCAACCCAAAACAATACATGTATTAAACTCATCTCATATAGAAATCACTTACCCCAAAGTGCTAGATGAAAACCCTTCTTCAAAGAGCTCCAAAATCACCTAAGAGATGAAAGAAATGAGCTAAAATGCCTAAGTCCAGACTTAAATACATCCATTTGCCTCCAGTGGTTTTTGCACCTGCGATGCCACTACCGCACCTACGGACAAAACCTCGCAGGTGCAGACCAAGCCCAAGTTTGCCTCCCTCGCTTCTGCGGCGTACGCGCTGCACCTGCATCCTTCCCCTCTTCTGCGATCAACTTCCTCACACTTGCGCGTTCGCAGGTGCGGCTCTTGCTCCGCTTATACAATCACTGGCCAGCCCACGCCAGGAAGCTTCTATGGGAATTAGCTCACTCTTGCTAGCTCGCACCTGCGGCAGGTTCTTCGCAGGTGCGATTGAATCAGAACCTTGCTGCTTCAACCTTTTTTTCAAGCCAAAATTTGATTCGCACATTGCACTAATAGCACCCAAGTCCCCCGGGGCGTAGCCCAAACATACCAAGAAGTTTGTAAACATAAAATGGAGTCACTCAAACCACCGGAACGCGTAAAACAACATCAAAATTAAGAATCACACTCCAAACCAAATCGAATCAACTTATAAACTTCAAGTTCTTCCAACTTGCTCCGAACGCGCCGAATTATACTTAAACTACTCGGAATGACACCAAATTATGCGTGCAAGTCTTAAATCACCATATGGAACTATTACCGGGCTTGGAATCCCATACGGACCTCGATATTATCAAAACCTACTTCAAACCAAATTTAAAGAACTTTAAAACCTTCAATGCGCCAACTTTCAACTTTATTGGCCGAAACGCTCCCGGGTCATCCAAAACTCGATCCAAAAATATTCCCAAGTCCAAAATCATCATACAAACCTATTAGGACCGTCAAGTCTCGATTTCGAGGTCATTTACTATAAATATTCACCCAAGTCAAACTTAACCCGAACCCTTCCCAATCCCGAACTAACCATCCCTGCAAGTCATAAAATAGTAAAATAACATACGGGGTGTCTTATTTAGGGTAACAGGGATCTAGAAAGCAAAATGACCGGTCGGGTCGTTACATTCTCCACCTCTTAAACAAATGTTCGGACTCGAACGGGTCTAGAATCATAAATGGAGTGTCGAATAAGTGGGGATATTTGCTCTGCATGTCCTCCTCGGTCTCCCAAGTCGCCTCCTCGACTGGTTGACTCTTCCACTGAACTTGTACCGCAGAAATATTCTTGGACCTCAACTGGCAAACCTGCCTGTCAACAATGGCAATTGGCTCCTCATCGTAACCCAGGTTCTCATCTAGCTGAACCGTACTGTAGTCTAACACATGCGACCTGTCAGCATGATACTTCCGCAGTATAGATACGTGGAAGGTCAGATGAACTCCTGATAGACTGAGAGGCAAAGTAAGCTCATAAGAAACCTCCACAACTCGCCTCAACACCTCAAGTGGACCTATAAACCTTAGGCTCAACAGGCGCTTCTTCCCGAGCCTCGTGATTCCCTTCATCGGCGAGACTTTCAAGAGAACCTTCTCGCCCACCATAAATGATAAATCACGTGCCTTCTGATCCACGTAGATCTTCTCTGTGGACTAAGTTGTGCGAAGTTGCTCCTGAATCAGCTTTACCTTTTCAAAGGCATCCTTCACCAAATTAGTACCTTATAACTTAGCCTCACCGGGCTCAAACCATCCGATGGGCGAACGACATCGCCGACCATATAAAGCCTCAAATGGATCTATCTTTATGTCGGAATGATAATTGTTGTTGTGAGAAAAATCGGCCAAAGGCAAGCATCGATCCCACTGCCCTCCGAAGTCAATCACACATGCTCTGAGCATATCCTCAAGATCTGAACCGCCCGCTCTGAGTGCCCGTCGGTCTACGGATGGAAGGTTGTTCTAAGCTCTACCCGGGTCCCCAACTCACTCTATACTGCCCTGCTAGAAATGCAAAGTAAACTGAGGGCCTCTATCTAATATGATCGAAACAAGCACACCATGCAACCGAACAATCTCCTGAATGTAAATCTGGGCCAATCTCTCTGAAGAATACATGGTCACAACCGGAATGAAGTGTGCCGACTTGGTCATCCTGTCAACAATGACCAAAACTGCATCAAACATCCTCAAGGTTCATGGAAACCCAACTACAAAGTCTATAGTAATGCGCGCTCCTATTTCCACTCAGGTATAACCATCTGTTGGGTAGGCCACCTGGCCTCTGATGCTCATACTTAACCTGCTGGCAATTTAGGCACCTCTCTACATACTCAAATATGTCTTTCTTCATCCGCCTCCATCAATAATGCCGCCTCAAGTCATGATACAACTTCGTAGCACCTGGATGAATAGAATATCGCGAACTGTGTGCCTCCTCTAGAATCGTTTCCCTCAATCCATCCAAATTAGGAATACATATACGACCCTGGAGTCGCAGAAAACCATCTTCACCGATAGTAACCTCCTTGGCACCACCCTGTAGTACCATCTCTCTGAGAACCAATAAATGCGGATCGTCACACTGGCGAGCCTTGATATGCTCAAAAAGTGAAGACTAGGCGACGACATATGCAAGAACTCGGCCGGGCTCTGAAATATCCAACCTCACAAGTCTGTTAGCCAAAGACTGAATGTCCAAAGCTAGTGGCCTCTCATATGCTGAAATGAATTCCAAACTACCCATACTCTTCGCCTTTCTGCTCAAGGCATCCACAACTATAATTGCCTTGCCCAGATGATAAATGATGATAATATCATAATCTTTTAGTAACTCAAGCCACCTGCCCTGCCTCAAGTTGATATCCCTCGGCTTGAATAAATGCTGCAAACTGCGATGATTGGTGTAAACGTTACAAGACACCCCATAAAGATAATGCCTCCAGATATTAAGAGTGTGAACTATCACGGCCAACTCCAATCATGCACAGGGTAATTCTTCTCGTGGGGCTTCAGTTGACGTGAAGCTTATGCAATAAATCGCTCCTCCTGCATCAATACATAACCCATTCCAACTCGTGAAGCGTCACAATACACAGTATACATCCCTGAATCAGAAGGAACCACTAATACCGGTGATGAAGTCAATGCGGTATTGAGCTTCTAAAAGCTTGCCTCGCAATCATCAAAACATCGGAACGGAGCAACCATCTGGGTTAATCTAGTCAAAGGTGCTTCAATAGATGAGAAGCACTCCACAAACCGACGATAATAACCTACTAGCCCCAAGAAGCCCCTGGTCTCGGTCGTTGTGGTAGGTCGAGGCGAACTCTGAACTGCCTCGATATTCTTGGGATCTACCTTAATACTGTCGTCTGATACAACATGCCCCAAGAACACCACAAAACCTAACAAAAACTCACACTTGAAGAGCTTAGCATATAGCTTCTATTCTCGCAAGGTCTGAAGCACCACTCTCAAATGTTGCTTGTGCTCCTCCATGCTACGCGAGTAGATCAAAATGTCATCAATGAAGATAATGATAAATGAGTCAATATATGGCCTGAATACCCGGTTCATCAAATCCATAAATGCCACCGGGGTGTTAGTCAAATCGAAGGACATCACTAGAAGCTCATAGTGGCCATATCTAGTCCGGAAAGGCATCTTCGGAACATCCGAATCATGAATCTTTAACTGATGGTACCCCGATCTTAAGTCAATCTTAGAGAACATCCTAGCACCCTACAATTAGTCAAACAAATCATCAATACGTGACAACAGGTTCTTGTTTTTAATGGTAACTTTGTTTAACTGGTGGTAATCAATGCACATCCGCATAGTCCCATCTTTCTTCTTCATGAATAACACCGGTGCACCCCAAGGCAACACACTTGGTCTGACGAACCCCTTTGTTAGCAACTCCTCAAGCTGTTCTTTTAACTCTTTCGGAGCCATACGGTACGGTGGAATAGAGATAGGCTGGGTACCTGGAGCCAAATCAATACAAAAATCGATATCACGGTCTGGCGGCATGCCTGGAAGACCAGAAGGAAACACATCAAAGAACTCCCGTACCACGAGCACTGAATCAATCGCTGGAGTCTCTATAGTAGTATCTCGAACATAAGCTAGATAAGTTAAACAACCCTTTTCTACCATGTGTCGAGCCTCAGAAAAGAGATAACCCGACTAGATGTACTAACGAACAACCCCTTCCACTCCAATCTAGGCAATTCTGGCATCGCCAAGATGACAATCTTGGCATGGCAATCAAGGGTGGCGTTATATGTAGACAACTAGTCCATGCACAGGATGATCTCAAAGTTGGTCATATCGAGCAACAGAAGATCCTCTCTAGTCTCATAACCACAGATAGTCACAATATAGGATTGGTAGATCCGATCCACAACAACAGAATTGCTCACTTGTGTGGAAACATAAACATGAGTACCCAAGGGCTCACGAGGAATACTCAGGAAATGAGCAAACATAGATGAAATATATGAATATGTATACCTTGGATCAAATAGTACTGAAGCATACCTACCGCAGACAGAAATAATACATGTGATCATAGCATATGAGGCTACTGCATCTGGTATGGCTGGAAAGGCATAGAACCTGGCTGGAGTGCCACCTGACTGGCCTCCACCTCTATGACGACCCTACCCACCTGCCTTCCGCCTCTGGGCGGCCAGACGAATGGTGTGGCCACTATTGCTATAATCATAGGCTGTGGATCCTACTGCACCGTCTTGCCCCGAAGCTTGGGGAAGAACCTCCTCACATGACAAAGATTCCCGCACCCGAAACAACCTCTCGGTATGGTGGACTGGTGACTTGAAGTCTGACCCTGATGGCCTGAAGTCCCAATGGAGGAACCCTGAATAGTTGGTGGATGGTAGGATCTCTCTGGGATGGCACTAAAATAGGGCCTTAATAGAGCATCCCAAGGAGGTGACGGTGCTGGATATGTGGTCCTGCTAGATTGACCCCTCACAAACTGACCTCTTCCCCCATCCGGAGCACCACTAAACCCTCAAGAATATCAAAATTCCTTATCCCTCGACATCTTCTCTTAGTTCCGCTGACGAACGCCCTCGATCCTTCGAGCTATCTCCATAACTAGGTCGTACGAAGTCCCCATCTCAACCTCTCGAGCCATAGTGGCCTGGATACCAGAGTGCAAACCTTTAACAAACCTCTAAAATCTCTCTAAATCAATAGGAAGTATCATAAGTGCATGGCGAGACAACTCAGAGAATCTCGTCTCATAGTCGGTCACCGACATCTGACCCTACTGGAGCTGCTCGTACTGAAATCGCAACTCTTCCCTCTGAGAGAGTGGAATATAGGAATATATCTATCCAGGAAGAGGCATTTGAACTTGTCCCAAGGCATGAGAGGAGAGCCTGCTGGTCTTCCGAAAAGATAGGACTGCCACCATCTATGGGCCCTGCCCTCTAGCTGAAAGGTGGTAAAGTCCACCCTGCGGGACTCCAATATCCTCATGTTGTGCAGTTTGTCCCTGCACCGACCAGTAAAGTCCTAGGGGTCCTCATGTCTCTCCCCTCCAAAGACAGGAGGATGTAACCTGGTCCATCTGTCCAATAGCTTCTGCGGCTCGCCGACCGCAGCTGGTCTGGGCTCATCTATAGCTGCTACAACTGGGTGAGCTCCGCCCATGAGTAGTGCACCCGGGGTCAGATATACAACAATTGTATACCCTGGAGCCTGAGCGGTAGGGGTCTGTGCTCCCCCTCCTGCCTGATATGTGGCTGGGTCTACTGGAAATAAACCAGTATGAGTCATAGAATCCATGAACCGCAACATATGACCCATGACTTCCTGGAATCCTAGTGCGGACATGAAATCATTGGGGCTGGCTCCGTTGCAGGAACCTCACCCTGCTCCTCAATAAGAGGATCCTTCACTGGATCCATCGGTGGCATAACTGAAGCAACTCTAGGACGTCCTCGTCCTCTACCATGAACTGGAGCCATCCCTCGGCCTCTAGAAATATGGAGAGCAGCTCCTCCATGGTCTGGTACATCTACCGCGCGCGTTCTCACCATCTGTGAGAGAATAAGAGAAAGATACTTAGCACAACATCAACTGTATGATAGGAGATGAAGAAAGAGTAGTTTCCTAACACTCCATAGCCTCTCGAAGATAAGTACGAATGTCTCCGCACCGATCCGCAAGACTCTATTAGGCCTGCTCATAACTTGTGAGACCTACGTGAACCTGGTGCTATGATACCATGTTGTCACGACCCAATTCCTACTATAGGCCGTGATGGTGCCAAACATCGCCGCTAGACAAGCTAACGGTGAACTAACCATGAAATTGTTCTTTTTAATAAATTTCCAAGTAGTTGAATTTTATTTATTAAGAAAATAATGAGTAGAAAATTTAATAAAGTAAAGCGAAAGTTAATGAGTGAGCAAATAATCTAAGTCTGGTAGACTCCAATTGAAAACTAAGTAAAAGAACGCGCCTCATGTGTAGAAAAAAGTGCATGCAATTTTGGCTACTTCAACGCGAGTGCGATATACGCTCCACCCTATGAAGCCCCCAGATGACAACAATCTGGCGTGTACTAAACATAACAACTCAAGCCCAGCGAATGCGAATCAGATACAAGGTGGAATTCCAACAACTAACTCCTATGCTAACAAGGTGGTTAAAGCAAACTCCATAGAAACACCAACTCGACAAGCTCAAGAATCGGTAGTGGCGAGAAGGACGACGCACAATGGTATGCCAACGGTGATTTTCAAGACAAGGGACTAATACGGAGTGATGGCTGCCAAATGTAGAAGAGTAATTGTGGGGATATTCATCAGTGTTCGTCCTCAAATCGATAGAATTTGGTCATGCTTCTCTGAACATTTTTCTCTGAAGGGCTCAGTTAAAATATGAGTATATAACAATTTCAACGTTTTCCTGCACTTTACAAATGATGAAGACTTCTACACGATTTGGTTTAAAAGGTCAGTGGAAATTGATAGACTTAAAATGTGGCTACAGAAGTGGAGTCCGGATTTTAAGCCGGATGAAGACCTACCAATAGTACCAGTATGGGTACTTCTCCCTCAATTACCTTTTCACTTGCACACATGGTATTATTTGCGTCAAATTACAAGTGAGATTGGTATACCATTGGATATGGACACATCAACGAGGGGCAAAACCAGACCAAGCATGGCCAAAGTGAGAGTCAAGGTTGATCTGCTTAAACCACTTCTTACTAGTGTTTGGGTAGGAGATGAAGACGAGTACTCTCCACTGAAAGGTTTTGTGCAGAAAGTTGAGTATGAATATGTGCCTAAGTTTTGTAAGCACTGCAAAAACCTAGGACACTCTTTGGTTAATTTCCGAGTATTGGAGTGTATAAGAATAAAGGAAAGCAAGGAGACAGAAACGAAAGTATAGAAACATCAACGAAGGCAGACGACAATGAGAAAAATGTGGCGAACAAGAAGATAGAAGAAAGCAAAGGCTATGAAAGGGGAGAAACAAGCAACATAAAAAACAAGAAAGGACAAACAGAAGCATGAAACAAAGGAAAACTTATTGTAGAAAAGGATAATAAAGCTGGTGCAGAACATGCAAAGGGGATTATAACAAACAAAGTATCAATAGAGAATAAGCAAGTGGTGGAGGAAGTATGTAGAAAAAATAAGTAAAGGTGATCAGGCTATTAATAAAATAAATAAGAATGGTGGAGAAACTCAATGTACAGATATTAAAAGTACAAGAATTAAAGGTGCAGTCCATATATTTTCAATAATTAAAAGGACCAAAGCAAAGGGAAAGAAACATAAAAAGGCCAAGAAAGTTCCTAGGAAGAAGACTAAAGTTACTTTCAAACCAGGCAGTAAACAATTGGAAGGAAGCAAGAAAACGATTATTAAAGACTCAAGAAATTCTAGCCAAACGGAATTGGAGCAAGAAGTACAATACAAGGCACAAAAAGAGGCAGCACGAAATGTTTTCATAGAACAAGCAATACAGAATAAAAGCATGAGTCAACCAGTACTAGAGCAGGTAGCTAAGACATCGGAAACAAGATTAGCATATGGAGTAAATAATTATAATATAGTTTCACAGGAGGATATGGGCAGCAGTAAACAAGTAGTTGAGGAATTAATCATGAAATCCTCAAGCCTAGCTACATGCATCAAGAATCAGCCGTGTATTAATCTGGTAGTAAAACTGCATGGGAATCTTATGGAGGAGGAAGCTATAGAGGAAGCTGACAATGAATTCGATGAGGAGGTGGAACAAAGTATAGCAGAGACACCAAAACCAACACAAGATCAAAATAATGAACCCGAAGATCCAGCTAAGGTTCACTTGAAGGATGTTATTGAAAAAGAAGGTCTTTCTCCTATTAAAAGAGGAAGAAGTCGGTCTAGAAAGAGAGGAAAACAAGGAAGAAATAAGTCCAGTCCCATTAACAATGGGAAGGACACACAATAACTCAACACCTATCATTTTCCATGATTAGTGCAATTTTCTAGAATATAAGGGGAATGATATCCAAGAAAGCAGTGCATCGATTGAAGCATTTGATCATTATGAACAAGGTGGATTTTGTAGCAGTCTTTTAACATTATGCAAAAAAGGATAAAATAGAAGGATATAGGAGATTCTTGGGACTTCAAAATTGTGTAAATAATGAAGTTAGTCAAATCTGGTGTTTCTGGTCACATAACCTTCAGGGTATAGTCTTGACAAACGAGGAACAACAAGTTACAATAGAATTTGAAGATGGAGTAGGAACATACGATGTGTACATCACACCCGTTTATGATAAAAGTATAACCGAGGAAATAAAGGAGCTTTAGAATTCATTGAAAACCATCAGTAGTTCAATTCGTTGACTTGGTGCATTGGAGGAGATTTTAATGTGATCATGGACCCTAATTAAAAAATGGTGGGAAGACCACACAAAGCACATAAGAGTTTTGACTTTATTTCCTCTATGGACTCTTGCGCTGTTGAAGATGCAGGATTCGTGGGGCCAAAATTCACATGGTGCAATAATTGTAGATCAGAGAAAAGGGTATGGAAGAGACTGGACATAATTCTAATTAATGATACGTGGACACAAAGATTCCATAATAACTTTGTGAGACACTTAGGGAGGATAGGATCGTATCATATACCAATTCTTTTGAGATGCCAGAATGATCAGGGAACAAGGGTCAAGTATTTCAAGTTCCTTAATTTTTGGGTTGATCAACCAGGATTCTTTGATTTAGTCCAATAAATTTAGGATACTTAGATAGATAGAAATGCAATGTGGCAACTACAACAAAGGTTGAAGACACTAGGCAGAAGGTTGTCTACTTGGTCCAGAGAGATCATTGGTGATGCTCATCAAAATGTCAATGAGTGAGAATTTAAGGTGCATCTGTTAGAAGAGCTGGAGTTGATTCACAAAACTGATGCTACAAGGGAAGAACTAAATAGGAACATGCTGAATATGTTAAATGGACGACTATGCAAAAGTCAATACTAAGGCAGAATTCCTAAGTCAAATGGTTTGATGAGGGAGAATGCAACACTAAACTATTTCACAGTGTCATCAAAGACAAAAGAAGGAGTTACAACTAGTCAGGACAAAAAATCATAGAGGAAGGTGGATATATGGGGATCATAAAATTGCTAGAGCAGCAATCGAACATTTTGAGAAACTTTTCAACTTAAACCAACACCAAATGAACCTAGATACTCTTAATTACATTCCAAATATCATTTCAGAGGAGGAGAATGAGTTTTTAGCAGATGTCTCTACCGAAAAAGAGATTAAAGATGTAGTCTTTGACCTGTGCCCCACAAGTTCAGTTGGACCAGATGGCTACAATAGAGTCTTTTACCAAAAATATTGGCACATTATCAATAAGGAAGTGGTGAATGTGGTTCAAAGTTTTTTCAAGGGAAACAGTCTCACAAAATACTATACTCATACATGCCTAGTGTTGATACCAAAAGTAGAGTAACCAACTTGATTTTCGGATCTACAACCAATTAGCCTCAGTAATTTCTCTAGTAATATCATTACTAAGGTCTTATCTAGAAGAATGAACCCACTGTTTCCCAAGTTAATATCAGAAAATCAATCTGGATTTGTCAAAGAAAGAGCCATCACAGAGAATGTGTCATTAATAGGAAATTATGCATAGTATTTTAGAATCAAATAGAGGGGGAAACGTGGTGATCAAGCTTGACATGGCTAAGGCATATGACAGAATATCTTGGCCTTTTCTTACTTCAGTCATGAGGCAGTTTGGCTTTTCGGAAGGGGTGATTAAATTAATTTGGAGATTGTTAGCTAGAGTGTGGTACAACATTATTATCAATGGAAAAAGAGAAGATTTTTCACCTCAGCACATGACTTAAGCAAGGGGATCCATTATCACCATCTTTATAACGAGAGAGAGCCGATGCAAAAGTAGTCCTTTACGCGAGGAAACGCCAGACAGACTGACCTCTGCTAACTACGTTTTATATAGACTGGAAGCTAGAGAGATACTAAGGTATAGTGCTGCTACCAGAGAAGGCTCTTTCATGCTAGGCGTCCAGACCTACTATACCCGAGCCGCATCCCCGGCACACTTGCTATATCTACTAACGCTTCATCCTAACCAACTATACCTGATATAAAGCCGTTCTATAAAAATTCAAGACAAGAAGAAAGCAAGAAAAGGATAGCGATCGCTTTGGGAACGTCACGGGGGAGGAAGATAGAAAGGTAACCTATGACACCGGGGAATTACGCTTTTTCTCCCGCCTCAGCTTCGCGGATGGAAGGAGGGCGAGAGCGTAGCAAGAAATATGAGAAATAATCTGGGCAGAAGTTGAATAGAGATAAGAGTTTATTTCTTACTGATCCTAAAGCGTCACCCTCCAGAATCATAGAATGACAGGGGCCACTGGTTTCATGAACCATAACTTCCTCTTTACATACCTTGGTTGCCCCATATATGTAGGGAGGAAGAAATTGGTGTATTTTGATAGTCTGGTAAATAAGATAGTTAAAAGGTTGAGTGGGTGGCAGGGTAGACTCTTATCACATGGGGGTAGAATGATACTTATCAAATATATGCTGCAGGTAATCCCCACTTATACCTTAGCTGCATTATGCCCACCAAAAGGAACTATCAAGCTTATTAAAAGACACTTCTCCAAGTTGTTTTGGGGATCAGAAAATGATAACAATGGGTATCATTGGAGTGCATTGACAAATATTTGCCATACTAAGGAGGAAGGTGATATTGAGGTTAGAAAAATTGAAGAAATCAGTGATACTTTAGCCATAAAGAGGTGGTAGAATTCTAGAACCAATAATTCCCTTTGGGCATCCTTTTTGAAAGCTAAGTATTGCCAATCTAAACATCCGGTAATAAAAAAGTGGAGATCTGGACAATCACATGCTTGGAAGCAATTGATGGAGGTCAAGGAGCACACAGAAAAAAACATGAAATGGGTGATCAACAAAGGTAACTCAAATTTTTGGTGGGATAACTGGACGGGTAAAGGAGCTTTAGCCAATCTAGAACCGTATCCTTCAAGATCCAATAATATTAAGGTGGTTGATTTCCTCTATCAAGGAGAATGGAACACAAGGAATCTTGCGAGATACCTATCTAGGAATATGGTGGAACATATCAAAACTATTGATATAGGTAGATGTAATCAGCAAGATTATGCAGTATGGGAGCCGTCCACAGACAAAAAGTTTACTACCAAATCGACATGGATAGTTGTAGAGTGAGGGGTCAACATAGTCATTTCCTAGAGAAACTCTAGCATAAGAAAATTCCTTTCAATATATACTTTTTGGTATGGAGAATGATTAAAAGGAAACTTCCTTTTGATGATATTTTAACTAGATTTGAAATTGTTTTCTTTTCCAAATGGCTTTGTTGTCTAGAGCCGAAATGTGAATCAATGCAACATGTGTTTGTTGAGAGTGATATAGCAAGAAGACATATGTGGAATTTCTTTGGAGCACCACTGGGAATTAAACATTAACCAATACCTGTAGCACAAAATTTTAATAACTGGTTCAGTATCAAGCCAAAGAAATATATCAATAGGATGGTTTTGCAGGTCACTCCCGTGGTTATATGCTGGGAAATTTGGAAAGGTTTCTGTTCATATAAATTTGGTAATTAGAGGAGATCAGGAGAATGGTATATAGTTTTATTAAACGTAAAATTTCTTGGATCCTTACAACAATTATGAAATTGGCATTTCCTAGTTGCTCTATGGATCAATCCTGGTGCAATATCTGTGATATGGTAGAAAGGTTAAGGCCTATACCAAGAAGCATAATTATCTTATGGCAGTTATTGGGTAAAGGTAGGTACAAACTTAACACATACGGGAGTTATATACAAGGGAGTGGACAAGCAGGAGCCGGAGGCATTCTAAGAGATCATGAAGGGAGACTAATTATGGCTCTTGCCATAACACTTAGCTGCAGTAGTAACAACTTGGCGGAAGCTATTGCCGCTAGGTTTGGAACTGAGTGGTGTCTGAATAATGTGTACACAGAGGTGGATTTAGAACTGGATTCACTTATTGTGGTGAATATGCTTAAGAACATATATGTGGACAATGGAAAAATAAAGATTGTGATAGATGACACTTTCCAGTTGCTATCACAGTCTAATTTGAAGTAATGCACTGTTTCAGAGAGGCTAATCAAGTGGCCGATGGACTTGCAAAGATGGCCTCTTCTACTCAACATGAATCTGTGATGTTTCATTTCCAGGATCTTCCTAGAGATGCTAGGCGAGCTTATCAATTAGATAAGTGGCAACTACCTAGAATAAGAATCAGATATGACATGCATTTCTTTCTAAGCTAATTATCTTTTTTTCTATTTCTCGTCTGTGTATAACTCCAACAGTTGGAACTACACAGTTTTTGTTAAGAGGTTTATGCCAAGTCCCCCTCTTTATTGTATCTTTTTGGATATAATACAACCCAGTACAAGACTGGGAAGCTTATTTAAAAAAGAAAAATGAGTGAGCAAATGCGGTGAAATAAATGCTCCGAAATCATAAAGTCTACTAGCATGTGTTCCAAGACCTGATGTCATAAGTGTACGAGCAACTAGTAGAACATACAAAACTCTAAACTACTGTCTGAAACAGAGTAGACAGAAAATAAATGCAAAAGGGAGACTTCGGGTGCTGCAGAACGGGCTCAGAAAGCAGCTCACCACTAAGCCTCGGGGTAATAGGGATGCGCACCGGGAAGACTGCCAAATGCACCTGCCTCAGATTCTGCACGGTTAGTGCAGAAGTGTAGTGTGAGTACATAAACAACATATACCCAGTAAGTATCCAGTGTAACCTCGAAGAAGTAGTGATGAGGGGTCGACGTCAACACTTACTATGGGCTAATAATAAAATACAGGAATGCTAAATAGATATAGAATATATAAATAATAATATTAGCACAAAGACATCAATGATTAAATAATTCTTTAACTAATAGTAAATTCCAAAAGTCTTCCACTAACACATGATAATTCCAAATAAATTCCGAACAATTAAATAAATTATAATCTCTTAATTCATGAAAATAGTATCAAGTATATTCGGGCTCCAAGCATTAACACGCACGATTTATGCCGAGGTCGTACGACACGATCCAGAATAATGCGTACACTGCCGAGGGTTGAGTGGCACGAACCATAGATGCATCTTTTTTACTGCCGAGGTGTTCGGCTCGCTCCACAAGAAGAGAGATTACTTTATGAACATCCGATTTAAAAGCAATTATAAGGCTAATACACAAGAAGCACAATTTCTATTAATGGTTAAGTAACCCGCCAAAACTCAAGCAAGTGAAATTCGGTCTTTACCAATCCTTCATCAAGTTTAAATATAATTTAGGCACTTTAATTAACAAGTAGGGTGCAAACATTATAAATATTTCATGATTTGAGTCCTAAATTACCCGGACTTAAGTATAATTAGTAGTTACGAACGGACTCTCGTCACCTCGTGCGCACGTAGCCCCCCACAATTAGAAACAAATAGTAATTTAAATCACCTATGGGGTAAATTTCCTCTTACAAGGTTAGGAAAGAGACTTACCTCGTCTCAAAACTCACTTTTCGGCCACAAATTCACTCTAAGAACCCAACTTGGTGCCGAACAATCCGAATCTAGCCAAATGTTATATAAAATAATCAATATACGCTCAAAAGTTAATAATTTAGCTATTAGAGTAATTACCCAACCCAAATTAGAAGATTCCTAAAATTCACCCCTGGCCCACGTGCCCAGATTCCGGATATTTTTTATTATAATTGTTACCCATAACCTCACGAACTCAAATATATAATTTTTACCCAATTTCATAATCGTTTTCGTTGTTAAATCCCATTTTTATCAAAACCTAGATTTTTCAACTAAACCCACAATTTCTACACTTTATATGCTAAAAATCTAGCAAAAAAAAAATATGTATTAAACTCATCTCATAAAGCAATTAGTCACCTCAAAATGCTAGGTAAAAACCCCTCTTCAAAGAGCTCCAAAATCGCCCAAGAGATGAAAGAAATGAGGTAAAATGCCTAAGTCCCCACTTAAATGCACCTTTCTGCCTCTAGCGATTTTCGCATTTGCGATGCCACTGTCGCACCTGCGACTCGTCTTTTGCGGACAAAACCTCATAGGTGCGGACTAAGCCCAGGTCCACCTCCATTGCTTCTACGGACAACAGCTTGCTTCTACGAGTCTGCTTCTGCAGCGTACACGTCGCACCTGCGACCTTCCCCAATTCTACAATCAACTCCCTCGCACCTGCGACCTTCCCTGCTTCTGCGATCAACTCCCTCGCACCTGCACATTTGTAGGTGAGGCTCCTAGTCCGCTTCTGCGATCACTGGACAGCCCACGCTAGACTGCTTCTACGGGAATTATCTCGCTCCTGCGAGCTCGCACTCGTGGCAGGTTCTTCGCAGGTGCGATTGCACCAGAGCCCTCCTACTTCAGCCTTTCTTTCAATCCCAAATATGTTCTGCGCATCACACGAATAGCACCTGAGGGCCTCGGGGCCTCGTCCAAACATACCAACAATTTCAAAAAAATAAAATAGAATTGTTCGAACCCTCAGAAAGCATAAAACAATATCAAAATTAAGAGTCACACTCCAAACCAAATTGAATCAACTTATGAACTTCCAGTTCTTCCAACTTGCTCCAAACGCACCGAATCATACTTAAACTAATCAGAATGATACTAAAATTTTCGTGCAAGTCTTAAATCACCATACAGAACTATTCCCGGGCTCGAAATTGCAAACTGACCTTGATATCGCCAAAACCTACTCCAAACCAAATTTAAAGAATTTAAAAGCCTTCAATGCGCCAACTTTCAACTTTATGCGCTGAAACGCTCCAGGGTCATCCAAAATCTGATCCGAACATATGCCCAAGTCAAAAAGCATCATACAAACCTATCGGGATAGTTAAGCCCCGATTCCAAGGTCGTTTACTACAAATGTTGGCCCAAGTCAACTTAACCCTTTTAAGACAATAATAAGGAACTAAGTGTATTGATTTCAACCCAAATCCTTCCCAATCCCGAACTAACCATCCCCGCAAGTCATAAAAAATTAAAAGCACATACGGGGT
This sequence comes from Nicotiana tomentosiformis, assembly GCF_000390325.3. Classification (NCBI taxonomy): domain Eukaryota; kingdom Viridiplantae; phylum Streptophyta; class Magnoliopsida; order Solanales; family Solanaceae; genus Nicotiana; species Nicotiana tomentosiformis. The sequence continues at coordinate 115,789,720 of NC_090813.1, forward strand.
ATCTTATTTAGGGGAACAGGGATGTCACACCCCAAGCTCGGGGAGCGCGACCGGGGCTCAACCGAGTAAACCCAGTCGAGAAAGCCTATTAGATTTCCTTCTACCCAAACTCTTCCATGAAAAAAGAGAATACATAATTTCATTAATTAGACAATAAGGTGATCATGTATAAAATACCAATTCCTTAGCATAAGTTACTTCAGTTTAAAGTCTCAAATTACACACACTTTTATGGTCTAAAGTGGAACAAGAAATTCAAACACAACATAACTAGTTTGACTTCCCCATTACTGATTTACAACCCACACTATGACTATAGAGACACTATATATATAGAAGAGTACTATGATAATGCCGGCAACTAGGTTCCGGCTATACCTCAACCACAATACACAAAGAACAAAAGATACATGACCTCACCAAGTCTGTTGGGAAGAGGGTGTACCACTATCACTGATCAGTGTCTCCTACTGTTGAACCACCTGTATCCATTGAAAATGCAGCTCCCCCGGTAAAAGGGACGTTAGTACATATGGAATAGTACTAGTATGAATGACAAAATACCCTCTTAATAGAATGATAAATAATACAATTAAGTACAATCATAATATCAGTGGAAGCCTCAAACAACATCAAACCGCAAATTAGGATCAATATAATATTCAAATAAATTTCCATATTTTAAGTTGGGAGTCTCTAGTACCAATATGCCACCATTCACGATTCCAATATTCACAATACCAATACTACCGTACTTTTAGCACGGAGTCCGATCACGACCCAGTCGGCTAGGCCGTCTCATTAGAGACATCAACCACAATCATAATTTCCAGCACAATCACCACTATGTGTGCGGCATGGCGTCCGATCACAACCCGATCGGCTAGGCCATCTCAATCGAGACATCAACCTTTTTATACCAATCATTTCATTTCATACTTCTTTCATATTTTTTCATTTCATTGGCACTAGTGGCCACAATTATAAAATCATTCTTGGCACGTCGGGCGTATTTAGTGCTCTATGCTTACCTTTTCACTTTCAAACATCATCATCATCAACAACAACAAGGCATTACAAATCAAAGTTTTTAGTACACATGTGAGCAATTACGAGTCTTAGGCACATAGAGATTGATCACAAAATTTGGCATAATAGACTTCGTTTAAACTTAACTTGAAGTCGCAACATTATTAATGCTACTTTGAACATATTCTCAATTAATAACATAACATGATAAAAGCATTTTGGGATACATATTCAACATATATCTTTCAACACAAGCTTATTCGGAATAGCCAATTTTATAATTAACAACTTGGAACTTACAAGGATAATTTTTGGGTTTAATCCTAAGATAAGTCTTTAGCCAACATACCTCATTAGAGCTTCCTTAAACTCTAAAATATTCCGGAATTCTTAGCAACTTCAATCTATTTTAGAAATATAACAGATTGAACCAAAATTAGGAAGATGATCATGGTTTTAGCTCATTTGAGCATTTTATCAAACACTAGGCGTGCATTAAGGTTTCAAGGTCCTTTTATGGAGGATTTCATCATCCCACAACCCATTCATTACCATTTTTAGGTCAAAAAATTTCCTACACCCCTTGATAACACATGCATACAAAATAACCATCTCATACCCAAGAATCATCTCATTAATTACCCAATTCTAGATAAAATTTGAGATTGAGGATTAGGGCGTAGAATCTTACCTTTAGGATGAAGACCTAGTGAATTTTCCTTGTTAATCTTTCAAGATTCGAGCAAGAATTGAAGAACAAATTGTTGAAGAACTCTCTTCCACTCTAGGTCACTCTCTCACCCGCAAAATATCAGGGTTTTGCTCAAAAATGGTAAATATCGTCTATTTAACGAAATAGGATCGGGTTATAATATTAGAAAAACAAACACTCAAAAATATGGACCGGGCTACAGACCAGGCTTCGCAAGATCTGTAGCGAGCTACGGACCAGGCTTCGCGAGCTCTGTAGCGAGCTAAAGACCAGGCTTCGCGAGCTCTGTAGCGAGCTACATACCAGGCTTCGCGAGCTCTGTAGTGAGCTACAGACTAGGCTTTGAAAGGGATATAACACGGTATAACGCTCTACACACCTGGCTTTGCGAGGGTTATAGAACGGTCTAGCGCGCTATAGACCTGGTTTCACAAGGGTTATAACACGGTCATATTCTTCTAGACTTTGGGAATTTGAACATGACTTATTGTAGGAGTGTCCAAATGACGAACGGTTTGAAGCGTTAGAAACTAGACTCAAATGGCTTTAATTTTATAGGTAGCTCACCTCCTAAGTCATTATAGTTTGGTAGCAGAATGCTTTTGAAGTAGAATCTTGTGCTAATTGAGACATCCTTTCCACGTAACGTATCCAACTTCTTCCACACGAATTCTTTCCATTCACAAAACTCCTTAGTATGTTCCAACACACCTCAAACATATATTTTATATTTCAAAATAATGTGGTTCTATCCCACGGGTCTCCTTTAATACTCTAACACGTTATTCCCAAATATCGTTGGAGCAATTTAATAATCTTAAATTATTAGGAAATTTTTAACGGGGCCTTACATTCTCCCCTGCTTAGGATCATTCATCCTCGAATGAGGAGTAGAGTTCGTCCCCAAACAGTTAATATAACTCGTTTCTTCTTCCATACATCTTAAGCCCCCAAATTTGACTAACTCCCAAATTTTTCAGAAATTTCGGCAGAGTCACCTCTACACTTGGGCCTAACCACCTGCCAAAGAATCACAGAAACCAATTCTAACAGCATGTATTTGAACCAATGACATAAGATAGCATAAAAACAACGGCAATTGAGGCCTTACGGGCAGTATACTACAAAAAATGAACACTTTTAACATCAGTTGTACAATGGATACATAACTCATAGAAGATAACTCTTAGCATTTTCATAGAACACAACTTTATAAATACATGACTATTCAAACAAATGAGGGTACTTCTTATTCATTTTTTCCCCGGCCTCCCAGGTGGCTGTTCAACTAGCTGGTTTTGCCATAACACTTTCACGGAGGCAATTTCTTTATTTCTCAACTTTCGAACTTGCCGATCAATAATACAAACTGGAATCTCTTCATAAGTCAATTCCTAATTAACCTCAATAGTATCAACCAAATCAATGAATGTCGGGTCTCCAATTACTTTCTTCAGCATAGACCCATGAAATACCGGATTTACTAGTGACATCTCAGGTGGTAGCTCAAGCTTGTATGCCACCTCACCAATCTTCTGAATGATTCTGTATGGTCCGACATACCTCGGACTCAATTTCCCTTTCTTACCAAATCGCATTACACCCTTCATGAGGAAACCTTAAAGAATACCCAATCATCTTCTTTGAACTCCAAATCCCTATGACAGACATCCGAATAGGACTTTTGATGACTCTAAGCAGTTTTCAACCGCTCCTTAATGATCTTAACCTTCTCCATAGCCTGATGCACGAGGTCCGGTCCTATCAATTCTGCTTCCCCAATCTCGAACCATCCAATGGGAGATCTATATCTCCTACCATATAAATCCTCGAACGGTGCCATCTGAATGCTAGCATGATAACTATTATTGTAGGCAAATTCTATGAGGGGAAAATGATCATCCCGACAACCTTTGAAGTCAAGAACACAAACGTGAAATATATCCTCATACGTCTGAATAGTCCACCTTGCTTGCCCGTCGGTATGTGGATGAAAGGTTGTACTGAGATTCACCTGAGTACCCAAACCTTGCTGAAATTTCTTTCAAATATTAGCCGTGAACTGTGCCCCCCGATCAGAAATGATAGATACTGGAGTGTTATGCAACCTGACTATTCCTTTGATATACACCTGAGCATATTGTTCCGATGTGTCGGAGGCCTTAACCGGCAAGAGGTGTGCCAATTTCGTGAGTTGATCCACAACCACCCGAATCGAGTCAAACTTACGAGGAGTGCGAGGTAGTCCAACCACAAAGTCCATATTAATCATTTTCGACTTCCACATTGGAATTTCTATGTTATGTGCCAACCCACCGGCCTTTTGGTGTTCGGCCTTCACTTGCTGACAATTTGGACATCTCGCCACAAAGTCCGCTACATTCCTCTTCATATCATTTCACCAGTAGACGTTTTTAAGATCATGATATATTTTTGTAGAACCCGGGTGCACGGAATACCTAGAAGTGTGAGCCTCGGTCATGATTCTCTCCCGTAGACCATCTACATTTGGAACACATAGACGCCCTTGGTACCTTAGTGTACCATCACCCATGCCAAGAGAAAAGGCCATGGTCTTATGTTTATGAATCCCCTCTTTCAGTTGTGCTAACAATGGATCATTGTATTGCTTCCCCTTGACTTCCACAACAAGTGATGATTCTACCCTATTTTGCACAATCACCCCTCCTTCACTAGAGTCCGCAAGACGAACTCCCAAACTTGCCAATCGGTGAACTTCTTTGGCCAATGGCCTTTGATATGCCTCCAAGTGTGCTAAACTACCCATAGATTTTTGGCTAAGAGCATCTGTCACAACATTAGCCTTTCCCAGGTGATATAGAATATCAATGTCGTAATCCTTGAGTAAATCAAGTCATCTTCTCTGCTTCAGATTCAATTCCTTCTGTTTGAAAATATATTGAAGGCTCTTATGGTCAGTGAATATATCCACATGGACCCCATATAAATAATGACGCCAAATTTTCAATGCAAATACCACCACCGCAAGTTCTAAATCATGTGTTGGATAGTTCTTTTCATAATTCTTGAGTTGCCTAGAAGAATAAGCTATCACCTTTCCATGTTGCATTAATACACACCCAAGCCCGATTCTTGAAGTATCACAATATACCACAAATCCATCTATACTCTCTGGTAGGTTCAACACCGGTGCCATAGTCAAACTTGATTTCAACTCCAGGAAGCTCATTTCACAAGCATCTGACCATTGGAACTTAATTTTTTTCTGCGTCACTTTAGTCAACGGAGAGGCAAGAGTAGAAAACCCCTCCACAAACTTTCTGTAATACCCCGCTAAGCCTAAGAAGTTGCGAATCTCTGTTGGAGTTGTAGGCCTCGGCCAATTCTTCACAGCTGTAATTTTCTGAGGATCAGCCTTAATTCCTTCACTAGAGACTACATGACCCAAGAATGTGACAAATTCAAGACAAAATTCACACTACAAAAACTTTGCATATAACTTTTGATGATATAGGATTTGCAGAACTACCTGAGATGGTCGGCATGGTCCTCTCGATTGAGTGAATATACAAGGATGTCGTCAATAAACACTATCACAAAAGAGTCGAGGAACGGCTTCAAAACACGCTTCATAAGATCCATGAAAGATGCTGGGGCATTTGTTATCCCAAACGACATTACCAAAAATTCAAAGTACCCATATCGGGTTCTAAAAGCTATTTTCGGAAGATCCTGCTCCCTGATCTTCAATTGGTGATACCTGGATCGTAGATCAATTTTGGAGAAGTACTTAACACCTTGGGATTGGTCAAACAAGTCATCTATCCTTAGTAGTGGGTACTTATTCTTGATCATGACCTTATTGAGCTGCCGATAGTCAATACACATTCTCAGTGACCCATCTTTCTTCTTTACAAAAAGGACTGGTGCGCCCCAAGGAGACACACTCGGCCGGATAAAATCCTTTTATAACAAATCTCTCAATTGTTCCTTTAGTTCTTTCAATTATGCCGGTGCAATCCTGTAGGGTGGAATAGATTTAGGTTGCGTGTCTGGCATCACATCAATCCCAAAATCAATCTTCCTTTCTTATGGGATCCCAGGAAGCTCTTCCGGAAAGACCTCCAAATATTCATTCACAACAGGCACAGACTCAAGTGTAGGTGCCTCGGTATCGATGTCCGTAACCCGTACCAAATGGTAGATACACCCCTTGTTAATTATCTTCATGGCCTTATGGTAAGAAATAAACCTACCCTTTGGCACCACATCATCCCCCTTCCACTCAATAACTGGTTTATTTGGAAATTCAAACCTCACAGTCCTGGTTCGGCAATCAAGATTGGAAAAACATGAATAAAGCTAGTCCATCCCCATTATTACATCAAAATCGACCATCCCTAATTCAATTAGATCGGCCATGGTGTCCCGACGACACAACGTGACAACACAATCTCTATAAAACCGCGCATACAAAATAGATTCACCAACCGGAGTAGATACAGAGAACGACTCATGAAGTTGTTCTGGCTCTATCCCAAATTCCATAACGACATAAGGAGTAATAAATAACAAAGTGGAACCGGGATCAAAAAGAGCATACACATCATGAGATTGGACAGTTAATATACCTATGACAACATCTGGAGAAGCCTCTGAATTCTGGCGACCCCTCATAGCATAGAAACGGCTAGATCCTCCCAAACTCTGTGCTCCACTCCTAGCTGCACCACGTCCTGCGGGTGTTGAAGTGCCTCAAGATGGAGGAGGTGTTGCGGATGTAGTAGCTGTAGAATTGGCTGGCTGTGTCGTACCCCTGCTTGCACCCTGGCGGGATGAACGACAATCTCTCTAAATGTGACCCCTCAATCCGCATCAGTAGCTTATGGGTAAGTCCATGTAGCATATTCCTAAGTGTATCTTTTCACACCTAGGGCATGTGGGCGTCCGCTGCTACTGGAATCTACCACCATGTAGACCCTGTTGGTAGGAGCCCCTATTGCCCTGACTGGGCCTAAAATGGCTCCACTGCTGCTGACTGGGCTCTGATGATGGTGCACTAGCCGAAGATTGAGCGAAGGATTGATGTGGCCCTCATGACCCTCCCTTGAATATTGACCTACCACCACAAGAAGAACCACAAAAGTTGCCCGCAAACAGGGCCATATAAGAATTCAAGGCAGTTGTAGCGGCCTCATTAATTACTAAGGTATTAAGGACCTGTACAAACCGGCGCACTCTAGCCTCCATAGTGGGCAACCTATAAATAGCATACTTGGACAGGTGTGCGAATCTCATATGGTACTCCCACACACTCAGGCTACCTTGCCTCAGGTTCTCAAACTCAGCGGCACAGGCTGCCTTCATCTCGGCAGGCAAGAAATGATCCATAAAGGCATCGGCAAACTCACCCCACCTTGTCGGAGGGCTTCCATCCTCACGGGACTCCTTCCACAACTCAAACCAAGAATATGCCACCTCTTTCAGGCGGTAGGAGGCCAATTCCACTGCCTTTGTATCAATAGCACGCATAACTCGAAGAGTCTTGTGCATCTCATCAATGAAGTCCTGTGGGTCCTCCTCCGGGTTAGTACCCATGAACAGTGGAGGATCCAACTGGAGAAACCTGTTCACCCTGGAACTAGCAGAATCTACTAGCTGACTGGAAGGAGTGGGCACAACATTTGATCTCTAGGCCTCGGAAGCCACTATCCGAGCCAACATCTGTATGGCTACCCTAAGATCAATATCAGAAACACTAGAATCGAAAGCTGGCACTGGAGGTGGAACTGGAATATTGATTGGAGGAGCCGTTGCACCATCAGTAGTTATAGGGACAAGTGCGGTCTAATCAGTTGTAGTAGAATCAAGCATTGTAGTAACTGGAGGAATATTCTCACTCCTTGTGTGCTCACCCGTATCATTAAATATAGAATCAACTGCCACTTCTGGGGTTACATTGGCTCTTTGGCCAATTCTTTCCTTCTTCTTAGGCGCCATATACTGAAAATTAGAGCAAAGTATGAGTTAAAGGAGGAACAATCTTATAATCAGCTTTATGGAACGATTGAGAACATGAAAGAAGGGTATTATTACTAAATGCCCAATTAGCATCCTTATTATAGTTGTGGTCGACAACACACCGATAAGAAGGACTCTACTAAACACGGCTCTGAGACATCTTAGGACACTTTAAAACCTTAGGCTCTGATACCAAATTTGTGAATAAATAGAATACCTAACTTCGGTACTTAGACAATACGGTGATCATGTATACAATACCAATTCCTTACCATAAGTTACTTCAGTTTAAAGTCTCAAATTACACACACTTTTATGGTCTAAAGTGGAACAAGAAATTCAAATATAGCATAACTAGTTTGCCTTCCCCAACACTGATTTACAACCCACACTATATCTACAGAGCCTTTATAGATACAAAATAGTACTATGATAATATCGACAACAAGACCCCGACTATACCTCAACCACAATACAGAAAGAACAAAAGATACATGACCTCGAAATGAAGTGGGGCTCACCAAGTCTACTGGGAAGAGGGTGTACCGCTATCACTGATTAGGGTCTCCTGCTGTGGAACCACCTGCATCTATTGAAGATGCATCGCCCCTGACAAAAGGGACAATAGTACATATGGAATAGTACTAGTATGAATGACAAAACACCCTCTCAATAGAATTATAAATAGTATGAGTAAGTACAATCATAATATCAGTGGAAGCCTCAAACAACATCAAATCGCAAATTAGGATCAATATAATATTCAAATAAATTTTCACATTGTAAGTTGGGAGTCTCTAGTACCAATATGCCACCATTCACGATTCCAATATACACAATACCAATACCACCGTAATTTTAGCACGGAGTCCGATCACGACCCGATCGTCTAGGCCATCTCATTAGAGACATTAACCACAATCATAATTTCCATCACAATCACCACCATGTGTGTGTCATGGTGTCCGATCACGACCCGATCGGCTAGGCTGTCTCATTCAAGACATCAACCTTTTTATACCAATCATCTCATTTCATACTTCTTGCACATCTTTTCATTTCATTGGAACTGGTGGCCATAATTATAAAATCATTCTTGGCAAGTCGACGGTATTTAGTACTCCATGCTTACCTTTTCACTTTCAAACATCATCATCATCAACAACAACAAGGCATTACGAATCAAGGTTTTTAGTACACATGTGAGCAATTAAGAGTCTTAGGCACATAGAGATTGTTCACAAAATTTGGCATAATAGCCTTCATTTGAACTTAACTTGAAGTTGTAACATTATTAATGCACAGTCTATACTTTGAACATATTCTCAATTAATAACATAACATGATAAAAGCATTTTGGGATACATATTGAACATATATCTTTCAACACAAGCTTATTCGGAATAGCCAATTTTATAATTAACAACTTGGAACTTACAAGGATAACTTTTGGGTTTAATCCTAAGATAAGTCTTTAGCCAACATACCTCATAAAAGCTTCCTTAAACTATAAAATGTTTCAGAATTTTTAGCAACTTCAATATATTTTAGAAATATAACAAATTGAACCAAAATTAGGAAGATGATCATGGTTCTAGCTCATTTGAGCATTTTATCAAACACTAGGTGTGCATTAAGGTTTCAAGGTCCTTTTATGGAGGATTCCATCATCCCACAACCCATTCTTTACCATTTTTAGTTCAACAATTTTCCTACACCCCTTGATAACACATGCATGCAAAATAACCAACTCCCATTCCCAAGAATCATCTTACTAATTACCCAATTCTAGATTAAATTTGAGATTTAGGGTTAGAGTGTTGAATCTTACCTTTAGGATGAAAACCTAGTGAGTTTTCCTTGTTAATCTTCTAAGATTCGAGCAAGAATTGAAGAACAAATTATTGAAGAACTCTCTTCCACTCTAGGGAACTCTATCACCCTCAAAATATCAGGTTTTTGCTCAAACAATGGTACATATCTTCTATTTAATGAAATAGAATCGGGTTATAACATTAGAAAAACAGACCCTCAAAAATCCGGACCGGGCTACAGACCAGGCTAGGAACGATCTATAGCGAGCTACAGACCAGGCTTCGTGAGCTCTATAGCGAGCTACATACCTGGCTTCGCGAGGGCTATAGCACGGTCAAGCGCGCTATTGACCTAGCTTCGCGAGGGTTATAGCACGGTCTAGCGCGCTACAGACCTGGCTTCGTGAGGGTTATAGCACGGTCACATTCTTCCAGCATTTGGGAATTTGAACATAACTTCTTGTAGGAGTGTCCAAATGACGAACGGTTTGAAGCGTTAGAAATTAGACTCAAAGGGATTTAATTTAATAGGTATGTCACCTCCTAAGTCGTTATATTTTGGTAGATTCATGGTTTTTAAATAGGATCTTGTGTGAATTGAGACATCCTTTCCACTTAATGTATCCAACTTATTCCACACGAATTCTTGCCATTTACAAAACTCATTAGTATGTTCCAACACACCTTAAAAATATATTTTATATTTTAAAATAATATGGTTCTATCCCATAGGTCTCCTTTAATACTCAAACACATTATTCCCAAATACCGTCGGCGCACTTTAAAAATCTTAAATCATTAGAAACTTTTTAACGGGCCTTACAGGGGATCTAGAAAGCAAAATGACCGGTCGGGTCGTTACGTCCTCCACCTCTTAAACAAACGTTTGTCCTCGAAAGGGTATAGAATCGTACCTGGAGTGCTGAATAAGTGTGGATATTTGCTTTGCATATCATCCTCGGTCTCCCAAGTCATCTTCCCGACTGGTTGACCCCTCCACTAAACTTTTACCGCAAAAATCTTTTTGAAACTATAATGGTGAACCAGCCTGTCACTAATGGTACCTAGCTTCTCCTTGTAACCCAGGCTCTCATCTAGCTGAACCATACTGAAGTCTAACACATGCGACATGTCGGCATGATATTTCTGGAGCATAGACACGTGGAAGATCGGATGAACTCCCGATATACTGGGAGGCAAAGTAATCTCATAAGCAACCTCCCCAACTCCCCTCAATACCTCAAATGGACTTATAAACCTTGGGCTCCACTTTTCATGTGATGACCCAAAGTATCATCTTTAAATTTAATAAGTAATTCTATGTTCTAAGACCTCAAAAAGTACTATTTATAATTCCTCGACTTGCGTGCGCAGTCCGTATAATTTTTTGAAAAATATTTATGTGAAAAATAGATTAAAATGTGAAATAGAGCTTTAAAATTTTACTGAGTTGACTTTGGTCAATATTTTGAGAAAACAGACTCGGATTAGTATTTCACAATTTCGGTAGGTCTGCATTGTGATTTGGGACTTGGGCGTATGCCCGGAATTGAATTCCGAGGTACCTAGCCCGAGATATGGAATTTTGATGACAAATTAAAAGTTTGACAACTTAATGATTTTTAAGAATTTACTGATATTGGATTTATTGATATCGGGTCCGTATTTTAGTTTCAAAGCCCGGTATAGGTCCACTATAATATTTATGACTTGTCTGTCGAATTTGGTGAGAAACAGAGTTGATTTGACGTGATTCGGACGTCCGGTTGTGAAAATATAAGTTTTAAATTTTTCTTGAAAATTTCATTCGATTTGGTGTTCAATTCGTAGTTTTTGTTTTGCAGCCCAAGGGTTCGGGTGAGTTTCGGATAGGCTACGCGTGTTTTGAAACTTTGGAAAAATCTAGCATTTCCAGTTCTGGTTTCCTTAATCGCGATCGCGTGGCTTCATCCGCAATCGCGAAGGCTTGTTGAGCACGAATGGAAATTCGTACTATGCGATCGCATAGTATTGTACGCGATCGCACAGTTGGAGAAGCTAAGGCATCGCGAACGCATGGGCAAAGCCGCGTTCGCGAAGAATGAGTGAGGCAGAAGCTGTAGCACGCGATTTGTGCTATGCGACCGCATTCAGCCATCCGCGATCGCGTAAGGCTGGGAAATGGTTCTTCGCGTTCGCATAGAGAAAAAACTGGGCAGCCTAAAAATATGCTTCGCGACCGCGAAGCATTGTCCGCGATCGCATAGGGTAAAAACCTAGGCAAACAGAACTTATGTTCTAGAAAATGGGATTCGTCCCATTTTTGAGCTCGGGTAAGGCGATTCTTGGGCGATTTTTACGGAAAAATATTGGGGTAAGTGTTCCTTATTCTATATTGATTATATTTATTGATTCAATGCTCATTTATATCATGAATCCGTGAAATTTTGGGAGAAAAATCAGATTTTTATAAAATCTTCCAAAAACGAAAATTTAAGATTTGAAGGTCCATTTGACATCAGAATTTGATAATTTTTATATGGTAGGACTCGTCTCGGAATGGGTGTTTGGATTTTTTTATGTTTTTTCGAGATTCGAGACGTGGGCCCCACTATTTATATTTAAAGTGAATTTTGAGTTTTATCCGAAAAATTAATAAATTCATATAAAATTAATTCCTATGATTCTTATTAAGTATATCGAATTTGTTGTGAATAGATTTGAAGCTTTAGAGAAAATTTAAAAGAATAAGTTGTGGTCGAGTAATTGATTGAAATTGCAAAGCGAGATAAGTGTCGTGGTTAACCTTGACTTGAGGGAATAGAACCATTAATTTATTTGTTATGTGAAATGCATGTGAACGACGCATAGGCGAGGTGACACGTGTCAATACGTCGTCAAATTAATTTTTATGATAATTTTTTATCTCCTATTCTTTGTCAAATATTAATTCTTGAATTGTTGCAATAATTGCTACATGCTGATTTGATTTATGTGCATTAATTGCTACTTGACATTTAGCATATTAAATAGTAAACTGCCTATTTTCTTCGTGATTTTCATAATAAATTGCTATTTGTCATTGTTTGTTTCATAATTAAATCATAACTATTGTATGTTTGTTGTCTTAAAAGTTTTATATTAATTGTTGCATTTATTAGGGAAATTTGTTCTATAAAAATTGGTAAATGGATATATTGGGGGATCGGGTCGCACGCCGCAACAGAATTGAGTGAAATGAATATATTGGGAGATCAGGTTGCACGCCGCAACAGACTTATAAAAAGTCCATATTGAGGGATCGGGTTGCACGCCGCAACAGACTTATTAAAAGTCCATATTGGGGGATCAGGTTGCACGCTGCAACAGACTTGTTAAAAGTCCATATTGGGGGATCGGGTTGCACGCCGCAACAGACTTGTTAGAAGTTCATATTGGGGGATCGGGTTGCTCGTCGCAATAGACTTATTTAAAAGTCTATATATACTTGATTAAAATAAATATATGGAAGGATTGAAAATGAATATGTTGTGGGAGCGGGTTGCACGCTGCAACGGAAATTGATTGAAATAATAATTAGTTATGACTGCTGAGTTGGCTTCAACTATTAGAAATGAGTTACTTTATTTAATTCTATTATTGTGATTATTACTATTATTGCGTACAGGTTAATGTAAGTGACCTGCCTTAGCCTCGTCACTACTTCGTCGAGGTTAGGCTCGGCACTTACTAGTACATGGGGTCGGTTGTACTGATACTACACCCTACACTTCTTGTGCAGATTTCAAAGTTGGTCCCAGCGGCGTACCATAGACTTGCTCGGATTTCAGCTACCCAGAGGAGACTTGAGGTATTACTGCACGGCGTCCGTAGTTCTGAAGTCCCTGTCTACGTTACTTTAGTTGTGTGTTTGTTTTCAAACAACTTTATTTTATTCAGACCTTTATTTGTATTATTCTAGAAGCTTGTGCACTTGTGACACCAATTATGGGATGGTATTTAGACACCGTTATTTTTATGAATTATTCACTACATTTCAGACTTTACTTCTGCATTTGTTTCTTTGTTATTAATAAATTTTAAAATGACTTTAAAGTGGATAATATTATTCTAACATTGGCTTGCCTAGCAAGTGAAATGGTAGGCGCCATCACAGTCCGACGATGGGAATTTCGGGTAGTGACAGTTGGTATCGGAGCGCTAGGTTACATCGGTCTCATGAGTCACGAGCAAGCTTAGTAGAGTCTGAAGGATCGGTTCAGAGACGTTTGTACTTATCTCTTAGAGGCTATGAAGTTTAGGAACAATATCACTTCTTTCTTATTCTGTCGTACGATTTTATTCTATCATCGATGATTTAGCCATTCTACTCTTATTCTCTCGCAGATTGTGAGAACACGTAATACATCTACCAATGGACAAGGACCAGAGCCCCCGGTGGCAACTATGGCCAGGGGTAGAGGTCGAGGCCGAGGTCATGCTAGAGCCCGAGGCATAGGCAGAGGTAGAGCTAAGTCTAGAGCTCGAGAAGCTATACATGTTGTAGAACGTCAGGTGGATCTTTAGGAGGAGATTCCAGTTCAGAATGTACTAGTTAGACCAGTTCAGGTCCAGAAGGATTCATAGCTACTCAGTGCTTCAGGACGCTCTAATCCGTTTGGTGAGTCTTATTGAAGGCGTGGCCCAGAATGGTACATTTCTAGTGGCACCAGCCGTCTCACAGGCTGGGGGAGGAGCACAAACTCCCACTACTCCCGCTCCGGAGCAGATGGCTCCCCAGAATCAGGCTCCAGCAACCCCGCCAGTTGGGGTAGTTCAGCCAGATATTGGGGCACAGACCGGTGATAGGCTCACCATGTCTTTTGCGGCCTTATTAAGACTAGATAAGTTCACTAAGCTCTTTCCATTTCACTTCAGTGGTACCCCTTCTGAAGACCCATAGGATTATCTTGACCGCTGCCATAAGCTGCTGCGGAACATGGGTATAGTTGAGACCAATGAGGTTGATTTTGCTGTATTTCACATGACGGCTTCTGCCAAGAGGTGGTGGAGAGATTATACATTGACCAGACCAGTTGGATCACATGTACTTACCTGGGACCAGTTCTCTCAACTATTTCTTGAGAAGTTACTTCCTATCACACTAAGAGAGGATTACCGTAAGCAATTTGAGCGGTTATAGTAGGGCAGTATGACTGTTACTCAGTATGAGTCCCGTTTTGTGAATTTAGCCTGTCATGCTCTCCTTTTACTACCTACTGAGGGAGAGAGAGTAAGGAGGTTAATTTAGGGAATCACTCACCCTATCAGGCTTCAGATGGCCAAGGAGACCAGAAGTGAGATTTCTTTTCAGGCGGCTGCTAATGTCGCGAGGAGGATCGAGATAGTTCTTGCACAGGAGAGGGGGCAGAGGCCTGATAAGAGGCCTCGTCAGTTTGGTAGTTTCAGTGGTGTCTCGTCTGGAGGAAGGGGTAATTTTGGTAGGGTTCATCCTCCCAAACCATTTCATTCAGCACTGCAGGCATCTCACGGTGCTTCAGGGAGTCACGGTCCTATTATGCCTTACTCTGGGCAGCCAAAACTTAGTGCTCATTTAACTCCTATCAGTGCACCACCACTCCAAAGTCACTACAGCTGTTATCCAGCCCATTCGGGTCAGCTTCAGCTTTAGCAGCCATAATATCAGGATGGGTGTTATGAGTGTGGGATCATTGGTCACATAAGGAGGTATTACCCTAGGTTGGCGAGTAACAAATCTCGGCAGGATTCTCGTGCCATCATACTGGCACCGGTTGCTTCACCGCCTGCTCAGCCAGCTAGAGATAGGGGTCAGGCAGCTAGAGGTAGGGGTCAGGCAGCTAGAGGTAGGGGTCAGGCAGCTAGAGGTAGGGGTCAGACAGCTAGAGGTGGAGGTCAGACCATTAGAGGTAGAGATCAGGCCATTAGAGGTGGAGTTCAGACCGTTAGAGGTGGAGGTCAGCTAGCTAGAGGCCGTCCCAGGGACGCAGTTCAGAGTAGTGTGGCTCAGCACCGATTTTATGCTTTTCCAGCTAGGCCTGAGGCCGAGTCATCTGATGATGTGATCATAGGTATTATTCCAGTTTGCCATGGAGATGCTTCAGTTCTATTTGATCCAGGATCTACTTATTCCTATGTGTCCTCCTATTTGTCTTCATATTTGGTTGTGCCATATAATTCTCTGAGTGCTTCTATGTATGTATCAATACCGGTGGGAGACTCTGTTGTAGTAGATCATGTCTATCGTTCATGTGTGATTACTATCGGTAGTCTTGAGACTAGTGTGGATCTTCTACTTCTTGATATGGTAGATTTTGATGTCATCTTGGGTATGGATTGGTTGTCACCTTATCATGCTATATTGGAGTTTCATGCCAAGACAGTAACCCTATCCATGCCCGGGTTACCTCGATTAAAGTGGAAAGGAACTCTTGGTCATTCTTTCATAAGGGTTATTTCTTACATGAAAGCTCGACGTATGGTAGAGAAAGGGTGTCTAGCCTATTTGGCTTATATTCACGATCCTAGTGTGGATGTTCCTTCTATGGACTCAGTACCAGTTGTTCGTGAATTTCTAGAAGTATTTCTTGCAAATTTGTTGGGGATGCCACCCGACAGAGATATTGACTTCTGTATTGATTTGACTCCGGACACTCAGCCCATTTCTATTCCACCATACTGTATGGCCCCGAATAAGTTGAAAAAATTGAAGGAGGAGTTACAAGACTTGCTTGATCAGGGATTTATTAGACCCAGTGTCTCGCCCTGGGGTGCCCCATTATTATTTGTTAAGAAGAAAGATGGTTCAATGCGAATGTGTATAGATTATCAGTAGTTGAACAAAGCTACTATTAAGAATAAATATCTGCTGCCAAGAATTGATGACTTATTTGATCAGCTTTAGGGTGCCAAGGTATTTCTGAAGATCAATTTGAGGTCTGGTTACCATCAGTTGAATATTAGGGCATATGATGTCCCTAAAACTGCTTTTTAGACTCGGTATGGGCATTACGAATTCCTAGTGATGTCATTTGGGTTACCAAATGCCCGAGAAGCATTTATGGATTTGATGAATCGGGAGTTCAAGTCCTATTTGTATTTTTTTGTGGTTGTATTCATTGATGATATCTTGATTTACTCCAACAGTCGAGAGGATCATGAGCAGCATCTTCGGAGTGTGCTTCAGACTTAGAAAAAATAATCAATTATATGCTAAATTTTCAAAATGCGAGTTTCGGTTAAGCTCAGTTGCCTTTTTGGGGTATGTTGTATCGGCAGAAGGTATAAAGGTGGATCCTAAGAAGATTGACGCTGTTCAGAATTGACCTAGACCTACCTCAGTTATAGAGATCCAAAGTTTCCCTGGTTTAGTAGGTTACTATGGTCAGTTCGTGGAAGGGTTTTCATCTATAGCAAGCCCATTGACCAAACTGACCCAGAAAGGTGTCTCATTCAGATGGTCAGACGAGTGTGAGTTGAGCTTTCAGAAGCTAAACACTGCTTTGACTAAGACGCCAGTGTTGGTATTACCCACAGGTTGAGGATTTACTATTCATCGTAGCCTTCAGTATCTGTTCAAACAAAAAGATCTTAATTTGAGGCAGAGAAGATGGTTGGAATTGTTGAAAGACTATGATATCACCATTTTGTATCACCCCGGAAAGGCCAATATGGTGGCCGATGCTTTGAGTAGAACGAATTTGAGTATGGACAGTCTTGTGTATATTCCGATTGGTGAGAGGCCGTTAGCTGTAGATGTTCAGACCTTGACTAATCAGTTCGTGAGGTTAGATATTTCATAACCCGGTCGGGTTCTAGCTTGCATAGTCACTCGGTCTTCTTTATATGAGCCCGTCAGAGAGCGAAAATATGATGATCCTCATTTACTTGTCCTTACAGACACAGTGCGACGCGGTGATGCCAAACAGGTAGTTGTAGGGAAATATGGAGTTCTGCGAAAGCAGGGTCGTATTTGTGTGCCTAATGTTGACGGGCTTCGTGAATTAATTCTTGAAGAGGCACACAGTTCCATGTATTCTATTCATCCAGATACCGCCAAAATGAATCAAGATTTGTGAAAACATTATTGGTGGAGGAGAATGATAAAGGATATAGTTACATATGTAGCTCGGTGTTTGAATTGTCAACAAGTTAAGTACGAGCATCAGAGACCTAGTGGTTTGCTTCAAAAGTAGAAATTCCTGAGTGGAAATGGAAACGTATCACTATGAATTTTGTTGTTGCACTCCCATGAACTCAGACAAAATTTGACGCAGTTAGGGTCATTGTGGACAGGTTGACCAAGTAAGTACATTTCATTCTAGTGGTAGTTACCTATACTTTAGATAGGTTAGCGGAAATTTACATTCGTGAGATTGTCCGCCTTCACGGTGTGCCCGTGTCTATTATTTAAGATCGAGATACACAGTTTACCTCACACTTCTGAAGGGCTGTACAGTGTGAGTTAGGCACGCAGGTTGAGTTTAGTACAACATTTCATCCACAGACAAACGGACAGTAAGAGCGCACCATTTAGATATTGGAAGATATGCTTCGCGCTTGTGTTATAGACTTTGGAGGTTCTTGGGATCAATTCCTGCCACTTGCGGAGTTTTCTTTTAATAATAGCTACCAGTCGAGCATTCAGATGGCTACATATTGGGCATTATACGGAAGGCGATTCTGTTCGCCAGTTGGCTGGTTTGAACCGGGAGAAGCTCGGTTGTTGGGAACCGATTTGGTTCACGATGCCTTGGATAAGGTCAAGATTATTCAGGATCGACTTCGCACAGCTCAGTCTAGGAAAAAGAGTTATGCCTACCGTAAAGTTCGTGATATTGCATTCATGCTTGGAGAAAGAATATTGCTCCAGGTTTCATCTATGAAAGGTGTAATGAGGCTCGGAAAGAAGGGCAAGTTGAGCCCTAGGTATATCGAACCCTTTGAAATTCTTGAAAGGGTGGGTGAAGTAGCCTACAGGCTTGCATTACCACCTAGTTTATTAGCGGTTCATCTGGTGTTCCATGTGTCGATGGTCCAGAAATATCATGGTGATCAGTCCCATGTGTTAAATTTCAGCTCAGTCCAATTGGACAAAGATTTGACTTACGAGGAGGAGCCGGTGGCTATACTAGCCCGGCAGGTCCGGCAATTGAGGTCTAAGAGTTATCCTTCCGTTTGGGTACAATGGAGAGGTCAGGCGGTGGAAGCATCTACCTCGGAGTCCGAGTCGGACATGCAGAGTAAATATCCACACCTTTTCTCCAGCTCAGGTACTTTTTCTAACTCCGTTCGAGGAAGAACGCTTGTTTTAGAGGTGGAGAATGTGATGACCCAAAGTATCATCCTTAAATTTAATAAGTAATTTTGTATTCTAAGACCTCAAAAAGCACTATTTATCATTCCTCGACATGCGTGCACAGTCCATATAATTTTTCGAAAAGCTTTTGTGTGAAAAAGGGATTTAAATGTGAAATAGAGCTTTAAAACTCAACTAAGTTGACTTTGGTCAACATTTTGAGAAACCAGACTCAAATCAGTATTTTGACAATTCCGGTAGGTCTGTATCGTGATTTGGGACTTGGGTGTATGCCAGGAATCGAATTTCGAGGTCCCTAGCTCGAGATATATAATTTTGATGAAAAATTAAAAGTTTGAAAGCTTAATAATTTTTAAGAATTTACTGATGTTGGATTTATTGATACCGGGTCCGTATTTTAGTTCGGAGCCCGGTATAGGTCCACTATTATATTTATGACTTGTCTGTCGAATTTGGTGAGAAACGGATGCGGTTGTGAAAATATAATTTTTAAAGTTATCTTGAAAATTGCATTCGATTTGGTGTTCAATTCGTAGTTCTAGGTGGTATTTTGGCGATTAGATCGCGCGAGAAAGTTCGTATGATGTTTTAGGACTTGTGTGCATATTTGGTTTGGAGCCCGAGGGCTCGGGTGAGTTTCGGATAGGCTACGAGTGTTTTGAAACTTTGAAAAAATCTGGTATTTCAAGTTCTGGTTTCCTTAATCGCGATCGCGTGGCTTCATCCGCGATCGCGAAGGCTTGTTGAGCACTGATGGAAATTTGTACTCTGCGATTGCATATTATTGTATGTGATCTCACAGTTGGAGAAGCTAAGGTATCGCGAACGCGTGGGCAAAGCCGCATTCGCGAAGAAGAAGTGAGGCAGAAGTTGTAGCACGCGATTTGTGCTATGCGACCGCATTCAGCCGTCTGCGATCGCTAAGGCTGGGAAATGGTTCTTCGCGTTCGCATAAGCTCTTCCGCGTTCGCGTAGAGCAAAAACTGGGCAGCCTAAAAATGTGCTTCGCGATCGTGAAGCATTGTCCGCGATCGCATAGGGTAAAAACCTGGGCAAACAGAACTTAAGTTCTGGAAAATGGGATTTGTCCGATTTTCAACTATTTTCCATTTTTGAGCTCGGGTAAAGCGATTCTTGGACGTTTTTTACGGGAAAACATTGGGGTAAGTATTCCTTATCCTATATTGATTATATTTCATGATTTTATGCCCATTTATATCATGAATCCGTGAAAGTTTGGAAGAAAAATTAGATTTTTATAAATTCTTCCAAAAACGAAAATTTAAGATTTGAAGGTCCATTTGGTATCGGAATTTGATAATTTTTGTATGGTTGGACTCGTCTCAGAATGGATGTTCGGATTTCATAAGTTTTTTCGAGATTCGAGATGTGGGCCCACTATCAATTTTTAAAGTGAATTTCGTATTTTATCCGGAAAATTAATAAATTCATATGGAAATAATTCCTATGATTCTTATTGAGTATATTGAATTGTTTGTGAATAGATTTGAAGCTTTTGGAGACAAATTTAAAAGGAAAAGCTGTGGTCGAGTAATTGATTGAAATTGCAAAGCGAGGTAAGTGTCATGGTTAACCTTGACTTGAGGGAATAGAACCCTTAAATTATTTGTTATGTGAAATGCATGTGAAGGCGAGGTGACGAGTGTCTATACGATGTCAAATTAATTGTTTGCATAATTATTTGAAAATCTTAAATTTATTTTAATACACGAATTAATTGTTATGATAATTGTATCTTTCCTATTCTTTGTCAAATCCTAATTCTTGAATTCCTGCAATAATTGCTACATGCGGATTTAATTTATGTGCATTAATTGCTACTTTACATTTAGCATATTAAATAGTAAACTGCATATTTTCTCCCTGATTTCCATAATAAATTGCTATTTGTCATTGTTTGTTTCATAATTAAATCATAATTATTGTATGCTTGTTGTCGTAAAAATTTTATATTAATTGTTGTATTTATTGGGGCAATTTCTTCTATAACAATTGGTAAATGGATATATTGGAGGAGCGGGTTGCACGCCGCAACAGAATTGATTGAAATAAATATATTGGGGAATCGGGTTGCCCGCCGCAACAAACTTATTAAAAGTCCATATTGGGGGATCGGGTTGCATGCCGCAACAGACTTATTAAAATTTCATATTGGGGGATCAAGTTGCATGCCGCAAAAGACTTATTAAAAGTCCATATTGGGGGATCAGGTTGCACGCCACAACAGACTTGTTAAAAGTCCATACTGGGGGATCGGGTTGCACGCCGCAACAGACTTGTTTAAAAGTCCATATTGGGGGATCGGGTTGCTCTCCGCAACATACTTATTTAAAAGTCTATATAAACTTGATTAAAAAGAATATATGGGAGGATTGAATATGAATATGTTGTGGGAGCGGATTGCACGCTGCAACAGAAATTGATTGAAATAATAATTGGTTATGACTGCTGATTTGGTTTCAACTATTAGAAATGAGTTACCTGATTTAATTTTATTATTGTGGTTATTACTATTATTGCGTATAGGTTAATGTAAGTGACTTGACTTAGCCTCGTCACTACTTCATCGAGGTTAGGCCCGACACTTACCAGTACATGGGGTCGATTGTACTGATACTACACTCCGCACATCTTGTGGAGATTTTAGAGTTGGTCCCAGTGGCGTACCATAGACTTGCTCAGATTTCAGCTACCCAGAGGAGACTTGAGGTATAACTGCACGGCGTCCGCAGTTCTGAAGTCCCCGTCTACTTTACTTTCACTGTGTATTTGTTTTCAGACAACTTTATTTTATTCAGACCTTTATTTGTATTATTCTAGAAGCTCGTGCACTTGTGACACCAATTCTAGGATGGTATTTAGACACCGTTATTTTTATGGATTATTAACTACATTTCAGACTTTACTTCTGCATTTGTTTCTTTATTATTAGTAAATTTAAAAATGATTTTAAAATGGATAATATTATTCTAACGATGGCTTGCCTAGCAAGTGAAATGTTAGGTGCCATCACGGTCCGAAGGTGGGATTTCGGGTCGTGACATTTCCCTTCTTCCTGAACCTCGTGATTCCTTTCATCGGCGAGACTTTCAAGAGAAGCTTCTCGCCCACCTTAAATAATAAATAACGTGCCTTCTTTTCCACGTAGCTCTTCTATCTGGACTGAGCTGTTTGGCGGCACTCTTGAATAAACTTTACCTTTTCCAAGGCATCTATAACGACCCGGTCGGTCGTTTTGAGAATTAAAGCCTCGATCCCCTAATATCTTTTTCCCCACATATGTTTTTGCTTTTGGGATTTGCCGGAATGATTGGTTATGAAATTCGGGGAGTTTTGGGACACTTAGACCCTAGTTGGGAGTTTAAACCTTAGAAATTAGACCGTAGTCAAAACTGTGTGAAGACGGATCCGTAATGGAATTCCGTCAATTTCGTTAGATCCATTGCATGATTTTAAGCTTAGGAGCACGTCCAGAATGTGTTTTGGAGGTCTGTAGTACATTTAAGCTAGAATTGGCGAAAGTTAGTTTTTCGGCAATTTCGGTCGATAGTGGAAATTTTGATATCGAGCTCGGAATGGAATTCCGAAAATGGCTGTAGGTTCTTAGTGTCATTTGTGACCTATGTAAAATTTGAGGTCATTCGGACTAGATTTGATGTGGTTCAGCGTCGTTCGCAGAATTTGGAAAATTCAAAATTCTTAGGCTTGAATCTGTGCTTAATTCATAATTTTGGTGTTGTTTAATGTGGTTTGAAGGCTCGACTAAGTTCGTATGGTATTTTAGGATTGGTTGGTATGTTTGGTTGAGGTCCCGGGGGCCTCGGGTGTGTTTTGGATGCTTAACAGAATGAAATTTGGACTTAGGAAAATCTGGTGCCTTTGCTGGTTTTGGTGTTTCGCACCTGCAGAAGGGAGGCCGCAGGTGCGGAGGGAGTGCGTAGATACGGAACTGGTGGGGCTGGTGATGGAGCGCATATGTGCAAGTTTGACTCACCTGTGAGTTCGTAGGTGCGCATGGGAAGCTCGCAGATGCGGAAATGGGTTGTCAAGCTGGGCTTGCAGGTGCGGCTGGTTGTCCGCAGATGCGGACCCAGCCCAAGTAAGTGGACTTCGCACCTGCGATGAGTTTGTCTGCAGGTGCGTGACCGCAGGTGCGGTCCTAGGTCCGCAGTTGCGGAAATCACTGGGTTGAAGAGGCAGATTCGAGGGTTTGAAATTGCATAACACAAAATTTGATTTGGAGCTCGGTGGGAGACGGTTTCTCGAGGAATTTTGAAGGAGAACTATTGGGTAACTAATTCTAACTCTATTTTGATCATAATAAATTAATCTATTATTGTTTTCCTCGTCTAATTAAGGAATTTGAGGGTAGAAGTTTGGAAATGGGGGGAAAAGGTTCACCCATTAAAAATCTGAGATTTGAATGGGAATTTGTCATCGGATTTAGATGATTCTTGTTCGAGTGAACTCGTGAGTGAATGGGTGTTCATAATTTGTAAGTTTTTCCCAATTCCGAGATGTGGGCCCGGGGAGACCTTTTGGGCGTTTTTCCTAATTTCACGCTTTAGCTTCGAATTAATTAGTTAAATTAGTTACTTGTAGTTATATTTATATTATGCAATTAATTTGAATAGATTCGGGCCATTTGGAGTCGGATACTCGTGGTAAGAACGTGATATCGAGTTGATTTGAGCGGTTGAGGTAAGTGGCTTGCCTAACCTTGTGTTGGAGATTTTTCCCTTAGGATGTTTGATATTAATTGATGTGTGGGCGCCGTGTATGTGAGGTGACGAGTAAGTACATGGGCTATTATTGCAAAAATCTCGTTTTTCCTTTTCTAAATCATAAATTGTTTTCCCTTATTAAATTGCACTAATATGTTTAATTGTTTAGCTTAGACTAGAAAAGCATGCTTACGTGTTTTAACTGCCTATTTGATATTCCCTATTTTCCTTAGCTGTGTTCAGTGTAAATTGTATAACTAGATTCCATATCTGTAATTCATCTTGCATTGCATATTTAAATTGGGACTACAGACGTATTCCAGGAGATCCCCCTGTCTTGCATATTTATTTTAGGACTACAGACGTATTCCGGGAAATCCCCCAGCACTGCATATTTATTTTGGGACTACAGACGTATTCTGGGAGATCCCCCAGCATTGCATAATTACTTTGGGACTACGGACGTATTCCGGGAGATCCCCCAGCACTGCACATTTACTTTGGGACTTCAGACGTATTCCGGGAGATCCCCCTGTACTGCATATTCATTCGGAACTACGGGACGGTATCCCGGGAGATTTGACATTGTGTTTAACTTGTTCTGAGCCGAGGGCTCCCTTAACTGTTAAATGTTTGAGAATTTTTTTTACTGTGTTACCGTAAACTTTACTTATATATTTTACTGTTTAATTTATTATATTTACTCCGGTAGGGCCTTGACCTGACCTCGTCACTACTCGACCGAGGTTAGGCTTGACACTTATTGGGTACTATTGTGGTGTACTCATGGCCTTTTCTGTACATGTTTTCATGTGCAGCTCCAGGTACGTACTATCAACCTCGGGGTTAATGCGTACTGCTGATTCTAGGAGACTTCAGCGTACTTCTGCTGGCGTCCGCAAATCCTCGGAGTCCCCTTCTACTCCCTCGCCTAGAGACTTTCTTTATTATCTTCAGACTTTTGTATAGAGCTATATAGATTATAGAAGCTTGTGACTTAGTAGAACTCTGAGTCTTAGAAAATTATTTTGTATATGCCGAGTGGTACTACTTTTGGTTATCCACAATATACTATCTATCTTTAAAATGTTGTGTTTTATTTATATTTTTCGTAATATTAGGCTTACCTAGTAGTAAAGACTAGGTGCCGTCACGACACCCTACAGAAGGTTAATTTGGGTCGTGACAGCATCCTTCACCAAATCAGTACAATATAACTTAGCCTCGGTGGGCTCAAACTATCTTATGGACGAACGACATCGCCGACCATATAAAGCATCAAATGGAGCCATCTCAATGCTGGATTGATAACTATTGTTGTAAGCAAACTTGGCCAATAATAAGGAACTAAGTGTTTCAATTTCAACCCGAATACTTCCCAATCCCAAACTAACTATCCCCGCAAGTCATAAAATAATAAAAGCACATAGAGGGAATCTTATTTAGGGGAACATGGATCTAGAAAGCAAAACAATCGGTTGGGTCGTTATAGGTGGGATACCATCAAAATAAAGTTTTATGAAAGGACTTAATAGCAAGAAATATAATTTCAGAGATATATACTACGGAATCTCATATATATATATATATATATATATACGGCTTGAGAAAATGATGGTGGCATAAAGATAGAATGTGTAATTCTTACGTTTAGCATTGTGAAGATGGTATATTTTGTGAAAAGTTATATAATGATATATGGATTTATCCTAAGGGAGTCATACTTGTTCAACATATTCAAGCATGAGATGAGAGGCGCAAGGTAGTCGTACTTGCTAGACCTGTATTAGAATATGCATTGAAGGGCGAAATATTAGAAGAGATTTCAACGGTAGAGTGAACATGAAAAAATGAAGTGCTAACTACAATGATATCGTAAGGGCGGAAAATAATGGCCCTTAGCATTCTATGTTGCAGTAAGTAGTGACGTGATACTTGTATACGAAAATAAACAAAGAAAGTTCCTATGAGTATAACTAATATATCATATTATCAAAATAATGAGCATATCGGTATAATGATGAAATAAAAGACAATGTACGATGAACGATTGAAGCGGTAAAATAGAGATTTCTAATTGGGGGATAAATAGACCGTAAAAGCAGGTGAGCATATAAATGGTCTGAGAAAATTTGTCCGAAATTGCAGTTAACTCTCTGAGTGGTAGGTAAGAGTTTCAAAATCCATTTACTCCTAAGTGGGGGAGTGTCTGAGTAAGTAGGTGTCACCTTTAAAGTGATGATTTATAGAAAAAAAAAAAAGAAGGAAAGATTATAGTTACTAAAAATAAGACAAATGAGGTATTATCAATAACCTTTATGATCAGAAGGGTACAGTTTTCATGAAGTGTTTGTACGACAATTACAACCTCATTACGAGCAATAGTTACGATGTTCTACATTAGGGATATTGAAAGTTATGTCTGATAGTCAAAGATTTAATGGGCAACTCGAATGTATTCCTACAACTTGGGGACATGTGCGATTTGAATTAAATTAGAGTATTGGCGGAGAATAAGGAAGTACTTTGAATTGTACATAGGATTAAGTGGAATAAGAGGGTATTTTAATGTGTACACACTTAGCACGAAGTGAAATAGAAAAGGGTAATGTAATGTGCATTCCTAAATGAGAAGAGACTCTTCTATATAAAAATAAAGTATGCCAGTAAAAAGAACGGGTTCAAAGAATAGAACTAATATTAAAAGGGTGCAAGTACCATCATGATAATGATGACTCTCGACTGTTGAAAGCTTATGGGCTATGGTAGCATGTCTATGGTGCACATGAAAATAAATGCAATCCCAATTTTTTGGTAGAAAAATATCAGTGGATACTCATTGGTGTCAAGGAATTGGTGAAAATTAAGAAATAGAACTAGAACACGGATGTTCGCAAGTAGGTGGCAAACTAGGGTCATAAAATCGAACGAAGTGAGTTGAATTATTTTTAGAGCAAACTTGCTGATAACAATATTTATCAAGTTATGAATGTAACATGAGCTCTAAAGGTATGAGCGAAAGTGGGGGTATGAAATTATCATATGATGGATAAATTTAAGACAAATATCTTATTAATCTTTGGAAGGAATAAAAGAACATTCCAAAATAGTTTTCATGATTAGAGAATATTAAAAGTCTTAAGATGGAAAACTTTTCGTGGAAACAGGATTCATAAAAGACAACCAGGTAATTTGAAAGTATTGGTTAAAAGAAAATTTTGAGACTATGAGTCGCAATGGATAATACAGGTACCAGGTGGGCAATATAACTTCGCTCTCACCAAGCATGAGCCATAGCTTCGAGGAAGCTGAGAATTTAGGCAGCATGGAAATGTGCCATTCTATATTATTCAAAAAAAAGGTGAAATTCGTAAAAGTGCCAATCATAGAGAGATTTTGATTTACTTGAAGATACATTTCTGATACAAGTTGGCGTATTCAAGATGAAAGACTACATATATGTTCAGTAGTGATATGGGCACTATATCGAGTGGCTATTATTAATATTGAGTAGTATGGAGGTATGTAAATACTCAAAGTACACAAGTATATATTTGATGCACTTATGGTATATGTAAGGTTGTGTGGGGTCTAAATAGTTCATCATGTTCTATATTGCTAGTTGTTGAGCTATATTGTTATTGGTGCCCGTGTGGGGGCTTGTTCTGGACAGGTTAAATATTTTGGATAGTCATAGATATAAGGGAAACTCTACTGAAATTTTTAAGAATTTGTAAAAATAGCCAAATTTTGAGGGTCATAAGTAAGTTGAGATTTTGGAAAGGAAGTATAAGACTCATATAGTCATAAGTGCCTAGGCATAATGGTTGAAGATAAAAGGATGGTAACTCTATGCTTAAAAGTGACTTGTAAAATATTTGAGGATGAATATTCTTAAGTAGGGGAGAATGTAGTACCCCGAAAATTTTTGAAATACTTAAGCGCTATTAAGAAAGTTGATGTGTATGCTAATTACATTATTTTGTGTGCAGACGAGGACTATTAATATGATGGATATTAAATGGGTTTGATAATAAGTGTACGAGGCATATTATAAGTGATGTAGGGTCTAAGGAGAGCCCTAAGTCTAAGTCAAGCTGGAAATTACATGATAGACTAAAGTTCCAAATGAGTACGCATAAGACCTAACTTTGGACGAGCATATCTACATATAACATTATATATATCTGTCAAATGAAATATCTTCGAGTCTAGTTTCTAACGCTTCAAACCGTTCGTCATTTGGACAGTCCTACAAGAAGTTATGATCAAATTATCAAAGGCTGGCAGTGAAGTACTGCCATAGTATCCGGGTCCGCATCTAGGCTTCGAAGAGGAGTGAACTGGGGATGCGAAGAATTCGAGACTGCGTTCGAAACCCAAAAATCTAGGCCTATAAATACCAAATCAGGGAAAGAGAGTATTTTGAGTATTGAGGGTTAGGGTTCTTGAGGTGAAAAGGTGATTTTAAGCTCAAATCAAATCCAATCAACTAAGGTAAGTTGTTAATGATGTTTTGGGTTAATTCTTACTCAATATACATGAGTTCAAACATCATTCTTATATCCAACTACTAGATTTAATCATCAAATCCTCAAGAATACAAAAATCTCCAAAGTTGTGATTTTTCAAGATTGATCTACTAGAGATAATTCCAATACTTCAAACACGTTTATTATGAGTAGTTAGAAGTATTTGAAGCATTTGTTACAAGTTTTAATGGTTGAAAGACTGGATTATAAAACTCTAATTCATGGCATGAATAGGTACTTTTGAGAAAATAAGAGAGAAGATAAATAGTAATCTTGGTGATGAAATTGATGAATACAATAAACCTATGAAATTATTTGTTAGAAAATGTTGAAAGTGATCATCTAAGTAATCACCCGAATTATATATTTTGCAAGTGTTGATTATGGAAGACGATGAATAGTAACTTGGTGGCATTGGACAATTGATGTAGGATCATTAATGACTTCGAATGGGTATTAAAATATAAGAATGAAGTTGAATGGTCTAGCATATAAATCTAGTTGGTGATTTGAGTTGTTAGAGGCTTGAAGCCAACTTATGAGCCATATATGGATATTAATAATATCTTAGGTCATATTTTGATGTAGTTAGGATATCTAATTGTAGATATCGACTTTTAGGTGATGTTTGAGCATTTTAACCAACGTTGGAACGATGGAAGAAGATTGAAAGCTTATGAATGTTTCTTGAGGGACTTTCTCTAAAAGCATGTTTCGAGTTAATACTTAAGTTGTTTGCAAATGTGCTTTCGTGCTTGTAGGAAAAAACAAATACGGATGTCTCCATGTACAAAAATATTATGTTGCATATGTCACGACCCCAAATACCCTCCGTAGGAGGCCGTCATGGCACCTAGTCTCTAAGACTAGGTAAGCCTATCAATGCGGAATAATTAATAGATATCTAAAATAAATAAACTGCAATTCAAATAATTACAACTCCCAAAACCCGGTAGAAATAAGTCACAAGCTTCTAAGAGTTTATCCTCAATGTCTCTATATATATCAAGGTCTAAAGAAAAATAAGGAAGCAACATAATAATGATAGAAGGGGACTCCGGAGTCTGCGGACGCTGGCAGATATACCTCGAAATCTCCGTGCACAGATTACTCACTAATGTCTGGGCTAGTAAGATGTACCTGGATCTGCACAAAAAGATGTGCAGAAGCATAGTATGAGTACACCACAGTGGTACCCAGTAAGTGCCAAGCCTAACCTCGGTAGAGTAGTGACGAGGTCAGGTCAGGCCCTACTGGAAAATAATAATGGCATGGTAAAATGTTTAACAATATAATAAAATAAAATGATAATGGAAATGAATCAAGTATTATGTTACCATTTAATTACACAAAATAATGGCAAATAAT
This sequence comes from Nicotiana tomentosiformis, assembly GCF_000390325.3. Classification (NCBI taxonomy): domain Eukaryota; kingdom Viridiplantae; phylum Streptophyta; class Magnoliopsida; order Solanales; family Solanaceae; genus Nicotiana; species Nicotiana tomentosiformis. The sequence goes on from NC_090813.1 coordinate 115,819,239, forward strand.
ACCTCGTGGAAACAAAATAGAATTCTTTTCAACTTTAAGAAAATCACAACAATAATCAAAGGCAATTGCGGCCATAAATCTATATCAATAAGGGCACTCCCGAGGTACCGCCTCGTAGTCCCAAATCATAAATAAATTCACAATATCTCATTTTCTTATATCACCGCGGGAGCCTTCACAATTTACTTTAAAGAAAATATTTTTCCCGAAATAGCATCCCGCGTTTTAGCCACCTTATCACAATGCATGACTTCTAGTAGTTTCCCCTACTAGCCACGCGTATCAAGCCACACTTATCTCACCGCATGCCTTTCAATACCCAGACCTTATACCATCGCATGCATTTCAATATCACAATATATCACAATTTGCACCTCAAGTGCCCAAATATTTCAATTTGCCAAAATAAATCAACAACAATATTTTTTCGTCACAAGATCGATTGAACACCGAGCTCAGTTTTACCAGTACACAGATAGTCCCTCGTTTTTCAGAGAGTAGGTGACGAAAAATGATACGAGCCTCAGATTCTCATTTCGATATATCCTGACGTAAGAGACACAAATACGACGTCAAATCCCTTAGTTTTTTGGAGAGTAAATGATGAGAAGCGATACGAGCTCCCGATTCTAACTCCGATAAATCATGACGACGAATTCATGACGTAAGTGATAAGAACAATTAAAACGTCCGGTCAGTCCATTCTTTAAGACATTAAATGTGTATCCGTTGATAGTTGGCCGCTACAGGATGCGAACCGCCATTTGAGAAAACTACTATCACTTACCTCAAGAAATCCCTCAAAAATGCTCTCAAGAAATCGCCATACCCGAGATCAAAATGTTACAAATGAGCAAAAATCGCGAACCCTTGCATTTAAGTGTTCTATCCAGAAATCCCACACCTGCGACGCCGCACCTGCGAAATTTCTATTGCAGGTGCAGAAATGATTTAAAGGGACTGGGTCCGGATCTGCGAGCAATGGGCCGCACCTGCGCGCCCGCACCTGCGAAATTCTTCCGCTTCTGCGATCCTCACGCTCTGGCCCCTTCTGCTTCTCCGCTTCATCTTCCGCATCTGCGGATGCGTAGATGTGGTTATACATCCGCACCTATGACCTTTGGCCTCTTCCTTCAAAACCGCACCTGCGTCCATTGGCTCGCTTTTGCGGGCTCGCACCTGCGGTCCATGTTGCGCAGGTGCGATTACACCAGGTGCAGCAGCTTCAGCTATTCTTCCGAAACCAAATTTGACCCGTTAACCATCCAAAACACACCCCGAGTCCCCCAGGACCTCAACCCAATATACCAACAAGTCCTAAAACACCATACGAACTAAGTCGAACCCTCAAATCACATCAAATAATGCTAAAAACATGAATCACCCTCCAATTCAAACTTAATGAACTACAAAGTTTCGAACTTCTACAACCTATCAAATCACGTCCGACTGACCTCAAATTTTGCACACAAGTAACATTCGACATTATGGACCTAATCCAACTTCCAGAATTGGAATCCGAACCCGATATCAAAAAGTCCACTACCAGTCAAAATCTCCGAAAATTTGACTTTCGACATTTCAAGCCTAAATCAGCTACAGACCTCGAATTTACAGTCCGGACACGCTCCTAAGTCCAAAATTACCCATCAGAGGTAACGGAACTGACATAACTCTATTCCGGAGTTGTCTTCACATAGTTCTGACTACGGTCAAAATCCTAAGACTTAAGCTTCTATTTAGGGACTAAGTGTCCCAAATTACTCCGAAACCACAATGACAGCCTCCCGGTAAGTCACGTAAGTAGAAAAAAGTATGGGAAAAATATTAAACAGGGGATCGAGGCTATTACTCTCAAAACGACCGGTCGGATCGTTACAGAAACACCCCTGGCTGGATTAGCCATAAACAGTACTGAGTGACCGAATAATTTGTGACTAGTATTTATATCAGGTCTTTCTACTGAGATGTCATATTCTTCATATCATGCAGTATTGATATATTTCACTTGTACTGAGTTTAACTGTTGAACTTGAAAGCATGCCTACATTTTTGTACCATTATTTATATTGGACGGTACCTGCGGAGCTCGTCACTACTTTCAGCCCAGAGGTTAGTCTTGTTACTTATTGAGTTGGTTGTACTCATACTACACTCTGTACCTCGTGTGCATATCCGGGTGCTTTCGGATACGGCGACTGTTAGATCTCAGAGTGCTATCAGTTGGAGATTATCAAGGTAGCTGCCTGGAGTCCGCTGACCTTGTATCTCCTTCTTTCAGTTATTGTATTGTTCTATACTCTCAGACAGTGCTTTATCAGTCAGTATTTATAATAGATGCTCATGTACTCAGTGACACCGGGTTTTGTGAGTGTTTATATTTGCGTTTGTCAGGTTTTCTTCCGCTTAATTTAATAATTATGTTTTCAAAGTTAAGAGATATGGTGATTTATTGAGATTGTTGGCTTTCTAAGTATTGAGATAGGCGCCATCACGACATGTGTGATTTTGGGTCGTGACACTGTCATAATACCGTAGTCAGTTCAACGAGAATTCTTCTCAAGCTCATACAACGCCAACCATAAAATATCCCAATCGCCTGCTAAGCTCGCATTCATTCTCTTAAAACTCATGTCAACTTTCTCAACCATATTCAAATTCAAATCTCAACACATACACCGTGCTGGCTATAAAGAAACTCTCTACTATCATTATAATGAACAAACCTACGTAGATTACTCCGCAGGGTATAACCCACCTGCTTAGCCTCAAATTGGTATCTTGTTATATCATTTCGCAATCACAATTACTTTGCAATCACTTAGTCTATCTGAGTCCAAACTCATTAATCAGACATGAGAATTTAATTTGTCCCAAAATTTAACAACGTGAACGATCCTTCAAAACATTCATACTCGAGACTGTACGTCACATCAAAATGAAAATCAAGCACCCAATGGCCTTTCCTTTACATTTCAAGGAAAAACTTCTCGTCGTATTCAAATCGTCTTAATACATCCCGCAGTTACATCATACTCATGACAAAGCAATTCCACCGCTCATCGAGCCACAAATTTCACTCGTAGAGACATTACCGGACATATGAGTCCAAATGCACAAGTTACAACTGAAGCTACCGAGCTTAAGCTGCGGTCCAACCATTGTCTCACGTCCTTCAGACTAGCCCATTACCAAAATACAGAATACACATCTCAAACCTCGGTCATGGGATCACAAGTCGGCGATGCACAACTGACACTGAGCGTTCACATGCGCATACGAATGCGTGGAAGGAATTCAAAGAGCTACGTTTAAAGCTTAATCAATTTCGTACAATAAGGAAAGAAAGATGGGAAATTATCCTAAATTTCCTGTAGCCTCTCGAAGATAAGTATGGACGTCATCATACCAATCCGCAAGACTCTACTAGACACTTGCTCATGACTTGTAAAACCTATGAACCTAGTGCTCTGATACCACCTTATCACGACCCAAAATCTAACTAGTCGTGATGGCACCTAACCCAACCCGCTACGTAAGCCAATTATCAACTATCCAATTCCAATAAAATTAATAAGGCAATTAATTAAAAGAAAATATATGAAACTAATACATTTCCCCAAGAACTGGTAGTACATGAGCTTCTAAGAATAAAGTATACAAAGTTGGTATGAAGTAAATACATCACCTGTTTGAAAAGTACATAAACGGAGTTTTATGAATCTAAGGCTACCATGCACAAGAGGCAGTTACAATCAGAATATAGGTATATCTTCAGATCCAGCTCCCAACGAATACAGCAATATTAGCAGCCAACATCTGCACACAAGGTGCAATAGTGTAGTATGAGTACAACTGACCACATGTACTCAATAAGTAACAAACCTAACCTTAGGTTGAAAGTAGTGACGAACTTGTACCAAGGTCAGAGTCCAACTCCAATAACCAACAACAGTTCATAACAACATAAGCAAGTAATAAAAGAAGTAACTCAAAAAATAAATGCTCAGCTAAATCATGACTTTTGAAAATAGTTCTGCCTTTCAAGTGTATCAGTGAAAATCCCAAGTCGTTTACCGAAGTTGCCAAAATATGAATAAGTTTGAAAACAGTAATTTTCCCAAAAATCCTTTCAATAATAAATAAGATGTTTCATTTTCTTTCCAGCTAGCCAGTGTAAAATCAATGCATCACTATTCCCATATATCAATATGTGTGAGAAGTCATGAATAACGTGATACCGTACAACATGAGGAAAATACATCTCCATGCCTGTATATCATGTGTGCATGTCAATGCAATATATCTCAGAGATGAACTCATGTACTCACACTCTCAGAGTACTCAATCTCACTTTCTCACACATTTCACTCATCATGCTCAATCACTCGGTACTGTATATGGCCAATCCGGCCTAGGAAAGATCCATCCCGGAATATACACATCAACTTATCATCAGTCACTCAGTACCGAGTAGGGCCAATCCAGCCCGTGGAGAAGATCCATATACAGATATAAAATGCTTCGGACAAGATCCATGTCCAGGGAAGATCCATCACTCAATAATATTAACCGCGCTCACTGGGGGTGTGCACAGACTCCGGAGGGGCTCCTTCAGCCCAAGCGCTATAATTCGCACGTACAACTCACGTGCCATAGTATCAATATTAGAATCAATCAGGCCCTCGGCCTCATTCAATCATCAATCTCTCCAGTTTCTCTCTCACGGGCTTACAATGTCATGAAACTAGCCCAAAAATGATGATATGATGTATTAATAAATAACAACAGAGACTGAGATATGATATGCATATGAATGCGTATGACTGAGTATGTAATGGAATGAAAGCAAATAACTCAACAGCAGAGATGATCCCAATGGGTCCCAGCAGAATAAGCATGTAGCCTAGACATGGCTTCTAACATGAATCACAACTTGATAACTCTAGTACGTAGAGATTCCAGATAAGTTCAGGTAACTACACAGTACCATAGAAATAACAGAGTCACAGTTAACACGATGCACGCCCACACGCATGTCACCTAGCATGTGCGTCACCTCAACACCAAACACATAACACATATTTTCAGGGTTCATACCCTCAGCTCCAAGATTAGAAGAGTTACTTACCTCGAACAAGACGAATCCAATTCCGAGAAAGATCAAAAATGCTCCAGAAATTCCATTATGCACGTATCAACTCCCGAACGTCTCGAATTTAGTCACAATTAAGTTGATTCAGTCCACACAATTATAGGAATTAATTCCATAATAAAATGATAATTTTCCCCACAAAATCCGAAATTACACTCCAAAAATCGCCCGTGGAGCCCATGTCTCGGAATCCGACAAAACTTTCAAAATCCGACAACCCATCCAATTACAAGTCCAACCATACTAATTTCATTCAATTACGACTCCAGATCGACTTTCAAAACTCAAAAAAATCATATTATGAATCTTTAGGCCAACACCCCCAATTTCCTCATTAAATTCATCAACTAATTGCTAAAAATGAAGATAGATTCATGGAATAAAATCACAACGGATTCAAGAACACTTACATCAAGTTGTGTGGAAAAATTCCTCTCTAAAGTCGCCCAAACCGAGCTCCAGGGTCCGAAAATGGGTGAAAAATCACGAACCCTCGAATTTAAAGGGTTCTGTCCAGTCAATCCGCATCTGCGGACAAGAGGTCGCATCCAAAACCTTCGCTTCTGCGGACGAAGCTCGCACCTGCGACAGTGGTCGCTTCTGCGACGCGCAAACCAGCAGCCTTCAACAATGCAATATGCAACGAAATTGATCTGAACCTCGTCCGAAACTCACCCGAGGCCCCCGGGACCTCAACCAAATATACCAATAAGTCCCATAACATAATACGGACCTACTCGAGGCCTCAAATTACATCAAACAAAGTCAAAATGACAAATCATATTCCAATTCCAGCCTAATGAACTTTGAAATTTCAAAATTCTACAAACAACGTCGAAACCTATCAAATCAAGTCTGATTGACCTCAAATTTTGCACACAAGTTATAAATGACATAACGAAGCTTATTTTCATTTTCAGAATCGGATTCTGACCCCGATATCAAAAAGTCAACCCCCGGTCAAACTTCCCAAAAATACAATTGTCGCCATTTCAAGCCTAATTCCAATACGGACCTCCAAATAATTTTTTGGATATGCTCCTAAGTCCAAAATTACCATACGGAGCTATTGGAATCATCAGAATTCAAATCGGAGATCGTTTATACATAAATCAATATCCGATCGACTTTTCTAACTTAAATTTTAAATTACGAGACTAAGTGTCTCATTTCAGTTCAAAATCTCTCCGTACCCGAACTAACTAATCTGATAGGTCATAATACCGCTATAAAGCACAAATAGAGGAGTAAATGGGGGAACGAAGCTGTAAGACTCAAAATGACCAGCCGGGTCATTACATCTTCTATGACTGTAAATTTAAAAGCTAAAAGGATTTTTATTTATTTATTTTCAAAAATTTCTTTAGTACTTTATGTATTTAAAAATTTTAAAAAAAATTGGATGTTCCGATTACACAACGTGGTTCCTCACAGCTAAGAGAGGAGAATTATTTTGCTGGTGATGATGTAGGAGGAACGAGTAGATTCATAAATATTTTGGGGAAAGAATATGGGAAGTTCATGCCTTTTACTGTTTAGCCTATATAGTATTAGGCTATGTTGGTTGTTGTTATTAATGTCGTCTTTCTTTTGTATTGTTGTTAAAAGTATTCTGGGAAGCTTTTGGATATATATATATATATATATATATATATATATATATATATATAACTGGTGTAAAATATTTTGTTATTAGTAAATATTGAAGTGTAGTTGTGGTACTAGTATATGCACTTTATCCTAATTTTAGCTACTTTATTTGGACTTTGCTGCTCTAATATATTGATAACGTAATTTGTTTTTGGTGAGTATTGAAGAAAGAAACAGGTTATAGAGCTGGATGCTTAAGCAACAAAGCACTCTTCAATGCTTGGGTAGTACCTATCAAGCGCAACAGTTAAATAACCACACAAAAGAAAAAGAAAAAAAGAGTTTAATTTTTCGTAAATAAAGTACTACTTGTTATGAATATATTATATTATGGATATTCATTTAGTTCTCCGTTGTAAATAAGGTTCCTGAACAAGTTTATCCATATGAGACTCCGCCATAAATATGTTTATCTATTTAGTACTCTATTGGAAATAAGCCTCCTGAAGAAGCTTATCCTTTCGGTACTCCGCTATGGATAAATATTACCCATGATAGAAGATTATCTATATCTGGCACAACAGTTTAGAGCAGCAGCTTACACAGCAGCCTGCAGTAGCAGCTTACACAATAGCTTCCTTTCTTCTATAAATAGAGGAGAATTCAGTTCATTATGTACAGAAATTTGAAGTTTGAATAATATATCAGTTTCTCTCTATACTTGTCTTTACTTTACAGTCTTTATTTTATAACACGTTATCAGCACGAGACTCTGCCATCTCGAGAAAATACTTTGAAAGTATCAGAGGTACGAACTTTCTTTTTCTAAATAATGTCAAATCTTTCTAAACTTGAGTTTGTTTCCCTGGATATATCGGGCAAAAGCTACATGTCTTGGGTACTTGATGCCGAAATTCATCTTGATGCGATGGGTCTGGCAGACACCATCAAAGATAAAAAATCAGGCATCAAACCAAGACCGTGCCAAAGCAATGATATTCCTAAGCCATCACCTTGATGAGGGCCTGAAAATGGAATATCTTACTGTTAAAGATTGAGTCATACTGTGGAGTGATTTGAAAGATAGATATGACCACCTGAAGATGGTCGTTCTTCCACATGCACGTTATGATTGGACTCATCTAAGGCTACATGATTTTAAATCTATCAGTGAGTATAATTCTGCTATGTTCAGAATTATTTCCCAATTGAAACTATGTGGTGATAATATTACTGATCATGATATGTTGGAGAAAACTTTCACCACTTTTCATGCCTCGAATATGCTCCTGCAGCAGCAATATCGAGAGATGGGATTTAAAAAGTATTCTGAACTTATCTCACATCTTCTTGTAGCCGAGCAACATAATGGGTTATTAATGAAAAACCATGAAAGTCGACATACTGGTTCTTGTCCATTCTCTAAAGTGAATGAGACGAACTTCCACCAAGCTAAACGTGGAAGAGGATGTGGCCCCAGTCGTGGTCATGGCCGTGGTTGGGGAGGAAACTCTAATCGTGGTAATAACAATGCACCAAAGAACCCTCCTCACCACCAGCAGTGGAAAAGGAAGGAACAAAAGCATGAAGCGGTGCAAGCAGCAAAGCCAGAAAATGCATGCTATAGATGTGGAGGAAAAGGGCACTGGTCACGTACATGCCGTACGCCAAAGCACCTGGTTGAGCTATATCAAGCTTCCCTGAAGAAGACAGAGAAAAATGTTGAAGCAAATTTTATTTCTGAAGATAATTTAGACTTCATGCATTTGGATGTAGCTGATTACTTTGCACTCCCAGAAGGAGAAACAAGTCATGTGATCGGTAGTGAATCTGTAGAGATGTAAATATTTTAATTTTTGTCATTTGTAGTAGATAGTATAGTTATGTAATTTTTGTAAATAAATAAAAGTTATAATGTTTACTATCATATTTATTTTGTTTATGTCATTTTGAAGAATATGGATAATCCTCAAATTATGTTTGGATCAAAGACCAATCATGAAGATATTTGTGTAGTTGATAGTGGAACAACTCATGCCATATTCAAAGATCAGAAATACTTTTCTTATTTGCATAAGGAAAAAGCAAATGTTTCTACAATTTCTGGTAATATAAGTTTGATTGAAGGCTCCGGAAGAGCTATTGTATTTCTGTCTAAGGGAACAAAACTTATTATCGACAATGCATTGTACTCCTCCAAGTCCCGAAGAAACTTGTTGAGTTTTATAGATATCCGCCGAAATGGGTATCATGTTGAGACAATAGATGAAATGAATATGAAATATCTTTGTATTACAAAGAATATTTCTGGCCAGAAATGCATTGTAGAAAAGTTACCAACTTTATCTTCTGGCTTATACTATTCAAAGATTAGTACAGTTGAAGCACACTCTATCGTAAACCAAAAGTTTACTGATTCAAATATTTTTGTACTTTGGCATGGCCGTTTGGGCCATCCTGGATCAATAATGATGAGACGAATTACTGAAAATTCGAGTGTGCATCCATTAAAGAACCTGAAGATTCTTACAAATAATGAATTTTCTTGTGATGCTTGTTATCAAGGCAAAATGATCACTAGACTATCACCAATGAAGGTTGGCATTGAGTTCCCTACCTTTTTAGAACGTATACATGGGGATATATGTGGACCTATTCACCCACCAAGTGGGTCGTTTAGATATTTTATGGTCCTAATATATGCATCTTCAAGATGGTATCATGTGTGCTTATTATCATCTCGCAACCTGGCATTTGCAAAGTTATTAGCCCAAATAATTCGATTAAGGGCACAATTACCAAATTATCCTATAAAAGCTATTCGCCTTGATAATGCTGGAGAATTCTCATCTCAAGCTTTTGATGATTACTGCCTATCAGTTGGGATAAAAGTTGAACATCCTGTAGCTTATGTTCATACGCAAAATGGCCTTGCAGAGTCATTCATTAAACGACTGCAATTGATAGCAAGACCACTACTTATGAAAACAAAATTGCCCACTACTGTTTGGGGCCATGCTATCTTTCACGCAGCATCACTTATCCATTTCAGACCAACACATTATAATAAATATTCTCCGTCACAATTAGTTTTTGGTCATGAACCAAATATTGCCCATCTAAGAATTTTTGGATGTGTTGTATATGTGCCAGTAGCACCACCACAGCGCAGTAAGATGGGCCCCCAAAGAAGGTTAGGAATATATATTGGGTTTGAATCACCCTCTATTATTCGCTATCTTGAACCATTGACGGGAGATTTATTTACTGCTCGATTTGCAGATTGTCGATTTGATGAAACAAATTTCCCACAATTAGGGGGAGAGAAAAAGGAAATCAAAAGAGAAATTGTGTGGAAAGTTTCATCATTATCTCACTTTGATCCACGTACCCCTATATGTAATCAGGAGGTCCAGAAGATTATCCATTTACAGAATATAGCAAATCAAATGCCAGACGCATTTACTGATTTGAAAAGGATAACTAAGTCACATATCCCTGCAGAGAATGTGCCTATCCGAATTGATGTCCCAGCAGGACCAACTATTAGCATGAGAGCTAGTGAACCTAAAGCACGCCTGAAGCATGGTAGGCCTATGGGTTCTAAGGATCGAAATCCTAGAAAAAGAAAATCGACAAATGATCAAAATGATATTATGAAGGGATCTCCTAAAGAGACCCAAGATCTGATTAGTTATGAGATTCCTGAAGAAATCAATAAACCCGAGACTCAAGTGAGCGAGGAACTTTTAATAAGTTCTACTGGTGATGGAATTAATTTAAATCGATCGGAAATAGTGGTGGATAATATTTTTGCATATAATGTTGCACTTAACATTATGCAAGATAGTGAGGATTTTGAAGCCCGATCTGTCGAAGAATGTCAACAAAGATCTGATTGGCCAAAATGGCAAGGGGAAATTCAATCAGAATTGAACACACTTGCTAAAAGAGAGGTCTTTGGACCAGTAGTCCAAACACTTGCTGGTATAAAACCAGTTTGTCATAAATGGGTTTTTGTGCGAAAAAGGAATGAGCAAAATGAAGTTGAAAGATACAAGGCTCGCCTTGTCGCACAAGGATTCTCACAACGACCTGGAGTCGATTATGAAGAAACATATTCACCCATTATGGATGCCATAATATTTCGATATCTCATCAGTTTAGCCTTACGTGAAAGGCTTGAAATACATCTAATGGATGTGGTTACAGCTTATCTGTACGGGTCACTTGATAATGAAATTTACATAAAAATACCTGAAGGATTTAAAATGCCTGAAGCATATTCAAAATCTCGGGAAATGTACTCAATCAGATTACAAAGATCTTTGTACGGTTTAAAGCAATCTGGGCGCATGTGGTATAATCGCCTCAGTGAATATTTGCTGAAAGAGGGTTACATAAATGATGTTATTTGTCCATGTCTTTTTATAAAGAAAATGGCTTCAGAATTTGTTATACTTGCTGTTTATGTTGATGACATAAATCTTGTTGGAACTTCAGAAGAGCTCCAAAAGGCAATTGAATATCTTCAGAAAGGATTTGAGATGAAAGATCTTGGGAAGACAAAACTTTGTCTTGGTCTGCAAATTGAACATTTAGCAGACAGGATCTTTATCCATCAATCTGCCTATACAGAAAGGGTCTTAAAACGCGTTTACATGGACAAAGCACACCCATTGAGTACACCAATGGTTGTTCGATCACTTGAAGTGAATAAGGACCCGTTCCGACCTCCAGAAGAGGATGAGGAACTCCTGGGTCCTGAAACACCCTATCTCAGTGCAATTGGTGCACTTATGTATCTTGCTAATGCTACAAGGCCTGACATAGCATTTTCTGTTAATTTACTAGCAAGATATAGCTCTTCTCCTACACGGAGATATTGGAACGGGATTAAGCATATATTGCGATATTTAAAGGGAACTCTTGATATGAGTTTGTTTTATGCTAACAAAGATAGTGCAAATCTTGTTGGTTATGCAGATGCAGGTTATTTATCTGATCCCCATAAAGCTAGATCTCAAACCGGGTACGTATTTACATGTGGAGGTACTATCATATCATGGCGCTCCACAAAACAATCTATTGTTGCTACTTCTTCAAATCATGCTGAAATAATAGCTATTCATGAAGCAAGTAGGGAATGTGTATGGTTGAGATCAATAATTCATTTTATTCGAGAAAAATGTGATTTGGAATGTGAGAAAAGACCCACAATTTTATACGAAGACAATATTGCATGCATAGCCCAATTGAAGGGAGGATTTATAAAAGGAGATAGAACGAAGCACATTTCACCAAAATTATTCTACACACACGATCTTTAGAAAAATAGTGACATTGATGTGCAACAAATCCGTTCAAGTGACAATCCGGCATATTTATTCACCAAATCTTTACCAACTTCAACTTTTGAGAAGATGGTTTACAAGATTGGAATGCGGAGACTTAAATATTTGAAACAATGTTTTCATCAGGGGGGTAAAATACGCGATGTACTCTTTTTTCCTTATTAAGATTTTTTCCCACAGGGTTTTCCTTATAAGGTTTTTAATGAGGCAGTTAACAATGCGTATTACTAAATATGTGTACTCTTTTTCCTTTACTAGGATTTTTTCCACGGGATTTTTTCTAGTAAGGTTTTAACGAGACACATTATCTTTAATGAACATCCAAGGGGGAGTGTTATGAATATATTATATTATGGATGTTAATTTAGTACTCCGTTGTAAATAAGCTTCCTGAAGAAGTTTATCCATATGAGACTCCGCCATAAATATGTTTATCTATTTAGTACTCTATTGGAAATAAGCCTCCTGAAGAAGCTTATCATTTCGGTACTCCGCTATGGATAAATATTACCCATGATAGAAGATTATCTATATCTGGCACAACAGTTTAGAGAAGCAGCTTACACAGCAGCTTACAAGCAGCTTGCAGTAGCAGCTTACACACCAGCTTGCAGTAGTAGCTTACACAGCAGCTTCCTTTCTTCTATAAATAGAGGAGAATTCAGTTTATTATGTACAGAAGTTTGAAGTTTGAATAATATATCAGTTTCTCTCTATACTTATATTTACTTTACGGTCTTTATTTTATAACACTACTTATATATAATTCTCTTTCATGGGCAAAATAAGATCTCTTCATTTTTTTTAAAATCAACTCTTTTCTTCTTGAATCACAACTTCCAAGTTTATTATTCTGATTTTGTGAAAGCAATTATTTGCATTTTCAACTCAAGAAATCATTGGAATTGAGAAGAGTTATGAAGATCAAGAGGTAGATTCAAAAATTCTTTACTAGAACTTGCGCAGAATGTTGTCAAGGCGAAATAATAGTTGACACTAATTTTTGAAAAATGAATTAGGCTTTCTTTGATTTCTTACTTTTAGGCTGAAAATGCAACCAAAACTAAAAAAAAATGCATCCCTAGTACCCAACTTTGAATTCTGTAAACCATTCTTTCTTGTCACACCGCAATCTGAACCAGTAAATTATAGATACCCATATATTTGTAATTACTTCTTCCTAATTATTTCTTTTCAGCTGAAAATTCAAAGATGGAGCTTATTAAAAAAAAAAGAGAAAGGAAAAAATGGCGGCAGAAAAGGCATACAAACAGTATACGTATAGATTCTTCATATATATAGAAAATCTCTATTGTACAGAAAGTATTGTTCCAACAAAACAAAAGTGGAAATTGCTTCAAATTTTCAGATTATATATTGATTCAATAGATTAAAAAAAAGGTCACTATAAATATTCCTTTTATCCTACCAGTCTGAAGCTTAGCAGTACAAACCGAAAAAGCCCTAAAAATTTTCAGAAAATAGTGTTTAAACTACATTAATGGCGATTTACATAATGATCAAGCCTATGGATAAAGAAGAACAATTCTTATTGACGGTGGCCATAAATTTATTAATTCTTAAGAGTCATAGGAAAAAGAAATAGAAGTTCTTGCCAAACAAAGATGGAATCATAAGCAAGGTAAATGTTTTGTGAGGTTGAAAAGGTTAATCAATTTTTGGAAATGAGGAAATCCTTATCTTGAATAAATTTTCTCTCCACAAGGAAAATAATGATTTTTGAACATAGTTGTTCAAAAAAAAATATTTTTTCCTCGAGGACGAGTAAAAGTTCAAGTGTGGGGGAATATGATGAATATAAATTATTCGTGTATTTTCATACGTATAAATAAGGATTTTTAAATAAAACATGAATAAATATATTCTATTCTCCTATATTTTCTAACAAGTTTTGCAGAGGAAAGAGGACTACAAGCAAAATAAGGAGGAAAAAGAGCAATGCACGTGGTAAACAAGAGTGAATGTAACTTTGAAGTCATAACATCAAATTTTGAAGTCACAACATCAAGTTTTGAAGTCACAACATCAAGACTTAAAGTTGCAACATCATCTCACCTTTGCTACACATTTTCTATAAATAGGCACTCATATTGTATTGCGAGGGGGAGAGTCCTATTGGGTAGAGAAGAACTACTCTTGGTCTGTCACGACCCAAAATCTCACCACAGGCGACGTAATGGCACTTAGTCTCTAAGACTATGTAAGCCGATTATAATTACAATTCAAGCCATTTTTTTAAACATATAATTTAATACACGTGTCGAAACCAATAGAGGAGATAATTACAAACAACCTCTCAAGACTGGAAATACTGAGTCACGAACTCTAACTGAATACATGAAATGATCTCAAGGATCGAATACACAATATTGTTTGAATAATGATTAACAGTACAATAAAATAAAAAGACTCCAAGGGGCTGCAACGGCCAAGCAGCTCTATCTTGAATCCTTGCAATCCCACTCTAACTTTATCCGAGTCCGATATCTCCAATATCTGGCTCTGCACAAAAATGGACAGAAGTGTAGTATGTGTACACCGTAGTCGGTACCCATTAAGTATCAAGACTAACCTCGGTAGAGTAGTGACAAGGTACAATCAAGACACTCGCTAATCTAATAACATGTGCAATATAGTATGCAAAAGTAATAGAAATCAAATAGATGTGATAGCAACAATAATCAACTAGTGATGTAAACAAGGCAGGAAAACTCCATAAATATTGCTCAAACCAAAAATGAACACAAGTACAACAAATAATCAAGTTTTTTAAAATATACATCTTTCATCTATAAGTTTTTCAATTGAAATCCTTAGAATATAATCATCTCCAATAAATATATTTCGAATATACTTCTTTCAATTATATATCCTCAAATATAATTCTTTCAAATAAATATCTTTCGAATATAATTGTTTCAAATAATATCCTTCAAATATAATTCTTTCAAATATATATCTTTCGAATATAATTCTTTCAAATAATATTTTGAATATAATCCTTTCAAATAAAAGTCACATTGTGACACCTCATCTCATAATCATACAATACGGGTCTCAGCCCATTTTCATATTTCCACGGCACCTCGTGCCAATATTTCTATCACAACTGCACGGACAACTCACGCGCAAATATCATCATCATTTACTCACGACACCTCGTGCCCACATTTCATATCATAACTACACGGACAATTCACGTGCCACAAATAAATTCATCACATTTTCCCGGCATCTCGTGCTCATATCATAATTCGCCCGACCATATTTACTGGTTCACAATTTCAACATATATCTGACTATTATCAAATTTATTGAATTTATAAAAATAAATAGCACAATATATAAAAGAAGTCACAAGAAAATCATAACATCACATAAAAATCACCAACACATTAATCCCACTTCATCATATATCACCCTGACCATGGCCACCCTTTTTCCTCCGTCCTGACAATATCTATAGCCACACTTATCGCTACTATAATATTCTATCTTATCGCTCCGCCCAGATAATATCCCAACACACATAACCACAATAAAATGTCACCCTTATACCCATATAATATCAACAGTGGAATGTCACCCTTATCTATCGCATAACAGTAACCAAAATCACATAACAATTCACACGGATGTTACCACGACAATACAAAATAACAGTTCATATTATAAATTACTTATAGGCCACAACCAATTCCAAAGATATAATAAAATTAATTAATTTCACAGCAAATAGCCCACGGCTCTACACAACGTATATAAAATCTCGAAAACAACAAGGAAGGAAAATTAACTCAGCATAAGACAACACTTTCTTTAGTCCAAGTTTTTGATAAATATATTAATACCTCAATTTAAACTTATTTAATTAATTATTTGCATATGAAAAATCCATAATGTGATTATTTTCAAGAAATATCAAATCAACAAACACGCGAAATTCACATAAAAATCCAAGTGAAAATCACACCAAATTATCATATAAAATACAAACTCGACAAACAAGGAATGAGGCATGATAAATCAAGGATTTACTATGTTCCAACAAATTTCCAATTTAATACATAAGGGCGTCTACGAATTTCAGCCAATATAATTTGCACATCTAAACCAAGTACGTACTCGTCACCTGACGTACATGGTTTTCAATTATACAATGCCTAAGGGGTAATTCTCTCACTCAAGGTTAGACAAGATACTTACCTTTTTGAAATTATGCCGATATTCCAAAATAGTTTTCTCACGTGAATTAACCTCTGGACGGCTCCAATCTTTCTTGAGCCTTCCTTACATTATTACGAGATTCTGAAAATCCTAGCAACTTCAATCTTCATTATGGAATAGGTTCCCCCAATGTGTACAGCAAGAAACATAGCTTCGAAAATCTCAAATGAGCTTATCAACCTTAAACTGGAATCGATGACCTCGAACGGGCTCAACTCGAACTTGCTCCGAAATTTCTCAAATGAGCTTCTCGATTTTTTTGGAGATGGAAGGCTTAATTTTAAGACTGTTTTGCAGCTGTATTTTGTGGAGTTCATGGCTGGATCTTGCCGGAGTTTAGAAGCGATTCATGGTTGATTTTGGGGATGGTTTTGAGTCATTTGGAGTCTGTTTTGGCTGAAAATTTGAGGTCGTTTTGGAGCTGCATTTTGGACGATTTCGAGGTTGTTTTTGGATGGTTTTCGGCTGGTTATTTTCAGCAGTTTTGGGGCTGATTGGAGCTACTGTTGAGCTGATTTTTTTGTGAGGAAAAACAATTGGGTTTGGATGAGTTTAATCAACGGAAAGGATGAAATTTGGTGCTGGGATTTTGAGGTTGGTTCTTCGGTGGTTCTTTTTGCAGTATTTTAATATAGTTTATGTCACGGCCCAAAATCTGACATGTCGTGATGGTTTCTATCTCAAACTAGGTAAGCCGATAACATCAAAAACCCCTGATTTTCTTTAAGTTTGAAACATATAATAATTAAATACAATACAAAATCCCACAAATACTGATACGAACACACCCCAAAACTTGGTGTCACTGAGTACATGAGCATCTATATATTACAAGTATGGAGAGTACGGTCTATAATAATCTGAGACCAAATGCAATAAACAAAAAAAAGATAGGGAAGGAGAGACAAGGTCTACGAAACATAACAGCTACCTCTGAATCTCCGAAAAATTGACTGTGTGAAAGAATCAACACCCACGGTATCCCCAATCACCTGGATCTACACACGAAGTGCAGGAAGTATTATGAGTACAACCGACTCAGTAAGTAACAATAATAAATACGAAACTGAAGATAGTGACGAGCTACACAGTGATAGTTCATTTTCAGTAATTCCAACAGAGAATAGACATGCTTTCAAATTCAGCAGTTTAAGTCAAATCAATTTATACAGTTCAAGTTCATGTAATCCGGATATAAAATCTTTCAGAGAGTTTCACAACAATGACAAATAGCAACTATACAACAACAAATGAAAAACAAGTACAACCTCTCAGGGAAACAATCACACAACTCGTCACAACAGCTCAACCACTCGGCTCTCAGCACTCACGCTTAATGGGTACCCGTGCTCACTAGGAGTGTACAGACTCCGGAGGGGCTCATACAGCCCAACTGCTATAATCCGCACGGACAATTCACGTACTGTACGGATAACTCACGTGCTATAGTATCAATATATGGATCCGCACGGACAACTTACGTGCTACACGGACAACTCACGTGATGCATAGACAACTCACGTGCTATAGTATAATAATACCTAGATCCGCACGGACAACTCACGTGTTATAATAATATCTCACAATCAAGCTCTCAGCCTCACTCAGTCATAAATCTCTCCAGTCTCTCGGGGTCTCAATAGTCATGATAATCAACCCAAATAACAATAATATGATGCATCAATAATGAACAATAGAGACTGAGATAAAATAAATAAGTAAATTATGACTGAGTACAAAACAATAATTTAGCAGATAATTCAACATGTACACGACCTCTGTGGGTCCCAACATTACAAACATATAGCCTAAACATGGTTTCTAACACGACTTACAGTCAAATTTCCACAACACATAGAGAGCATATAGCTAACAAGAAGTTATTCAACTTTATAGTTTTACGGGACGGACCAAGTCACAATTCCCTCGGTGCACGCCCACACGCCCGTCACCTAGCATGTGCATCACCTCCAAAATAATCACATGACATAAAAATTCGGGGTTTTATACCCTCAGGACCAGATTTATAACTGTTACTTACCTCAAACCATGAAATTCTTATTCCGCCAAACCTTTGCCTCGCGAATTGGCCTCCAAACTCCTCGAATCTAGCCAAAAATAATTCGATTCAGTCAATAAAATTTATTGGAATTAATTCCATAAGAAAATGCTAATTTTCCATAAAAATCCGAAATTTAGCTCAAAAATTTCGTAACCCGACAAAATTTACAAAATTCGAAAGCCCAATCAACCACGAGTCTAACCATACCAATTTTACCAAAATCCGACCTCAACTCGACCCTCAAATCTTCAATTTAAACCAAAAAGATTTTCTAAATTTTCCAACTTAATTCACCCATTAAATGATGGATTTAAAGGCATAATCATAGAAATTAATCAAAACTGGATAGGAATCACTTACCCCAAACACTTCTTCGCATTCGCGATGCCTTCCTACCTCTGCCTTCGTGTTCCCGAGACACAAGTTGCGTTCGCGAAGGCTTAGTGCCAGGCAGGCCCCATCTCCCTTTCCTCTTCGCGATCGCGTCAGCCTACTCGCGTTCACGTAGGCTTCCCCAGTCTCTTCTTCGCGTTCACGTCTCCTAGGTCGCGTTCACGATGGGTAAATCCCAGCAGCCCAAATTCCTTCTTCGCGAACGCGTGAGACCCTTCGCGTTCGCGAAGAACAATACGAGATATCAGTTCCAGCAGTTACAAAACAAGGAAAAATTATCTCAAACCATCCCGGAACTCACCCCAGGCCCCCGGGACCTCAACCTAATCTACCAACAAGTCCTAAAACATCATACGAACTTAGTCGAGTGTTCAAATCACATCCGACAACATTAAAACACGAATCACACATAGATTCAAGCCTAATGAACTTTGAAATTTCAAGTTTCCACAAACGACGCCGGAATTTATCAAATCAAGTCCGATTGACCTCAAATTTTGCACACAAGTCATAAATGACATAACAGACCTATTAAAATTTTCAGAATCGGATTTCAACCCCGATATCAAAAACGTCAACCCCCCGATCAAACTTTCCAAAAATTCGACTTTCGCCATTTCAAGCCTAATTCCTCTACCGACCTCCAAATAATTTCTCCGACACGCTCCTAAGTCCAAAATTACCATACGGAGCTATTGGAATTATCATAATTCAAATCTGAGGTCGTTTACACATAAGTGAATATCCGGTCCACTTTTCCAACTTAAGTTTTTAATTATGAGACTAAGTATCTCATTTCACTATGAAATCCTTCCGGACCCGAACTAACTAACCCGTAAGTCATAAATCAATTCTAAGGCATAATTGAGCAGTAAATGGGAAAACGGGGCTGTAATACTCAAAATGACCGGTCGGGTTGTTACATTCTCCCCCACTTAAACATACGTTCGTCCTCGAAAGTGCCTAGAGTTGTTTCTAACCTTCAAATCTCTATTCCGTCGTACCACACACATACCCGGGGGTGATATCACGTCACCCTATTCTATATAGGCCTTACCACACAACATAACTGAAAATCATTAATTTAACCTTAGCCCAAAAACCTTGGAGCCAAATTTCTAACATCCAGAATTCTTTTCAAGACCTGAATCTCACATCTACACACTGTATAAGCCTGAACAAGTTGTATCCAGCCATAACGATAATTCCAGATATAATCGCATAACATACTACACAACTCGTATACTCGTAACACCATTTATGATCACAATAACTACTCAAAACCAACCAAGTACTAGTATAAAACCTCATATCAAGCCAAACCTCGTTCCAAAAACCTTCGTACACTACTGATAATAAAAGAAACATGCAGAAATCTCATGACCCATTATCAGAGCAAAAAGTCATGGAGCTCTCTCACCCCAACTAGAACCATAAATACTTTTTAAGCCGACTTTCAGTATTATCCTCCTGAATTTACCGTAATCAACCTGATAGTACCCATTCTAAGTCCAATGACCTTATACTATTAAATACAACTATCCCACAGGCACGCCCCATCAATATAACTCCAGCCACAACTGCGCAATCCGTGCACCTAATTATGGGAGATGTCTCAAGGAAGAGAACCATATTGCAAGTTCAACAAGCACCACCACAACCACAATGTTACAACCAACTCCTCAAATTTCGTGAAGAGGATAATCGTAGGTGCATATGCACAATTATAGAGAAAGAAAATTAATGAATCAGATAAATTATCATAAAAATAAAATTCCCACACATGGCACGGACAACTCACGTGCCAATAATTTGAATCGCCTGGCATGGTCACAGGCCTCCAATCCCAGCATATCATACATGAGCAATTAAACAAGTACACTTGTATATGATAATGAAATATGATCCTCATGCTCTTGGACTGGTATAAATAGCACGCCATAGTGTAAGCATGTGCAAAGTCTGCTATCACACATCAAATCGGCAATTTTTAACACAGAATTAGTAACTACCCCGTTTATTTAATATATCATCTTCCTTGTAACCTCAAGTATAGACCAGATAGTTCTCAACAAAGGTACGAATACGGGAAACATTATAACTTTACGCTTAACAGTCAACTCTAGGCATATTATAGCCTAAGCACTCTTCCAAGTATGAATACTTGCTCTAATGCCCACACATGGGCTCAAACCTCACATATATGCGCACTCATAGTGCATAGCTATCACAATAATTAACGCAACTAGTGTCTCCACCGAGTTTTAAATAAAATAGTCACTTCAAATAGGTCGTAACCCCGAAACAATATACTTCTGAGAACTCCCAGTATCCAAATTCATCGAACACATGAATCACTGTAATTGATCTCAACTCCAGCACGAAAATGACTAACACATCTTCCATTCACGATAATCCCATGAGGAATACTTTCATAATTCTTCTGTGCCACATAGAAACAATTTGAATATCATCAGCCTATCAACCAGGTGAGTACTGCAATACCGATGAACATCCATAAGTCAAAACACAATGCGCCTTCTGAAATGCTCACCCTTCTCAGGCATTATCGAGTTGTTATAACATTCATCGAAATATCTGAAACTGACTATGTTGTCCAACATTCGTTACCTTCTCTTTAAGACTGAACTGTCACCTTCTATATGTAAATCCTAATCCCGCACAACACACCACATCTATTATGCCATCATGTGAAAAGAACAATAATCCCATTATCAACTCTGAGTCACCAGCAAATTACATACCTTATTAATTAGAAACCTCTCTCTTGCTTCTTTCCTGGAGAAAATCACAATACACAACACGTTCCACACACTGGTAGAAAATATCCGATTCAAATCATAGTAGAAACCATCATGAACACTTTGAAATCCATTTGCACATAATCAAGCTATCATAACTGAATTCCTCTAACTCTACCAAGCCACACAAGTTGCCAAAGTATTGTCACAAAACACCCATAAAGCCCCATATCATCATAAGAACCAAAAGAACCGAGCATACCATTACCATACTGATCCATCATGTTACCCATTTGAGCTATTTTCTCCGAGTTTCTTCTTAATCACCCTTAGGTTGACATTTCTCCTTGTCAAAACACTACTATCCTTACCCAAAGCTCACTATAACACATCCTAACATAAAACCACATCGCCCTAAGGCCCATAAGCCACTGTATTATTCTTAAGCACCTTTATAAATACCCCAACCGTATCACTCACTCTGAAAATACCTTATTCGAATTTAAAATTGTTCCTCTTTTCTTTCTTATACTGAAATGTATAATCCATAGTCAAACAGAATTACCGCATGTCCCGATACCATCCAATGTAAATAACTGATTCTTGTGATATACAAATTCAAAAAAAATTCAATTTCCACATATACATTTTGAATCCATTAAAACCCTCTCGATAGTCATCCACTCTGCTTAAATCTAATTTACCCCGCCCCAAACGGGCCGAAAGATATATGCTCCTTTAGCACAATCAACACTCAAATAAGTAACCCTGCCTTAACACGACCAATCAAATTCATACTTCATGTGCACCACATCCTTCAAAATAACAACTTAATCATTCCATAATTTTTATATTTTTCATAAAGTGCAATGTAACCCGTATCTAAGAATTTACTTACCCGAGTCATCCTCGATCCCCACATCTGTAAGTCATAACTAAATCACAAGTATGCCTCAGACCAAAACTAAAATTTAGTATATATCCATGAAATTGAATTGTCAATAATAGACTCCCCCACTTGGCTCAAAGCCATAGAACAAAACACTCGATAACTCATAATACCTATACTTTATTACCGCCATAATACTGCTATCAGTTCAACGAAAATTCTTCTCAAGCTTATGTAACACCCACCATAAAATACCTCCATTATCCGCTAAGTTCGCATTTATTCTCGTGACAATCAAGTCAACTTTCTCAACCAATTCAAATTCAAATCTCAACACGTACACCCCGCTGGTAGAAAAGAAACTCTCCACTCAACATTATAAGGAGCACACCTATGTAGATTAATCCGCAGGAGATAACCCACCTGCTTAGTCTCAAATTGGCATCTTGTTATACCCTTTCGCACCCACAATTACCACAGAATCACTTAATATTTTTGGGTTTGAACTCATCAACACGACATGAAAATCTACTTCGCTCCAAAATTAAACAACATGACAGATCCCTCAACGCACTCACAGCTCAAGACTGCACGTCACATCAAAACAGGTATCAAGTACCCAATAGAAGACTCTTGAGTCACAAGTAAATTTTATCTGTCGCATTCATCCCACCTGACACAGGCCACATTCACATCATACTCATCATATAGTCATTTCAACCGCTCATCGAGCCATAAAATTCCACTCGTAGGGACATTATCGGACATATGAGTTCAAATGTATATGTTATAACTGAAGCTACTGAGCTGAAGCTGCGGTCTAACCCTGGCCTCAAGTCCTCCAGACTGGCCCATCACCAAAACACAAAATACACATCTCGAATCTCGTTCATGGAATCACAAGCCAACGGTGCACAACTAATACTGAGCGCTCACATACGCACACGAGTGCGTGGAAGGAATTCAAAGAGTTATGTTTCAAGCTGAATCAATTCTGCACAATAGAATACATGAAACGGAAAATATCTTAAGGGTTCGGCAGCCTCTCAAAGATTAGTACAGACGTCTCTGTACCGATCCGTAAGACTCTACTAAACCTGCTCATGACTCGTGAGACCTATGTCACCTAAAGCTCTGATACCAACTTGTCACAACCCAAAATCTGACCTGTCGTGATGGCGCCTATCTCAATACTAGGCGAGCCGATAACATCAATAACCCCTGATTTCCTTTAAGTTTGAAAAACATAATATTTAAATACAATACAAAATTCCACAAATACTGATATGAACACTCCCCAAAACTTGGTGTCACTGAGTACATGAACATCTATATATTATAAGTCTGGAGAATATGGTCTATAATAATCTGAGACCAAATGCAATAAATAAAAAAAAGATAGGGAAGGAGAGACAAGGTCTGTGAAACATGGAAGCTACCTCTGAATCTCCGAAAAATCGACTGTGTGAAAGAATCAACACCCACTGTATCCGGGATCATCTGGATCTGCACACGAAGTGCAGGGTGTAGTATGAGTACAACTGACTCAGTAAGTAACAATAAAAAATAAGGAACTAAATATAGTGATGAGCTACATAGTTATAGTTCATTTTCAAATTCCAACAGAGAATAGATATGTTTTCAAATCCAACAGTTTAAGTCAAATCAATTTATACAGTTCAAGTTCATGTAATCCGGATATAAAAACTTTCAGAGAGTTTTACAACAATGACAAATAGAAACTAAGTACAACAACAAATGAAAACAAATACAACCTCTCAGGGCAACAGTCACACAACTCGTCACAACAGCTCAACCACTCGACTCTCAGCCCTCAGCACTCACGCTCAATGGGTACCCGCGCTTACTGGGGGTGTACAGACTCTGGAGGGGCTCCTACAACCCAAGCGTTATAATCCTCACGGACAACTCACGTGCTATAGTATCAATATCTGGATCTGTATGGATAACTCACATGCTATAGTATAATAATATCTGGATCCACACAGATAACTCACGTGTTGCACGGATAACTCACGTTCTATAATAATATCTCACAATCAGGCCCTCAGCCTCACTCAGTCATAAATCTCTGCAGTCTCTCGGGCTCTCAATAGTCATGATACTATGCCCAAATAACAATAATATGATGCATCAATAATGAACAATAGAGACTGTGATAAAATAAATAAGTAAAGTGTGACTGAGTACAAAACAACAATTTAGCAGATAATTCAACATGTACACGACCTCTTTGAGTCCTAACAGTACCAACATATAGCCTAAACATGGTTTCTAACATGACTTACAGTCAAATTTACACAACACATAGAGATCATATAGCTAACAAAAAGTTATTCAACTTTACAGTTTTACGGGACGGACCAAGTCACAATCCCCTCGGTGCATGCCCACACGCCTGTCACCTAGCATGTGCGTCACCTCCAAAATAATCACATGACATAAAAATCTGGGGTTTCATATACTCAGGACCAGATTTATAACTGTTACTTATCTCAAACCGTAAAATTCTTATTCCGCTAAGCCTTTCCCTCGCGAATTGGCCTCCAAACGCCTCGAATCTAGCTACAAATAATTCGATTCAGTCAATAAAATTTAATGGAATTAATTTCATAAGAAAATGCTAATTTTCCATAAAAATCTGAAATTTAGCTCAAAACTCTCGGACCCCGACAAAAGTTACAAAATTCGAAAGCCCAATCAAGTGATCAACCACGAGTCTAACCATACCAATTTTACCAAAATCCAACCTCAACTCGACCCTCAAATCTTCAATTTAAACCAAGAGGGTTTTCTAAATTTTTCAACTTAATTCACCCATTAAATGATGGATTCTAAGGCATAATCATGGAAATTAATCAAAACTAGATAAGAATCACTTACCTAAACACCCACACAAGAATCTCTCCAAAAATCACCTTCTACCGAGATCCCAATTTGATTTTGTGTTATGAACTCAAAACCCCCGTTTTGGAACTTTTAATTTTGCCTAGAAATGCCTTCATCGCGTTCGCGACCATGGCTTCGCATTCGCGAAGCACAAAAAAAATGTGTTGCCAAGGTTCCTTCTTCACGTTCGCGATGCCTTCCTACCTCTGCCCTTCGCGTTAGCGAGACACGATCCGCGTTCGCGAAGGCTTAGCGCCAGGCAGGCCCCAACTCCCTTTCCTCTTCGCGTTCACGTCAGCCCACTCGCGTTTGCGTAGGCTTCCCCAGTCTCTTCTTCGTGTTCGCGTCTCCTTGCTCGCTTTCGCGATGGGTAAATCCCAGCAGTCCAAATACCTTCTTCGCGAATGTGTGAGACCCTTCGCGTTCGCGAAGAACAATACCAGATATCAGTTCCAGCAGTTGCAAAACAAGGAAAAATGATGTGAAACCATCCCGGAACTCATCCGAGGCCCCCGGGACATCAACCAAACATACCAACAAGTCCTAAAACATCATACGAACGTAGTCGAGTTTTCAAATCACATCTGACAACACTAAAAACACGAATCACACATAGATTCAAGCCTAATGAACTTGGAAATTTCAAGTTTTCACAAACGATGACGGAATTTATCAAATCAAGTCCGATTGACCTCAAATTTTACACACAAGTCATAAAATTTTGAGAATCGGATTTTGCCCTGATATCAAAAAAGTCAACCCAGTCAAACTTTTCAAAAATTCAGCTTTCGTCATTTCAAGCCTAATTTCTCTACCGACCTCCAAATAATTTTTCAGACACGCTCATAAGTCCAAAATCACCCTACGGAGCTATTGAAATTATCAGAATTCGAATTTGAGGTTGTTTACACATAAGTGAATATCCGGTCCACTTTTCCAACTTAAAATTTTAATTATGAGACTAAGTGTCTCATTTCACTCTGAAATCCTTCCGAACCCGAACTAACTAACCCGTTAAGTCATAAATCAACTGTAAGGCATAATTAATCAGTAAATGGGAAAATGAGATTGTAATACTCAAAACGACCGGTCGGGTTGTTACAATTTAGGTGGGTTTATGGTGGCCTTTGGGTGAAAGAAAATGGAGTTATAGTGGCTGCCTTCTTTTTGTGTGTTCAATCACGGAAGGGAAGTTTGTATTGTGTTCTCTCACGATTTTACTCCTCTATTTTTAGTTTTCCCTAGATCTCTCAGGTGCTCTCTCCGTTTCCTTTTTTTTTTCCTTTTCCGCGATTTTCCAGCACCCCTTTTTGTGTGTCCTCGTTTGCACACAAAATAATATAATTAGCGCACATCAACTTTTTTAATAGCGCTGAAGTACTTCGAATTTTTTCGAGGTTTTACATGGTCTCTCTTTTATCTTTAATATTCCTAATTCTTAGTAGTTGTCCTTTTGTGAAAAATAATATCTCTGTATCAATTCTTAGTATTTCCAAACTAGTTTCTTTTTCTTACTTCATAATGGAGTAACCTTTTTTGTTGGGATAGTTGATGAAACTTGATATATATATTATAATACTATTTCAGTTTTAATACATTCTTGGTCTAAAACTTTCTATTTATATTTTATATTGTGCTATAATAATGGGTTTTAACTAATCATTGTTATTACTTCTATATATCTTATCTCTAAGTTATTCTTATATTAATTTTATAATTCTCACGGAGCAAAATTAATATATAGTAACTACTGAATAAAATAGTGGAGTCAGAGTAATTTTTAGTAAGCTATAATTAAAAGTCGGTAATCTTGCTTGCCTCATTTTTAATTCTCACGGAGGAATTTTAGTCGCACGAGTATCGATTTTAGTAAAAATATTGTCACGAAGTTTTTACTCTTTTAGCACAATTCAGGCCAGAAAATATTTCGGTTTAACCGACACTAGTTTTAACTCAATTAATTACATAACCTCATAGAGTGTTATTAGTTGATTACTTCTTGGTGAGATAAGATATAATTGTATTAGCAATAAGCAATTATCCTTTAGAGAAATACATGTAGAAAGTGAGATTTTATTATAATATATTATCAAGTGAATTCAACGATTGCCAACTCTTTTAAATTACAAATCTTTCGAAAGTTATTTAATTTTGTTAAGTATTTAACAAGTTTTAATTCCACAAACTTTTCAACAATCTGATTGTCTCGAATAGTAGTTAAAATAATATAAGTCTGTAGAATATATTTTTCAATCTCTGTGGGACAATATCATAAATTATACTAGATTTTGACAAAGTGCGAGCAGGAAAATCCTATAAACATTGTCATCATCAAGCGCCACTGCTAGCCTCAATCTCAGTCTTCGTCAATGCTCGAAAATGGGGCCTTCCTGACCCGGAGAGTAAGCATGAGTATTCCCCCTCGGAAAATTTGGGGACTATATAGGCAGAGCAGGTGGTCGATGGTGAACCGACGAGACTCGATGTTATTCACAAAGTAATGGAGGAGGATCACAATCCTCCATAGAGACGGATGGATTTGCCCAAGGCACGCCTCGTATCTCTTGCAAAAATCTAAAACAACTAGGTCTATCGGGCCCAGTGTGAAAGGATAAGTGTAAATACTTAAATACCCCTTCATGTGGGTAGTAATAGCATCCTCGGGCCAGGGGACTACTACGTCCTTGCCTTTCCATTTATAGTCCTCTCAGACCGTTGGAAGGACGTCTTCGGTACCGGCGCATATATATCTCGATGCTCATTCACCCCGGTCCTTGGGTTTCTCGACCTTGAAGTCGTCCGCAATTGAACAACCCCCGGGAATAAATATTTTCAAGGGGGGCTCGAGAGTTGGTTCGGTGGCAGTCGACTTAGTCGCAGCCACTTCGGGAGCAACCGTCTCGAGAAAAACTATTTCGGGAGCGACCGCCTCAGTACCGGCGGCCGATTGGGAAGATGAAGAGGCAACTTTCTGAGGGACTGACTTGGAAGTTTTTGCCATTACTATCTGAGAAAGTTTGAAGATTTAAAGAAAAAGTATAGAGGTTTGGAGAAACAAGTTTGAAGGCTGAAGAACAGAGTAAGAAGATTCGAAAAAAATCTAGGTAAAAACCTAAGAACAACTATGAGGATTTGAAGATCAAAGATGAATATATGAAGGTTTGAAGAAAGTTCGAGATAGCTAGAGAATTCGAATGTGAAAGCTTGATCGGAAAGTGGAGAAAGAACATGGGGTAGAAGCTTTTATAGGGCAAGTAGGCGACGCTTTGCATTCGGAGGCAACCAGCCGATGATTAACACGTGTCCGAAGTCAGAACAACGCGACTGATGGGACGTTTCGATTTCTTCGTCGTAACGTACACAGGAAGGAACCAGAGAACATCTATCGTTTCTCATAGTTTCGGAAAACCTACTCTCTGAGAAACGAGAGGACTATCTATATACGGGTAAAATCGAGGCTAATGAGCACCCCGATTTCTTGGTGAGGCAAACGAAACAAGGACGTAACCACAAGGAATCAGAATCGAAGCCACGAGCCTCTTATATCAAGGCTCGAACAAAACACCTTCCTTCGGAGCCATCGAGACCACACCACCCAAATTCGGTTTGAGTTGCAAGACCTCGGAAAGCATTACAAAACGACCGCGCACGATTAACAAAGGGCCGTGATATCCGTGTCCAACTGGATATCACGGCATGAATCTCGGTGCGAATCGATAGCAAATCAGTAATTAGCGAAAAGAAAGATTTTTAGCTTTCTTAGAATTGTACATAGGGTAATACTCTCCTACTATATAAAGGGGAAACTAATTATTCAATAGACACACTATAACACGTATATCAAGGCAATATACATTTGTTTTCTCTGCTTCTAAAGGTTATTCAAAGTTCTTAATTTTGTTCATAGTTCTTCATAAGTGTTTGGTTCCGAACGAAGGCATGCTAATTGTTAGGCTCACAACCGAGCCCGGACTCGATACTACTACTGGTTTGGCCATTTATTCTATCTTTAACCTGTTCATCTAACGTTATTAATCACTTGTATTGAATTAGTTTACATATCCTTAAACCGCGTATAAATTGAATTATTATTATTCAAAACAGTGTTATACCTCGATCTCCTAAGAAATGCAGAGAGAGCAAGCCCTTTTATAATCTAAATTTGATCTTGAGAGATAAGTTAGGATATTTAGACTTCTAATACCATGATAATATAAGCTCCTGTCATTATATACTAGTACAAAAAACAAAAACATCCTTACTTAGGAGGGCTACACATAACAAATCATAAACTAATATGGTAATATATAGATAATAGTAACATGTGGAACTTCAATATTCATGACTGATATCAAGAATCCCCAATGCCTTACATGGCTAATCTGGAGCGGACAGTTATAGCAGAACAGGAACAGCTCGTAAAGGACGTGCTCTCGCTAGAGTAATGCCAAACCTTTCTTCCACATCCAAATCCTCTGGTGCAATATCGCCTTCAGCTTTTCAATCAAATGAATTCAATAGGAAATGTTCTATTTGCCGAAGGTATCCCCGGGCAAATTCTCCTACTAGCACCAAATGGAATGAATTCAAAATCCTGGCCACGAACGTCCATTTTTGAACCCTAAAACCTCTCAGGCTTAAATACCAAAGGCTCTTCCCATATAGTCGGGTCACGGCCTATTGACCATAGATTCACTAAAACTTGAGAGGCTCTAGGGACAAAGTACCCACATGCCTGAACGTCTTGATCTACCTTGCGAATCATAAAGGGAACTGTTGGGTACATCCGCAAGGTTTCTTTAACTATGCACTGTAAGCAAGGGAGACGAGCAACATCAGCTTCTTCTACTATCTTGCCTTTGCCAATAACTTCTGCAAGCTCGGCTTTAGCTTTTTCCATTATGTCTGGTTTTCTCATGATCTCTCCCATGGCCCATAACTAACTCTAAGAAAATATAACTAACTCTAAGGGATGAAAAGGTCCAGCAATGTAGACAGAAGGTTTATACTTACAATGTGATAAATCATGGTGATGTACTCGTCTAAGTTGAATGTTCCATTGATTCTTTCATAATTCTAAGGCAATAAATATGTGTATTCTTTTCAACATAAATAGAACAATGTGGCATACGACAATAGCTTCTTTCTTATTATTCATTACACTTAATATGATGGACAAATCTCTGCAATTTGGCCAAAGAGGAACTGAGGAATGGTAAATTATGTCCAGTAGCATATGCTAATAAATTAGCCGACTTTCAGCTAATTGTCAAATAAAGCTATTCGCGTTATAATATGAAACTTGAAGGAGATTTGAAGCAAATATTCCAGTAAATCAAGCCTGTTGCGGAAGTCAAATGTATATAGTGTGAATGAGCCACAACTACTATACCAAAATTATGACAACCACTAAATAATAAACAAGACAATAAGACAATAATAAAATAACACTAGAATTTACGAGGTTCGGCCAATTTTGCCTACTTCCTCGGACACAATCAATATTTTATTCCACTCCAAAATTACAAGTGAAATAATACTAAAGAGAGAAGATACAAATGCCTTAAGAAGATAAAAGGTAAATGAGAGGTGGGTTTAAATCCTAAACATTAGGCCTCCTTTTATAGGGTGAGATTCCCATTCAAAATTGTCATCCACCGATGTGGTACTTTTGCCAATTTTAACAAATCTCCACCTTGGCAAAAATCCACATCTTCAATTTTCTCTCAATAACAAATTTTGGTTGTGTCTTCATCTTCAATCTTTAGTGTTCAACAATGTTGATCAAATCCAAACAATGTTGAAACTTGACCGCAGTCACCACTTTTGTCAGCATATCAACAGGGTTCTCCGTAGTATGAATTTTCTTCACCGTGACTCCATCTTCTTCTATGATTTCTCGTACGAAATGATACCGAACATGAATGTGCTTCGTCCTTGCATGATAAACTTGGTTCTTCGCTAATTGAATAGCACTTTGACTATCACAAAAAATTATAATATTTTTTTGTTCAATACCAAGCTCCTTTAGCAACCCCTGAAGCCAAATTGCCTCCTTCACAGCCTCTGTAATAGCCATGTACTCTGCCTCTGTTGTAGACAAAGCAACTGTTGATTGCAAAGTAGACTTCCAACTAACTAGTGCCTTTGCAAAAGTAAACACATAACCAGTAGTTGACCTTCGTTTGTCCAGATCACCAGCAAAATCTGAGTCACAATATCCAACTACATACCGATTTCCTTCCTGCTCAAAAACTAACCCAACATCTACAGTACTATGAATATACCGTAGAATCCATTTCACAGCTTGCCAATGCTCCTTTCCTGGATTATGCATATATCTTCTAATAACTCCAACGGCTTGTGAAATGTCAGGTCTCGTACAAACCATTGCATACATCAAGCTACCAACAGCATTTGCGTATGGTACCCTCGACATATACTCCTGTTCAGTTTCATCCTTTGGCGACATAGTAGTACTTAGCTTAAAATGGGGAGCAAGTGGCGTACTAATTGGCTTAGTCTTCTTATCTATGCCAAAACAATGTAGTACTCTCTTCAAATATTCTTTCTGAGATAAACAGAGTTTCTTTGAACGTCTATCTCTTATTATCTCCATGCCAAGAATTTTCTTTGCCTCACCCAGATCCTTCATCTCGAACTCCTCCTTCAGTTGAATCTTCAACTTATCAATTTCTTCCGAATTCTTGGAAGTTATCAACATATCATCAACATATAGGAGAAGATATACAAAGGAACCATCATTAAGTTTGCGCAAATACACACAATGATCGTATTTGCTTCTCTTGTACCCTTACCGCAACATAAACTTGTCAAATCGCTTGTACCATTGTCTAGAAGATTGTTTCAATCCGTACAACGATTTTTCAAGTTTGCATACCATATTTTCTTTTCCAGCAACTTTGAATCCTTCTGGCTGAGTCATGTAGATTTCCTCCTCCAAGTTTCCATGTAAAAACGCAGTTTTTACATCCATCTGAACTAGTTCCAAATCCAACAGTGCTACCAAAGCCAACATAATTCTAATGGAGGAATGTTTTACAACTGGAGAAAATACTTCATTGTAATCAATTTCCTCCTTTTGAGCATATCCTTTGGCCACCAATCTTGCTTTGTAGCGAACATCTTCTTGGTTAGGAAATCCTTCTTTCTTTGCAAATACCCATTTGCACCCAATTGCTTTCTTTCCCTTCGGGAGATTGGCCAATTTCCATGTATGATTCTGATGAAGGGACTGCATTTCTTCATTCATGGCAATCCTCCACTTATCTTCTTCTGAACTTTGGATTGCGTCTTTATAAGTGGTAGGAACACCATCAGCTACAATTGAGGTTGCACAAGCAACCGTCTCTATGAGACGAACATGTTTCATTATTGTCCTTTTTGGCCTGTTGGTTGCTATTGATTCAAGTTGTTGTCGAAGTTCCTGAGTTGGAATCTCCCTTTCTACTGGCTCTTCTTCCAGAGGGTAATCTTCATGAGTTTCCTCCTCTGCTTCTTGTGTAGGAAAAATAAATTTTCCCTCAAACTCCACCTGCTTTGATGCACCACCAGTTTGTTTGACATCTTCAACTGTCACCTTATCTGTTATGGCAGATTCATCAAAGGTAACATCTCTGCTGAATATAATATTCCTTGTCTCTGGACACCATAAGCGGTATCCTTTGACTCCAGAAGTAATCCCCATAAATATAGCCTTCTTTGCTCTCGGATCCAATTTTGACTCTTTCACATGATAGTATGCAATTGAGCCAAACACGTGCAAAGAGTCATAATCTACAGCAGGTTTTTCATACCATTTTTCAAATGGTGTCTTGCCATCAATAGCAGCAGATGGTAGACGATTAATGAGGTGGCATGCATATGTAATTGCCTCAGCCCAAAATTCTTTGCCCAAGCCAGCATTGGACAACATACACCGTACCTTCTCCAGTAAAGTCCGGTTCATACATTCTGCCACTCCATTCTGTTGTGGTGTATGTCTGACAGTGAAGTGTCGGACGATTCCATCATTTTCACAGACCTTATTGAAATGATCATTTTTGTATTCACCTCCATTGTCTGTGCGAATACACTTGATCCTCCTGCATGTTTGATTCTCCACCATCGTTTTCCATTTGAGAAATATTCCCAACACTTCATCTTTCTTCTTCATTGTATACACCCACACTCTTCGGAAAAAATCATCAACAAAGGTTACAAAATAGTGCTTCCCACCCAATGAAGGTGTTTTGGAAGCACCCCAAACATCAGAGTGTACATAATCCAAAATGCCTTTAGTATTATGGATCGTTGTACCAAATTTAACCCTTGTCTGTTTCCCTTTGACACAATGCTCGCAAAACTCCAAGTTGCAAGTCTTTACGCCTTTTAACAATCCTTGATTAGATAGAGCTTTCAAGGATTTCCCTCCAGCATGTCCCAAGCGCATGTGCCATAGCCTGGTTGCTTCTGCCTCTTTGTCATCACTGGATGTCACTGTTGCTGTCCCAATAACTGTGCTACCACGATAGCAGTACATGTTATTGTTCTTCCGATTGGCCTTCATTACCACTAGTGCACCGGAGCATATTCTCATCACTCCATTTTCTGCAATGATTTTGAACCCTTTTGATTCTAGGGCTCCCACAGAGATGAGATTCTTCTTCAAACCCGGTACATATCGAACATCTGTTAATGTTCTGATCATTCCATCATGGCTCCTTAATCTTATTGAACCAATGCCATATGAGGTAAGAGGGTTGTTATCCGCTGTGTGGATGACTCCATATTCTCCTTCTTGAAAATTCACGAACCAGTCCTTGTTGGGACACATATGATAGCTACAAGCTGAATCCATCAACCATATGTCTGATGATGTTGATAACTCTGTTGTAACTAATGAGAAGTCTGAATCATCACAATCAGCTACATTTAAATCCATAATGGCCTTTCCATTGTTATGTCTGGCCTTATTCTTCAACTTTGGACAGTCTTTCTTCCAGTGTCCCTTTTCTCGACAAAAGGCACATTCATCTTTGCTGGGTCTAGATCTCGACTTGGATCTTCCCTTCTTAGTCCTCGTTTGATTTTGAGGACGACCACTCACAATTAGTGCTTCTCCTTCTCCGCCCTTCTGTTTTTCTCCCTTTCTTTGTTCATAGCTGTACAAAGCCGAACAAACTTCTCTGAGAGAAATTTCGTCATTTCCATGGAGTAGAGTAGTTTCAAGGTGCTCGTACTCATTAGGAAGTGACCCCAACAACATCAAGGCCAAGTCACCATCATCAAAAGTTGCATCCATATTTTGCAAATCTGTGACCAACTTATTGAAACTGGTGATATGTTCATTCATTGTGGTACCAGGAACATAGGTGAAGCGAAACAGTCTCTTCTTCATGTACAATTTATTTTGACTGTTTTTCTTCAAAAATTTATCCTCCAGTGCTTTCCATAATTTACTTGCAGAAGTTTCCTTTGTGTATGGATATTTCTGCTCTCTAGCAAGGTAGGATCGAATGGTACCGCAAGCAACACGATTGATAATTTTCCAATCTTCTTCTCCAATAACATCTGGCTTCTTTTCTTCAATGGCAAGATCTAGCCCTTGTTGAAAAAGAACATCTAGAACCTCGCCTTGCCACATCCCAAAATGTCCTGACCCGTCAAAAATTTCTACCGCAAATTTCGCATTTGACACAATTCTTGTCATAAGCGAAGATGCCAACGATGACGTATTATTGACACTTGATGTAGATTCTTCTTGTTTACTGTCTCCCATTTTGACACAAATATTATTTAGTAGCTGACGACACAAATCAAGATTATTTCCTTTCTGGTGTGGAAGATCAGACTAAGCTGCAACCACAGAGCATACTCAGACAGAACCTTGACTCAGTTACCAAGATAGATCTTTTCTGATGTGGAAGATCAGACTATGCTGCAACCACAGAGCATACTTAGACAGTACCTTGGCTCTGATACCAATTGTTGCGGAAGCCAAATGTATATAGTGTGAATGAGTCACAACTACTATACCAAAAATTATGACAACCACTAAATAATAAACAAGACAATAAGACAACAATAAAAGAACACCAGAATTTACGAGGTTCGGCCAATTTTGCCTACTTCCTCGGACACAATCAATATTTTATTCCACTCCAAAATTACAAGTGAAATAATACTAAAGAGAGAAGATACAAATGCCTTAAGAAGATAAAAGGCAAATGAGAGGTGTATTTAAATCCTAAACATTAGGCCTCCTTTTATAGGGTGAAATTCTCATTCAAAATTGTCATCCACCGATGTGGTACTTTTGCCAATTTCAACAAATCTCCACCTTGGCAAAATTCCACATCTTCAATTTTCTCTCAATAACAAATTTTGGTTGTGTCTTCATCTTCAATCTTTAGTGTTCAACAATGTTGATCAAATCCAAACAATGTTGAAACTTGACCGCAGTCACCACTTTTGTCAGCATATCAGCAGGGTTCTCCGTAGTATGAATTTTCTTCACCGTGACTCCACCTTCTTCTATGATTTCTCGTACGAAATGATACCGAACATCAATGTGCTTCGTCCTTGCATGATAAACTTGGTTCTTCG
Organism: Nicotiana tomentosiformis; assembly: GCF_000390325.3. NCBI lineage: Eukaryota > Viridiplantae > Streptophyta > Magnoliopsida > Solanales > Solanaceae > Nicotiana > Nicotiana tomentosiformis. Next base: position 115,855,210 of record NC_090813.1, read on the forward strand.
CTAATTGAATAGCACTTTGACTATCACAAAAAATTGTAATATTTTTTTGTTCAATACCAAGCTCCTTTAGCAACCCCTGAAGCCAAATTGCCTCCTTCACAGCCTCCGTAATAGCCATGTACTCTGCCTCTGTTGTAGACAAAGCAACTGTTGACTGCAAAGTAGACTTCCAACTAACTGGTGCCTTTGCAAAAGTAAACACATAACCAGTAGTTGACCTTCGTTTGTCCAGATCACCCGCAAAATCTGAGTCACAATATCCAACTACAGACCGATTGCCTTCCTGCTCAAAAACTAACCCAACATCTACAGTACTATGAATATACCGTAGAATCCATTTCACAGCTTGCCAATGCTCCTTTCCTGGATTATGCATATATCTGCTAATAACTCCAACGGCTTGTGAAATGTCAGGTCTCGTACAAACCATTGCATACATCAAGCTACCAACAACATTTGCGTATGGTACCCTTGACATATACTCCTGTTCAGTTTCATCCTTTGGCGACATAGTAGTACTTAGCTTAAAATGGGGAGCAAGTGGCGTACTAATTGGCTTAGTCTTCTTACCGACTATCAACTGGCAGCCATATAGCAGAGAATTGATAGTGATTAATGGTGTGTTTGGTATAACGGAAAATATTTTCCGTAGATTTTCTTGGAAAATAAGTAGTAATCTTATTCATTTTGCGGTGTTTGGTACGCAAATTAAGGAAAATAATTTTTCAAGAGTATTCATAAATAATTTAGATACAATAAACATGAAGTCTTAAACTTTCGAACCAATAACCTTTCGAACCCACAAATTTCATAAACTTCCGAAACGCTAAATTTTCGAAACCGCGAAATTTCGAACCCGTAAACTTTCAAACACATAAACCTCCGTACTCATAACTTTGGAACTTGTAAACCGAAAGATGAAAAACTAAAATTGAAAATATATAAAAAAAAAAATTTTAAAAGGGATGGGGGGGGGGGGAGTGGGATGGATGGTGCAGAAAAAAAAACATAAATTTAAAAATTACAAAAAAAAAAAAAATTTGTACGGGGTGGGGGCAGTGGGGATGGGATGGGGGTGAGTGGGGCAGAAAAACGAAAAAACAAAAATTTGAAATTACAAAAAAGAAATAAGAAAAAAAAGTTTTTTGCGGGGTGGAGTGTACGGTTGGTGGTTGGTGGTGACGAAAAAAAATTAAAATTAAAAAAAAAAAAAAAAAACCTTTTTGGAGAAGAAGGTGGGTTAGGTGGTGGGTGTGAGGGTGTGGGTGGGTGAGTGAGGATGGAGAAGGTTGAGAAGTCTCTTATTTTTCAAAACATTTAAGAAAAGTGTGCATTGATTGCATCTGCAATTGTTCTGCTGGAGAAGGCCAAATCTTGCTTTTGGATAACTTCTTTTGCCACCGCTGATGAAGATACAACCACTGTCCTTATTTGGCCCAATCTGAGGCTGATTATAGGGTCATATTTTTCAGCTAGCTTCCCGAGGGACTGGTGGGGTTGACCACCAAGAATGTTGTGAAGATTTCCAATCATTGGTAGTGGAATTGGTCCTGGTGGAAGTTTTTCGTTACATCTGTTGCTTATTGAAAGGCAAGAAATGCAATAAAGTCCAGGCAAGTAATAATCCACCCACAATGGCTAAGTAATCCATAGGTAATAATCCAGAGTACGAGCTTTACGTTATCTAGTGGTTAAAATACTGTATCTTTCTGCTAACTATGGCGGATACAAATTTGTGGAGAAGATGTCAAGCAGTAGAGGTGTTTGGACTATGGAAAAGACAATGCTTGCTCTATGTATGATTGATGCATTATATTAATATTAATAATATTATCTTTTTTGAATTTAAAAAAAATAAAATAAAATTCTTGCGCCATGTGAGCCCTGCAGCACTATTCAAATATTTTTCTTTAAGGGGGAGGGGATCTAATTACAGAAACCTTCCTTGAGGTTTAGAATTAATAGTACTGTTACTTTTAACATGGTCTCACATATTACAACTTCTGCTTTCTGGTTTCAATATTTCTTTTTAACATTCCGAAGTTGTCCACACAAGATGTACCACTAGTTCTAGCATGGGGTTTACGCCCCATGTCCCCGAAGAGATGTGCAGAGAAACCAAACCCTTCTTCAATCTGAATTCACTAACGGCTCTGAAGTAAGTCAGGATCTTTAGACATATCATACTTTGATAATATGAACCCTTGTCATTATACTTATATAAGAGTAAACAAGTACAAAAAATAAGAGTCCATGCTTAGGAGGTTTGCACACACAAATCATAAACTAATTTATTAGCATGTGCAACTTCATTATTCATGACTAAGGTATAACGTCAAGACTCCAAATTATTAGGTTTTGGGTGTTGGCTTGAAGCCGACATTATATTTATAGCGGAATAGGGACAGCTAGTAAAGGAATTGATCTCGCTAGTGAAATGCCAAACCTTTCTTCCACATCCAAATCCTCTGGTGCAATATCCCCTTCAGCTTTCCAATCAAATGAATTCAATAATGAACCCAACATTACAGACAATGTCCTGGTTGCCAAAGGTAACCCCGGGCAAATTCTTCGACCGGCACCAAATGGAATGAGCTCAAAATCATGGCCAAAAACATCCATTTTCACATCCCAAAATCTTTCTGGCTTAAATGCCAAAGGATCCTCCCAAATAGTTGGGTCGCGCCCCATTGACCATACGTGCACTAACACTTGAGAGCCTTTTGGAATGAAGTATCCACACGCCTCAACGTCTTGATCTACCTTTCGAATCAAAAGGGGAACTGCTGGGTGTATTCGCAAGGTTTCTTTAACTATGCACTGCAAATAAGGGAGACGAGCAACATCAGCTTCTTCTATTACCTTGCCTTTGCCAATAACTTGTGCAAGCTCCTCTTTAGCTTTTCTCATAATACTATCTGGTTTTCTCATGACCTCTACCATTGCCCATTCTAATGTATTTGAAGTTGTGTCAGTTCCAGCAATGAAAAGGTCCTGCAATATAACTAACTATAAGGGATATATGCAGAAATTAATAAATAGAAGGTTTATACTTGTCTAAATTGATTGTGCTATTGATTCTTTTCTTTATAAATTTGCTTATATAAGGTAGCAAGTATATAATGGATACTCTCATAATTCTGAGGCCGCAGTGAATAATATGTATTGTTTTTTTCAACATAAATAAAACAATGTGGCATACGATTTCTTCCCCTATTATCTATTACACTTACTATGATGAATATAAATCGCTTCAATTTGTCCAAAGAGGAAGGTAAACTATGAGTCTATGACCAGTAACATACGCTAGTAAAGGTCAAACACAGATATTACACGACTTCCTACTAATCTATATATATATATATATATATATATAAATAAAGGAAGGACATGAGAGCAGTGGCGAAACTAGAAAATATTTCAAGGGTGTTCAAACTTGAACAAGAAAAATAAAAATTGTGGAGAGTGGAGCTCAAAACCGCAACCATGAGGCCCTCTTGACCACCCTTTGCCACTGAGCTATAATTCTTTATTGTTGTAAGGGTGTTCAATATATATTACATACATATAAATCCAAAATTTTACCTATATCCGCAATGTTAATTTTGTGACATTTTCCGACGAACCGTTGCTACACTGTAGCTTCGCCCATGCATGAGAGAGGTGATGTGGCATCTCTATTTTTATCTTTTTTTCTCATTATTGTTTTTGACTTTTTACTTTCAAACTTTCCATTTTAATTATTTAAGAACTCCATACCGTAACGCCATAACTCAGTTGCACGTCTTCATTGGGATCATGACTTTTTAATATCCATAACCTCCAATTTATTTATTTTCTCATCGTAACCTCCAATTGTTTGACTCTTCTTGTTCATTACAGTAATACATGAGGCTCAATAGTTGCAACGTTTACTAATCCAACTTTTCATATTCTCGACCTCCTTATTTCCTGCATTCTTCCGATCGAACAAGCAAACATTGCAACTTTTACTCGCGAATCTCTGTCACCATTATATATGCTTCGTGGGTTTTCCTCCGTTACCAGCTTCACAATTACAGATCAAAACAAAAAAATACAATTAAACCTGCTTCATACCAGTCGATTTGGAGGCTATTCTTCTTCTTTATCGTGTTCTGATAAATACTCAGTGCTTCTACTCACGGATTCAAAAGTTCATATTTTTTTTCAGATAGTCGGCAATATGGACGGCCAATTCTATAATAATTTACAAATATGGCAATGGCGGTTTTGCAAGAACTCTGGTGGTGATGGTGACGAGGGTGGTACTAATTAACGTGTTGTCACTTTCTTCGTACTTTGTTTTAAATGAATATAATATTCGGAACCTAACAAGTTCTTTTCCTGCAAAATTTTTGGTGTTATTCGTGGCATGTACCGATGTACGTACTAAATATCCTTGTAACTAAAACAACTTGCCAAATGCGTTATGACCTTTACATCTTTCTGTAGCGGTTACAGATCCCTTTCCATGGGAATAGATCTTTCAAAATCTTTTGGAATGGGTCTGCATGTTTACTGTTCTTCTCTAATTCTTATTCTATGTTCTTTTATACTCAATAAATTATTATCATTATTTTTTTCCTTTTAAAGTTTTGGCTATTGGTCGTTGTAGTCGTGACCTGATTTTATACGAAAGGCAAAAGATGGTGATTCAGATGTTACGAGATTTACAGGAAGCTTCTCCTCAAAAAGTAATGGCTTCAACTCTATTCACTTTACTTGTAATTATGAACTTATGCAATTAGTATTCCTTACTTTTCTATTGTCTTTTTACATGTATTTAAGACTTTTTCAAACTATAAATGCTAAAAATTATATCATTTGTTAGTACTCTTTCCTGTTTTTGTTTCCTATTTACATTTATATTACTTAGAAATGTTGTACTTTTGATCTTTATTTGAGACTTTTTCTGTTAGTTTGTGGAGTTTCTTTCTTCCTTCTTTTGTTTATCGTTTTCATATTTATTGACTTCAGGTTTGTGTTTGTTTTTGCAGGTTGGTCGGTATATGAATTTGGTGGATTTGGATTGTTTTTTTTGAAGATATTATTAAAGTTGTTTTGAAGACATTCTCGAGTTTTGGTCAATTTGTTGTAGTTTAGGAATAAAAAAATCTTCTCTTTCTCTTTTGCTTTAAAGGCAAATGGAGAATGTTGTAGGAAGAATTTAACTATGTTTATCATGCACTTTTCGATCAATTGTACCTCTTTTATAGTCTATTAGTAGTATAATTTTGATTTATGTGGAAAAGTGAGTTTATCTTTTTGGAGTAAAATAATTGCTATAGAGTGAAAAAGGAAAAAAAAATGGAAGAAATGAATAAGGAAAGAAGAGCGGAAAAGGAAATGAAGAATCATGTGGGAAAAAGAAAATGAGATTCATTTGTCGAAAGGGGAAGTGTATTTGTCTTCTTGATTTCCTTCAGCCTTTGCACTTTACTTTTCCTGATGACAATTGTAGCCATTTGAAATTATTACTAATAGAGTTTTCAAGAAATTATCATTGATGCACCTCGGAAAATTAGGATCTTCCTCCCATGAGTTTTAGTTGTTGACTATGAAATTTTTGAAGAAGATATAATTAAGGTTATTGGAGTTAGATTATTCACAGTTTCTTTACGTGCGTATAAAATTTAAAATTCTGTGAATACTCTCATATTGTCTATTTAGTTCTCAAATGATTATTGAGTAATAATGAGTTTCTTTTCATGAATAAATATGAATTGATATTAATACTTGTACTGAGTTGTATTGGTTTCTCCGTCCCAAAAACTAATTATAAAAGGTTGTCCGGTGCACTAAGCTTCTGTTATGTGTGGGGTCCGAGAAAATGGGTCGGACCAAAAGATAATTATGTTTTTCTTTTTATCAATTTCTATGGTGTCGGCTCATTGTGAAGATTTTATTTTCTATTTCTTAATTATTTTGGTAGTATATTGATAAATGATGAAAAGTGCATATTTTTGTGTATATTTGCATATTAATTCTTGTGTGAGTCGTGGAAGTTATATGATTTTTAAAGTGAAATATACTCATTACATGTTTTTATATGTAGGAACGAGTTCGGATGAAAGTAGAATAAAATAAGAAGAAATATCGCAAAACGGAAGTGAGGTAGCAAAAATTGGGAACTCGTCTATGCCCGTGCATTGCGCGAGGGCAGACACACCAAAGGAGACAATTGCAAGCACAAAACAGCGAAGTAAAGCGAAGGCACGGATAGCTTCGCGAACTGAAAAATTGTAAAAGCTCAGTCCGCGTCCATGGGCGCGCGATGCGCTAAGGCAGACGCGGATTCCAGCTCTCCTATCCGAAATTTGATTGTATTGGACGGCCCTTTACCCTACCTAGGTCATATAAATACACACTAAACATAATTTTTACATAACTTTGGAGGAGGAGACACTAATTTAGGGTTACACAACACCTTTGGAGGCAAGAATACACTAGGAGCAAGGAAGAAGATTCAACCACGAGTTTTTTTCTTTCTTCTTCCTATTTTCCATTGTTGGTTATGAATTTTAGTATTGTATTTTCACATACTACTATGAGTAGCTAATTTAGTATTTAGAGTTTTGATGGAACCTTTTGGAGGATGAATTCTTGTTAAATTTAAATATAATTTAGCTTTTGAATTTCTTTACTTGTTCAACTACGTGCTTATTTCTGTTGATTGAATGGCCATCAATTGATCGTGCATATATATTATGTATTGCTTGGGAAAGGGTGCATATTTAGGTGGTTGTTGAACAACGTCACTCCTAACGTATATGGGGAATCAATACGGCAGGTTTAAAGGTGGGTTTAGGAAATAACAAAGCCTTGACGTGGTCATAGTGAGCAGTAAGATTGTGCCAGCTAGCGTAGTTCCGGAGAATATGTCTAGTAAATTGTTATAGTTGCTCGGGAGAGAATTACGACACCTAAAGTGCTCACGATCAGTAGAGAATAATTAGGCGAAATTATAGGAGACGTAGCGGGAAAGATTCTAGCAATTGGGAAAATCATAACTCTACACCTCCTTAATCTTATATCCAATTCTTAGTATCTTTACTTATTAATTTACTATTTTAATTTGTTAGTTAATTATAGACATAAGAATCTTAATATTTATAACTTAGGAATTGTTCAAGCTTGTCTTCTCGATGATAGAGAACAATTGTAGCTAAACCTTAGTTTTATGTGGGATTCGACTCCGGACTCTTAGACCGGATTATATTTGCAATGACCGCTTATCCTTTTTAGGACTAGAGTTGGGCATGTTTAAATTTTGGCACTGTTGCCAGAGAACTAACGGTGTATATATAGGTGTACATATTGCTAGGTTTCAAGTTTGAACTATTATTTTATTTTCTAGTATTTGATTTTTTTTTTGTTTTACTTGGTAATTTGAGAAATATGGCATCTTGGAATTATGAGAGTTTTGATATTGGTACTTCTACTTTTGATCCTCCTTATGCATATTGTGGAGGAAATCACCCATGGCAAAATTATCAAAATATTCCTGAGAACGAGTTATCACTACTAGAAATTCGGCAAAAACCGACTAAGGTCGACCGACCAACTTTGGTCGGTCAAAACATCGGCCAAAAAACCAACTAAAGATGGTTGGTTTTTCAAAATATTTTATTTTAATTTTTTTTTTTTACGAAACCGACCAATTTTGGTCGGTCTTCTTTGGCGAAAAAATGCGGGAAACTATTTTTGAATCCCGCAAAATTTATTTTTCACGAAACCAACCAACTTTGATCGATTTTTTAATTAACATTAATAAAAATTAATATTAAAAAAATCGACCAAAAATTGATCGGTTAATTCGGCCGATCATTTTAAAAAACCTACCAACTTTGGTATATAATTTTATTTTTTAATAAAATCGACCAAATTTGGTCGGTTATTTTCATGTAAAAATACAATTAAAGAGTATAAATCAAATAAAAGACAATCTTAAAATAAAATGCACCAATGGTCTAGTGGTAGAATAGTATCCTGCCACAGTATAGACCCCGATTCGATTCCTAGATGGTGAATCTTTTGATTACATATTGGTCTTTTTTTTTTTGCAATATTTATTTTTTTGAATTTAATTGACCGACCAAAGTTGGTTGGTAATTTCCGACCAACTTTGGTCGGTATGCCTTTCTGACCGTTAAAATACCGTCCACGCGTAAATGGTCGCATTTTGGATGATTATTGGCCATTACCGACCAAAGTTGGTCGGTTCTTTTGGTCGGTTGTTACCGGATTTCTAGTAGTGTATGTGCACCAGCTCAATCTTATGTGTGGAAAGTGTGTGATATGTGTGGTGGTCAAGATGGTCACTTTTATGGTTCTGCTTATATTTCTTATCCTTCCCTAAGTCCTTACTATGATGGTTCTACTTTTTCTTGTAAGGTTAACAGGAACAAAGAACCCGGGGATGACAACCTGAAAGAGATCAAGGATATGCAAAGGTACCTTGTGAAAAAAAAATGACGAGACACAATTGCGGGTACAAAGGCAAGATGCAACTATTTGCAACTTGGAGGCTTAAGTGAGTCAACTAGTTGAAACTTTTAATGCTCAACATGTTAATATTATGGATAGTAGCCAGGAGCAGTATGCATTAGAGATGAAAATTGAGGTGCCAATGGAGGGGTCTAAAGTATAACACCAACACTCTAACCAGCTAGAATTTGAGGATACCGATGTTGAAGAAGTAATACTAGCGTCAACCAAGGACATTGAGTATACAAATTTAGTTGACTCTAGTGTAATTGGTTTTGAGGATGTTGAAAATCTTGAAGTTCATGTATTTGAGCGCGTTGGATCTCATTCCAAACACTTTTTCACATCACGGTGAAATGGGAATGGATCTTTACGAGCATAAAAAGGAGTCCAGGGAAGAGGTAGATGAGCCTTATATTTTATAATTTTTAAGGTCGTCTAGGCAAGGTGACACTCCTCGGTGGAGAGCCAAAAAGTGCATGAGAATTTATTTAATTTTTGACTCGCAAGAATTTAAACCGCCCCATGAGCATAATCATAAACTTGAAGCAAAACTTGAGGTTCAATTCATATGCTCAAGGTGGAGGCAAAAAGTGATTCGCGTCGTACCAAGACGCTAAATCAAGCGCTTGTTGGGAGGCAACTCAACTTTACTACTTTCTTTTATTTTTAATTTTTTTTAAAATTATTTTATTGTATTATTTTTGTAGTGTCATTTTTTTATTTTCTAGGAGCATGGGAAGCAAAGCCATTGAAAGAAAGCAAAAGCAAATGATATGGTTAGAACTAAGTGTGGGGTGCCCGCACAAAGAACCACGTCTGGGAGAAGTCTGAGTACCCCATGAGCTGCTAATGCTTCAGCCTTTGGCCTACCGGAGAGTTTCTTTTACCCTTCTGTATTTATGGGTGTGCATTGGGGACAATACATAATTTTAAGTGTGGGATGAAGAGACTATTTGGGTGATTTTCTATGCTATTTTAGTTGTATTATTTTATGTGTGTTGAAAAAAAATCAAAAATCAAATAAAAAAAAATAGGTAGAAATAATCCCTCTTGGTTATTCTTATAGTCACGGTTCTTTTTTAAGGGATGACTCTTTAAATCGGGTAGCAGTTTTTTTCTTGTAGGTAGAATTCTCAAAATGTTTTGGACTTTTCCCGACGATGGACCTCCTAGACAGTTTTCTTAAGGGTTTAAGGTCCAAAGAAAAATACAAAAAAGTTCATTATTTTAGAACTGCTAATGGAATTGGTAGAACTTGAGTATCTATGCTTTTTGGCATGTTTTATGTTAGGGCTGAGAGCTGGAGCATTTGTGCCGAGTACTTTTTTCTTGAGTCTTGTGACTATATGCCTTGAGAGTATATATGACTTATTCTGACACTTGGGCTCATCTTTTGACTCCTATTATGTACATCCTATATAATTGAATTATATTATGACTATGCTAGTTGTTTTAACTTGAGAGTAGGGTCTGAGCTGTCCTGAATAAGTCAGGTGCATTGTGTGAGGTGAGATTTTGGTTATACTCTGTGCCATCCCTTATTAGTCTAGACTTGCGTCGCGTGTGATTTGAAGCGAAATGATTAAGTCTTGTGAGTTTAGGAAATGATATAGGCGTTTCTTGGATTGACCCTTCAGTCTATTTGCCTACCAGTGATAAATATTATCATTTGTTAGCCCGTTTGAGCCTGTAAACCATTTCTTTGGTACCCACATTACAAGACAAATCCCTTTTGTTCTTAATTAAATCTTGTCGAACCTTTACCTCCGAAATCACTTAAGTCGCTAGAAGTCAAGGAAAAGAGATTGGATAGTTTTTTAGTGGAACCATAGAAAGGCCAAAAGGTGCATGTATGAATAGAGAGAGCTACTAGCTGGAAATATCAATTTGTGAAGGGTATTGAAAAGATTTTGAACAAAAAAAAAATACAAAATAAAAAAAAACTCTCCAATTCACTTTTATATTGTAACGACCCGATTTGTCGTTTAAACATTTAACACCCCGTTCAACGACTTAAGGTCCCGTGCAACTTCATAATATGTATTATAAACCCCGGGTGTGGTAAGATTATTGAGATCAAATAAGTAAAGATTGGATTGTGGAATGAAGGAAATCTTGTTGAAAAACCTTGTAACCAAATTTGCACACCTAGTGTTTGATAAAATGCTCAAATGAGATGAAACCATAAAAATCTTCCTAATTATGGTTCACTTTTGTTATGCATCTAAATAGATTGAAGTTGCTAGAATTTTCAAAACCTCGTAGTAATATAAGGAAGGCTCAATAAAGATTAGAGCCGTCCGGAGGTCAATTCAAGCAAGAAGGCGATTTTGGAATATCGGCATAACTTCAAAAAGGTAAGTATCTTGCTTAACCTCGAGTGGGAAATTTTCCCTTAGGCATTGAATCTTTTGTGCAAATTGTGTAATTGAAAATCATGTACGCTAGGTGACGAGTACGTACTTGGTGTATATGTGCGAATTTCATTGATTAAAAATCCTTAGATGCCCTTATGTATTAAATTGGAACTTATTGGCACTTATTAAATCCTCTATTTGTCATGCCTAGATCCTTGTTTGTTGAAATTATTTTTATATGATGATTTGGTGTGATTGCCACTCTGAATTTATGTGAAATATATTTTGTTAATATTTTGTGCACATTATGGTCGAGCCATGGGCTCCTTATTATGGAAAATGATGAATTGTTGATTTCTGTGGCAAGTTAAAATATTTGAGCATTCGATGTGCAATTTGTAATATTTTATAATAATTGAGTACTTGATGAGCCATTTGTGATATGTGAGCACTTGATGTGCAGTTGTTGAAATCATATTTACTTTGAAACTACGGAACGATATTCCGGGAGATCCCTCCTACCCTACATATTTACATTGGGACTACGGAACGGTATTACAGGAGATCCCCCTACCCTGCATATTTACTTTGAGACTCTGGAACGGTATTCTAGGAGATCCCCCTGTCTTGCATATTTACTTTTGGGAATACGGGGCGGTACCTTTGGAGATTTTCCCTGTCTTATATATTTACTTTTGGGACTACGAGGCGGTATTTCGGGAGTGTTCTTTTGTTGATATTTTTCTATGGATGCACTTGCATTTGGTTATTTTGTTTTTCCGTAATTTATAAATTCTTGTGTTTTCCGTGATGTATTATTTGACTTAACATTAAGAGTTTTGTATTTCTCGATGTATCGTGTTAACCTTGACTTTTTCGTATGAGACTTTGAGGATTTGTATTTTTGGGTTGTACTCGTTTTGATGATTGAGTTGTTTTAAATAAAAGAAAATGTTCTAGTATGTTTAATTTAATAAATTCTATATCTAAATCAGTAGTTTAGCTGATGCTTTATTTTAATAGAAATGTCATTTTTTCTCACTCAAACGATTTCTAAAATAAACTTATCTTTTTGTTGATTTCTTACTTGATTTGAAGATTTTTAACCTTACTTTATTGAAAATAAATTGATCATGCGGATCTTATATACATTGATATTCTTGTACGTGAGTTGTCCGTGCAATTATGAAAATAATATGGGCATGAGGTTCCGGGGAAGAAATATGATGATTTTATTATTGACACGTGAGTTGTCAGTGTGATGGTGAAAGAAAAATGGGCATGAGGTGCCGTGGAAAATATGATAGTGGGCTGACATTGTGAAATGAGGTATTTTACTTGAAAGTATATTTATTGGAAAGGATTATATTTGAAAGATAATTATTCAAAAGAAGTATATTCGAAAGATATATATCTTAAAGAATAATATGTGAAGGATTTATATTTGAAGGACTTGACTTGTTGATTGTACTTGTATTCCTTATTCGCCTCAGTAATAATTTTGATGTTCTTGTTGCTAGTTATTTTCCAGTACTATTGTATACTGCTATATTGCACATGTTAATTGTTTAGTGAGTGTCTTGACTGTACCTCGTCTCTACTCCACTGAGGTTAGTCTTGATACTTACTGGCTACCGACTATGGTGTACTCATACTACACTTCTGTACATTTTTTTGCAGAGCCAGGTATTGGAGGTATTAGGCCTGGACAGATTTAGAGTGTGATTGCAAGGATTCAAGGTAGAGCTTCTTGGTCGTCGCAGTCCCTTGGAGTCTGTTCATTTTATTGTACTGTTAATTTTTAATCAAACAATATTGAGTATTCGATCATTGAGATTATTTCATATATATTATGTTAGAGTTCGTGACCCAGCACTACCAGTCTTGGGAGATAGTTATAATTATTTCCGTTGTTGGTTTCGTTTATTAAATAAAATGGCTTCGAAATGTAGTGGAAATCGAGTTACCTAGTCGTAGAGACCAGGTGCCATCACGACGCTTGTGGTAGGATTTTGGGTCGTGATAAGTTGGTATCAGAGCACTAGGTTCATAGGTTCTACGAGTCACGAACAAGTCTAGTAGTGTCTTGCGGATCGGTACGGAGACGTCTGTACGTATCTTCGAGAGGCTACATAACTGTTAGGAAATTTCACTTCTTTCATTCCTTATCGTGCGACATTTATTTAATTTGAAGCATATATCTTATGTTCTTTTGCATCCACCCGTGTATGAAATTGCGCACTCGGTATCAACTATGCGCCAACCGTTCATGATACTATAGATGGGGCCAGGGTTGCTCAACTATTATTACAACGTGTCGTCCAGATCGAGGATGTGGAAGTATTGAGAGATCATTCAGTTGTGCACATTGAGGTGCAGCAGGTTCTGACATCTGGTTGATAAGTATGATATTAAGAAGGTTTAAATTAATTGCCTAATCATCACAATTGTGGTAGGGTCACGGGGTGGATGTAGATATGAAATAGTTGGTGGTATTAGAGACTATGTAGTTCGTATGAGATTTCTATTTAGCTAAGGGTACATACACAACAAAGGCACTAGAGGAATCGAGTTTAACTATCACGAAGATAACATGCGCCAAATAAATGGATCATCGGAATGTGTCCTATGGCTTCGCACCAAGTGAGGGAGTCCACTATCAACGATCAGATTACGGGGTCATGTGTTATATGAGTTTTGGCCTGAGATGTATTAATGTTGTATTGAAAGGTTCTCCGAGACTTGTATATGATTAAGAGCTGAGATTTGTATGGGATGATGCTGGGACTTGCGATATTCCCGCGTCGTTAATAATTCTACATTTCAGTATCAACGGGGTCATGAAAACAATTCTAGAATACTCGAGGTGTTCCAGTAAGTTCTTTTAATGCACCACCAGTACGAGGTTCCTATAATGGTAATTCAATTTATCCGGCACAGACTCAGTGTGAGCAGCCGAACCCGCAGAGGGGTTGTTATGAGTGTGGTGATACTAGACGCATCAAGAGAAATTGTCCCAGACTTGGGAGGGGTGGATTTTATCATAATACTCCAACTACAAGCTTTATTCCAGTTAATACTTCAGATGCACAGTCAGTTAGAGGTGGAGGACAGACGGGTAGTGGGCGCCTAAGATTCGGCTGACCCCAATACACCAGATGGTGTTGTTATAGGTACGATCCTGATTTTGTTATAAAAGGGTATTTTCCCTTAATTGATTCGGTTCTGAATATTGAGGTGACTCATCCTATTATGCTCTGCTTATGGGTTAGCTTCGTAATTTTGTGACCCACTTATATGTTATCCCTGTTGGGAGAATTGAGGATGTGAGCCCGTGTCTGTCATTTTTATTTTTTTTGTGCACCATTGACGGCTATAAGTCCAAAAGTATTTTTTATTATCCATCACAGTGGGTTTAATATGTTTCAGAATAATTGATTTCAAATTTTTATGAATTATATGCCCTACCAGTATTAGGGTTCATTATGTGTTGTGAAAATTGTTTATGAAATATATTGAACAGAAGAAAAGAAAGGAAATTGAAAATTTTAGTTGGCTCAATGTGCAAAATACTTATGATTCGGAGTTGAGGACGAGATCCTCGTATTTTTATATGATGTGAAATATTTAAACCGGGCTACAAGCCACGGTGTAAGATATATAAGGACGAGGTCCTTGTGGTAAAATATTTATGAGTTTAAAATTCTCCCTTTGTGAAATTTAATTTGTACAATAATATTAATAGGGAGTCATGCCTGTTAGGCTTATTTTATAATTCTTGTATATTTTCTGTTCATATTCAGCCATTTTCGTGTTATAAACATTGAGTTTTAGCCTATGAGGTGAGTGCCCAGGTGGCGTTAAAAGTGACTCATTAATCCGAGTAAATACTTATGAAGTCTTCAAGCCTCACATTTTGCTGTCGGTGTTGAGAAAATTCGAAACAAGGTTTTGGTGAATATGAGGTTAGTTGGCAATGTTATAATCGACTATGAACAACTATTAAGACCAGAGATGTGGTGTTTTGTTGGGTTGTGGATGTGTTGTTAGGATTTGTTTTGGTGTTACTCTGGCAGGTGGATAGGCCCCATTTACAGGGGAGACTCTGCCGAAATTTCTGAAAAATTTGGGAGTTAGTAAAATTTAGGGGATTGAGATGTGCGAAAGAAGAGATAAATATGTTATGTGTTTGAGGGCGAATGATCTTAAGCGGGGAAGAATGTAGCAACCCGAAATTTTTTTGAAGTACTTCAACACTATCAAAAAAGTTGATGTGTGCGTAGGCACGAGTTACTATAGCCAGTTGAGATTTATACCGTGTGTCGAAGTGAAAATCAGGCCTTTTGGAAATGATTGGAGAGTTAGGGAATTTGCTTTAAAGCTTATAAGAATAGAGAAAATAAATAATCTCAATTGAGACGGTGTCGCCGGACCCGTGTTAAATTGCGGGAACATAGAATTACCCACAAGTATGTATGTAAGAATACATGCATTAATTTAAAGTCCTCGGAAAGATTCTTGGCACGTTCGAGGACAAGCGTATGTTTATGACGTGGAGAATGTAACGACCCGACTTGTCGTTTTAATAATTAACGCCCCGTTCAATGACTTAAGGTCCCGGAAAACTTCATAATATGTATTATGGCCCGCGGGTATGGTCGAGTTTGAATTTCGGAAGATTTAGAATTTAATTGAAAGAGAAATCTCATTTTGAAGCTTAAATGGAAAGAGTTGACTTTTGAGTAAACGACCTCGGAATAGAAATTTGATGATGTCAATAGCTTTGTATGGTGATTCTGACTTAGGAGCGTGTTCAGATTTGGATTTGGAAGTCCGTAGGATAAGTCGACCAATTTTGGCGAAAGTTGGAAAGTAGACGATTTTCGGAAAAGTTCGATCGAAGATTGAATTTTTGATAACGAGGTCGGAATCTGATTCTGGAAATTGTAATAGGTCCATTATGTCACTTATGACTTGTGTACAAAATTTGAGGTCAATCGGACTTGATTCGATAGGTTTCGGCATCGAATGTTGAAGTTGGAAATTTCATAATAGACTAAAGTTTCAAGTGAGTTCGCACAAGACCTAATTTCAAACGAGTATACCTTTCTTGATATGAAGAGTTATATAGTGTTTTACATATCAAAAGAAAGGTCTATGTGTCTAGTTTCCAACGCTTCAAACCGTTCGTCATTTGGATACTCCTACAAGAAGTTACGACCAAATTACCAAAGAATGAAAAAATATAATTATGCGACCAATTATGCGATCGCAAAATAGTTACGCGATCGCAAAACTGCTTCTGCGACCACAAACTGGTCGCAGAATGGACCAGAAGAGCCCAGTTCTGGGCACTGATTTTGCGATTAATTTTGCGGCCCGCATACCCATTCTGCGGTCCATTATACTTTCGGAGGGTTAATTTTTTTATTTTCATAACCCGACCCCATTTTGATAAATAGGCTTTGAGGCTTATTTTGGGGTTATTTTCTGAGGGTTTTAGAGAGAGGTAAGAGCATTTTAGAGAGAGAAGGAGGGAACCTAATATTCTAATCATCCAATCTTCAAGAATCAAGGAAACTAATCACAAGATCTTCATCAAAGAGGTAAGATTCAACCCCTAGTCTTCAATTTCGAGTTTGGGATAAAAGATTGGTGATTGGGAGTATGATTCTTGGGTGTAAAAGTATTATGTATATATGTTTGTACCAATAAGGTTTGTAAAAATATTGTTGAGATCAAATAAGTAAAGATTGGGTTGTGGAATGAAGGAAATCTTGTAGAAGAACCTTGTACCCAAATTTGCACACATAATGTTTGATTAAATGCTCAAATGAGCTGAAACCAAGCAAATCTTCCTAATTATGGTTCACTATTGTTATGCTTCTAAATAGATTGAAGTTGCTAGAATTTTCGGAATCTCGTAGTAATATAAGGAAGGCTCAAGAAAGATTGGAGCCGTCCGGAGGCCAATTCAAGCAAGAAGGCGATTTTGGAATATCGGCCTAACTTCAAAAAGGTAAGTGTCTTGCTTAACCCCGAGTGGGGAAATTTCACTTTAGGCATTGAGTCTTATGTGCAAATTGTGTAATTGAAAATCATGTATGCGAGGTGACGAGTACGTACTTGGTTTATATGTGCGAATTTCATTGATTAAAAATCCTTATATGCTATTATGTATTAAATTGAAACTTATTGGCACTTATTAAATCCTCTATTTGTCATGCCTAGATCCTTGTTTGTTGAAATTATTTTTATATGATGATTTGGTGTGATTGCCACCTTGAATTTATGTGAAATATATTTTGTTAAGATTTTGTCCACATTATGGTCGAGCCATGGGCTCCTTATTGTGAAAAATGATGTATTGTTGATTTCTGTGGCAAGTTGAAATATTTGAGCACTCGATGTGCAATTTGTGATATGTTGTAATATTTGAGCACTTGATGAGCCATTTGTGATATGTGAGCACATGATGTGCTGTTGTTGAAATCATATTTACTTTGGGACTACAAAACGGTATTCCGGGAGATCCCCATATCTTGCATATTTACTTTTGGGACTACGAGGCAGTACCTCGGGAGATTTTTCCTATCTTGTATATTTACTTTTGGGACTACGAGACGGTACTTCGGGAGTGGCCTTTTGTTGATATTTTTCTATGGATGCACTTGCCTTTGGTTATTTTATTTTTCCGTAATTTGTAAATTCGTGTATTTTTCGTGATGTATTATTTGACTTAATATTAAACGTTTTATATTTCTTGATGTATTGTGTTGACCTTGACTTTTTCGTACGAGACTTTGAGGATTTGTATTTTTGGGTTGTACTTGTTTTGATGATTGAGTTGTTTTAAATAAAAAAAATTCTAGTATGTTTAATTTAATAAATTCTATATCCAAATAAGTAGTTTAGCTTATGCTTTATTTTAATGGAAATGTCATTTTTCCTCACTCAAACGATTTCTAAATTAAACTTATCTTTTTGTTGATTTCTTACTTGATTTAAAGATTTTTAACCTTACTTTATTGAAAACAAATTGATCATGCGGATCTTATATACATTGATATTTTGGTACGTGAGTTGTTCGTGCAGCTATGAAAATAATATGGGCATGAGGTGCCGGGGAAAAATATGATGATTTTATTATTGACACGTGTGTTGTCGGTGTGATGGTGAAAGAAATATGGGCACGAGGTGCCGTGGAAAATATGAAAGTGGGTTAAAACCCGTAATTTTTATGATTGTGAAATGAGGTGTCACATGGTGACTTTTACTTGAAAATATATTTATTGGAAAGAATTAAATTTGAAAGATAATTATTCAAAAGAAGTATATTCGAAAGATATTTATCTTAAAGAATAATATGTGAAGGATTTATATTTGAAGGACTTGACTTGTTGATTGTACTTGTGTTCCTTATTCGCCTTTGTAATAATTATGATGTTCTTGTTGCTAGTTGTATTCCAGTACTATTGTATACTGCTATATTGCACAGGTTAATTGACTAGTGAGTGTCTTGAATGTACCTCGTCTCTACTCAACTAAGGTTAGTCTTGATACTTACTGGGTACCGACCGTGGTGTACTCATACTACACTTATGCATATTTTTGTGCAGAGCCAGGTATTTGAGGTATCAGACCTGGACAGAGTTAGAGTGTGATCGCAAGGATTCAAGGTAGAGCTATTTGGTCGTCACAGTCCCTTGGAGTCTGTTCATTTCATTGTACTGTTAACTTTTAATCAAACAGTATTGAGTATTCGATCATTGAGATCATTTCATGTATTATGTTAGAGTTTGTGACCCAGTACTACCAGTCTTGGGAGATAGTTATAATTATTTCCGTTGTTGGTTTCGTTTATTAAAAAAAATGGCTTCGAAATGTAATGAAAATCGGCTTACCTAGTCTTAGAGACTAGGTGCCATCACGACGCTTGTGGTGGAATTTTGGGTCGCGATAGATATGTGCTAGTGCTTATGTAGATGTGCTTAAAGTCAATGGGCTATGTTATTTACGGTGTCGTAGCGATATGTTGAGTTATCATGAAGAGTATGTGCTTAAAAGTAAAAGTGTATTGTATTAAAAGTGCTTAGGAGGGTTAGTCACCCGTCCCTTAGCCTACATTACAACCCATGAAGACCTAATTGACCCTAGACTTTGCGAGCTTAACACTACTAGAAATTTGGCAAAATCGACCAAGGTCGACCGACCAACTTTGGTCGGTTTTTCAAAATTTTTTTTTTTTATGAAACCGACCAACTTTGGTCGGTTTTCTTTGGCGCAAAAATGCGGGAAACTATTTTTGAGTCCCGTGAATTTTATATTTCAAGAAACCGACCAACTTTGGTCGGTTTTTCAATTAATATAAATAAAAATTAATATTAAAAAAACCGACCAAAATTGGTCGGTTAATTCGGCGGGTCATTTAAAAAAACCGACCAACTTTGGTCGGTAATTTTACTTTTTAATAAAACCGACCAACTTTGGTCGGTTATTTTCGTGCGAAAATATAATTAAAGAGTATAAATCAAATAA
Organism: Nicotiana tomentosiformis; assembly: GCF_000390325.3. Classification (NCBI taxonomy): domain Eukaryota; kingdom Viridiplantae; phylum Streptophyta; class Magnoliopsida; order Solanales; family Solanaceae; genus Nicotiana; species Nicotiana tomentosiformis. The sequence continues at coordinate 115,874,616 of NC_090813.1, forward strand.
AAGACAGTCTTAAAACAAAATGTACCAATGGTCTAGTGGTAGAATAGTATCCTGCCACAGTACAGACCTCGGTTTGATTCCCAGATGGTGAATCTTTTTTTTACATAATTAAAATACCGACCAACTTTGGTCGGTTTTTTTTTGCAATATTTTTTTTTTGAATTTAATTGACCGACCAAAGTTGGTTGGTAATTTCCGACCAACTTTGGTCGGTATTCCTTTCCGACCACAAAAATACCGTCCACACGTAAATGGTCACGTTTTGGTCGATTTTTTGCCATTACCGACCAACGTTGGTCGATTTTTTTGGTCGGTTTTTACCGGATTTCTAGTAGTGTAAATTAGTAGAGACTTACATTATGAGCAAGCCTATGGTACGAGATTTGGGGGCACATGAGTTTCTTTGTGAGAGTGAGTGAATTCTTTCATTCTGTGAGTCCTTAATTTACACTTGAATTAATATTCTGTGATTACTCTCTTTGTTTCGTTGGTGAGGGTTACAACGGATTGGTAAGGAATTCGTATCTTTAGTTTGCACAAGAAGCGGGTCACAAAGAGCAATGTAGTGGAGTCAATTTTTGAGGCTATGATGTTAGAAGAGTCATACAAATATTTTAAATAGTCTTGGCATTGGTCTAAAAATGGGGAAATGTATGAAGAGTGCATATGTTGGGTTCTAAGCGTTGATATAAACCATTGTCATTGGTGTGATGCTTGAGTATGTTTTGAAAGGTATTTCTTTCCTATGCGCTTAATTTTAAGTTGCTCGAGGACGAGCAAGAGTTTAAGTGCGGGGTGGTGATAAATGATGAAAAATGCATATTTTTGTGTATATTTGCATATTAATTCTTGTATGAGTCGCGGAAGTTACATGGTTTTTAAAGTGAAATATGCTCATTACATGTTTTTATATATAGGAACGAGTTCGGGTGATAGTAAACATTTGTAACTAAACCTTAGTTCTCTGTAAGATTCGACTCCGGACTCTTAGACCGAATTATATTTGCATCGACCGCTTATCCTTTTTAGGATTAGAGTTGGGCGTGATCATATATAATTAAAGAAGTCTCAGCTATTAAAATTTTATTTCTATCTCGATTTGATTTATAAGGATATCATTCTAAATTTTTTTTCTATTTTATCTCTAAATTCACTGTTTGTTTTCTTATTATCTTGTTGTTGGTATTGCTGGTTGTTACTGTTTTCCTTTTCTTTTCTTTAGCCGAGGGTCTATCGGAAACATCCTCTCTACCCTCAAGGTAGGGGTAAGTTCTGCGTACATACTACCCTCCCCGGACCCCACTCGTGAGATTATATTGGATTTGTTGTTCTTGTTGTTGTCGCGGTGGTCGTCAAATAAAGCTAATCGTGCTTAAATGCCAAGACCGAAGCTGAAGGAATTTTTTCAAACAAATATTCTAGTAAATCAAGTTTGTATAGAATACTTAGACTTTTCCATGAGCATGACCACAAAAAGCATCCCCCTAAAGCTCAACTATGCTAAGCTCTTTCAGAGGTTGGTCTTTCTTCCTCTTCTTGCTGGTCTGATCGATTGTGTTCACGTAATGAATTCATATGTCCATTTCGTTTTACCTCAAGAAGTCAAGTTAATAGGTCGACTTTGACAGGAGAAATGAAAAAGAATCCCTATCTTTAAAAATGTACTTGACTTGCATAAAGAAAGAAAACAAGGGAACCTAATGAAAGCATATATGGCGAATAAGGAACTTAATGAAGAAGTTGAAAACATACCAGACATAACCGTTCTATGTGATTTCTGTCAATTGCCTTTGGATCTTCTTGGCTAGTATTTAACAAAACATCAAGAACATCTGTGCTACCACTATTTGGTGATTTCCTCCTTTGCTCCAAACGTTCGTCAATCAATCCCTCAATCAGCTGAAGCAATTTATCGAAATGCTTGCCAATGCGTCGCCTTATCCCTTGAGGATCTATCCTTTTCAGCACAGGGTAATAATCGGCCAAGTTGGGTTTACCAGCTTCTTCCGACATTTTGCACACCACATCCTTGAATCCTTTACCTGAATTTGCATAAGGGTCCACTACATCCTTTGAAAAAATGATACTCGAAAGTATATTCAATGAGGTCTCAGAAGCAGCTTGTCCTATATTCACTACGTCCCCTGTTTGGCTACACCGACGGCAATAAGCTATTAAATCTTGGATCTTTCGAAACCTGAGATTACAAGTTGCAAAATCAACATTTTTTCAGTAACCTGCCAATCCATTTAGGTTTAAACATATTGGATTATGACCCCCGAAGTGATCCACTAAATGATTGGGTCAAAACGGATCAAAATACTGTAACTCGACTAGTAAAAATGAAATCTAAACCAGAATACAAAAATAAATTTGGAAGTTATATAAATCTGAAATAACTGTTTTTGAGAAGCTGATAAAGGTAGCGTTTCTCTGGAAGCACATTTTAAAATCTTGGTCAAGTATTCATTGTTGCTCTAATAATGAAACACAAACTGTTGTATTTTTAAAGTACTTTTTCAAAAAACATTTCCAATAAAAAATCGCTTTTTCAAAATAAGAAATTTTGGAAGCTTGGCAGCTAGGCCATGGGCTTGTTTATTGATTTGATTTGCCCAAGTTTGACTCAGCTTTCAAATTTGTTATATAAACCTGAGATGCTGATTTGCATCAAGCCTGTTGCCGGAGAAGATATAAGTATTCATGATTTTCCGGAGGCTTCTCCACCGAGTATTGACTGGTAGCCATATCACAGAGAACTGATAGTGATTAAGTGCATGGATTGCATCTGGGATTGTTCTACTGCTGAAGGCCAAGTCTTGCTTTTGAATAACTTCTTTTGCCACGGCTGATGAAGATATTAACACCGTCGTTATTTGGCCCAATCTGAGGCTGATTATTGGGCCATATTTTTCAGCTAGCTTCGCGAGGGACTGGTGGGGTTGATCACCAAGAATGTTGTGAAGATTTCCAATCAATGGTAGTGGAATTGGTCCTGGTGGAAGTTTTTTGTTACATCTGTTGCTTGTAGAAAGGCAAGAAATGCATTGAAACAAAGTCCATGCAAGTAGTAATACACCCCCAATGGCTAAGTAATCCATAGTTTACTCTGTCTTTATCATAGGACAATTAGCTAGTGGTTAAATACTGCATTATCCTATAAGTTGAAGGTGTTAATATTTGACCGCAGAAACAAAAAGAGTGAGCTGGTTGGTTGTTATTCAAAGTTTACTCCATTTAGGGTATGTTTGGTACCACGGAAAATAACTAAATTCACTGTAGTCTACAAATAAGTTTCTATACAATTTTGAGCAATTGTATAATCGTCCTTACCTTACTCTAGTGGTTTAATTAATACTACATATTTCCATCTGATTATATTTGCTTAGTAGGTGTTAATGCAAAACATCGAGGGTCCATTGGGTGTTATTTATTAGCCGACCTACATAGGGATAGTAAGGATCCGGACGCCTCTTCATTTTCTATTATTTTTCATTTGGAAAATTTTTATGGCCCTCCTTCCGGGTTTCATTTCGTATCGTATGATATTTCATTTGCTTCTCGTATATTTTAATTTTTTTTGTAACAATTTCTTTAACTTATTTATGATTATTAACAAAACTTTCATGCTCAAGATTGGAACACATACATGTTATTTAGAATGGAGAGAACTCGTTCATTCCATCACTCCTCGGCGATAGAAAGTTGTAATGCAAAACCTTCGGGATTTGTAGAGTACTATTTGTGAGCATCTAATTTTTTATCGTGCTTGAATATTTCCTACTCCCATCTTCCCACGCGTGTCCCCACTTTTTGTCCCTCACACTTTATCCCCTCTCCACTTTTCTTTGTTCCCATATTTGTCCCCACTCACAACCCCCACATGATCTCCCCATAAAGAAAAAGAACGGACTCCCCACTAGGGAATCCCCCCAAAAAAGCTCCTATTTTCCACCTTGAAAAAAGGCAATTGTTACCCCTTTTGCAACATGAAATTGCACAGCTTTGAAGCACCATCTCCCTCACCCCAGCTCCTCAATTAAGACGACTACATAAAGCTTTCAAAAAACAGTCGAATAGAGGGCTGGAAAAAAAAAAGAACTCCAAAAAAAATAAGTTGTAAAACACCATTCAAAACAGCCCCCAAGACAACTCCGAAAAATAGCCAAGCAACCAAACTCCGTCGAAGATCCGGCGAGGCTTCCAGTCGAGGTCATCGGTATAGTTTCGCGGTCGAGCTAACGAGGTTGTTGTAGAGCTTCAATCAATATCCTGTTCGATTTGGATTTTAGAGTTATAAAACATTTAAAGTTTAGATTCAACTTTGAGGTTCATCTTCTCCATTGTTACTTTTAAGCATGTTAGTATATGACTTGATTTGATGAATGTTTTGAACAGTGAAGTGAATTTCTTTTATTTGTGATATTGAATTTAATCATTTATTTCTCTTACTGGTTTAATTCTATTAATAATCGTAAATTTCTTTTTTCTGATTTTAAATCACATTTTCCTTATTTTATTGCTTATTTGTCTTGTTTTAGATTAGTTCAAAATGGTTTAGTTGTCCATCTGATTTTGGCATTTTTGTTTTTGCCCACTTTGGCTTGAATGAGTTATATGAAGTACTAGAGATTTCATTTTCTTGGTTCTTTCCTTTTCGTTGCTCCTTGTTGGCTTAAATGAGTAGGCCATTATTTAGTTAGTTAAGAACATGAAATATGTAGTAAGTAGTAACTTTATATCTTGTGTTACTTTATCTAAATATTCATGCATTTTATTATTAATGAATTGATAGTTTTCGGTTGTTGCATCTGACTTATGTGTGATAGATTTTGGTTAACTATTTAGGATTAAATTAAGCATATAAACTATTTAGTTGGGCCATAGAACTTTAAGACTATGGCAGTGTTGAATAAAATATTTTCGGCATAATTGTGAGTTGTATCTTTGATTAAGTGACTTTGAGATTCTTAGTATTACTCACAAAAGTATTCTATAATAATTCCATAAATCATGGCCTTACAATAATCTTAAAGTTTAGGAAGAATAATGAACAACGATAGAGTGGCTTAGGCGCGCTTTAATTAGTTTATCGCGATTATGTATACGTTCGTGTGACATAATTGTGATTACCAAAATTAAAAACGAAGTATCTATTCACGCAACTTTGGGCAAAACAATCTTAATATAATAAAATGCTATTAATTTTGTGTACGTACGTGTGACATGATTTTAGCAAAATAAACAAAACGGATTAACACAAGTGATTCGTTTCAAAGATAATTCCATATTTTAATAATTAAAAGCGGATAGATAAAACATGGAAACCAATAAATTATAGTTTATCCAAAATTAATTTAAGCCAAGTTTAAGTCGATAAAGCAACCGTGCTAGAACCACGGGACTCGAAAATGCCTTACACCTTCTCCCCGGTCAACAAAATTCCTTACCCGGACTTTATTTTTGCAGACCAATAATAATAGAGTCAAACATTCCTTTGACTAGGGATTCAAATAAAAGGTGACTTGGAACACCCAAAAACTCAATTCTAAGTGGCGACTCTATAAATAAAATAGTCCTTACTCAAGTTTGTCACTTTAATTGGAAAAATATTTTAACCTACAACAATCCATAACACATGTCTTTTTGGGGTGTATATAAGGGGTGTGACAGCTCTGACGACTCTGCTGGGGAATTTTTAAGAATTCGAGCTTGTACATTGACTTTATTTGGCTTTATTAATTTTTGTATATATTGTGATTTATTTGGGCCTAATGTGTTACTTGTCGAGTTTTTACCGTTTTGATATTGTTGAACTGTACATATAAATTGTATCTTCTCTCGCATCCCTCTGAGTCTTCTGATAATTAGTTATGTTGTGTTTGCCTACCAGCATCACAAAATTTCTGTCTTGAGATAAAGCCAGTTAGCCGACCAGCTTCTGGTGAAGGATTTAGTCACACGTGTTTAGGTGGGAGAGCCGTCAGCTAGCCAGTGTTGTTCTACTACTGGTGACGCTTGACGCTCCTCAGCTCGGGTTGTCCGCCCGGGTAAGCCAGGTCTAGATACCATCTCTTTTAGGATTTACAAACTTAGAAGAACAAGCCATAAGCAATGAATATCCGTAGTAGGCTACGCTTTATTTGCATCATGTGCATTTGACTTAGCAGCGCTCGACACAGAGGTCGAGTTCTGTTTTAGGACAGAATTTGTTGAGACCGTTATGTCATGTTACGTGCTACTTGTTGCATTATTTGGGAGGCTTGCATGTCGAGTGGCTTTAGCATATATCAGTTGAACGAAGAGAGAAAAAATGATGTGGTTTAGTGCATATGGTTTTTAAAGATTAATTTTCATAGAAAAAAAAATAGTCGATTTTATCGAACTACGCGGGTCTGATTCTCACCGGATGTGAGATACGTAGGCAAACCTCATCGGTTCCGGCCCCAATTTTCAAAAAAAAAAAAAATCAAATATATTTTCCTTTTCCTTAATTCCCTGTTTACAATTCTTTCCTTAGAAAATCCAAAAAAAAAAAATACTAAATCCAAAAATATTTTTTATAGTCCCACAGTTGAGTTTTTATTTATTTATTTATATTCTTTTATGGAGTCAAAACTCGAGAAATCAGAATTTTTGTGTGTCAATAATATGTTTGATCAAAGCCTAACCTCGTGTCTGGTTAGACAGGTATACCATGAGTGGGGAAAGAGGTAAGTCTGAAAAGAGGCCCAGATTAGAAGGGATACCAGATTTTCTCATTGTCGATTAGATACCACAGTTGTTGTGGGATTGGTGGAGAGACTTTAAGGAATATGAGCGAAACTAGATAAAGAAATACTTGGGACATTTGGTTCACATGATTACGATAAAGCCCAGGAGGGATGTGATTGAAGCTTTGATTCCGCACTGGGATCCTGAAAATAATGTGTTCCGTTTCACCGACTGTGAAATGACTCCGACCTTGGAGGAAATCGCCCATTTCCAGGGGTGGGGCCGCAATCTTCGCCGCCAAAGGCCCATAGTACCAAAAAATATGAATGAAGGTAGGTCTCTGAAGCTTTTGAACATAAATTACGGACAATATGAAGGTCTAGGAGGCAAATGGGTTAAGCTGGGCTTTTTGTTTCAGTTGTATGGCCAAGAATGCAATTTCAAAAGGAATGTGGGAAAATTGAAATCAAAGGAAGATAAGGAAACATGGAAGGTACATAGAAGGTTTGCATTTATGGTCACTTTTTTGGGGCGTGTAGTTTTTTCGGAAAGGGAGGGACGCATTGACATCCGCTTGGCAGGTGTAGTTGAGGCTCTGACCTTAGGAGGGGGTGATTATACTTTGGTCCCTATGATTCTTTCTTGCATTTTCCGTGCTTTAACTAGATGTAAAATGGGCGCGCGAAACTTTGATGGTTGCAACATTTTGTTACAGATATGGTTTTTAGAGCATTTCTATCGTCATCCTACGATCACTAATTTTAGTGAGCTATGGCCCAATCATACTTATGATCACCAGAAAAGAATTGACGAATGTGACTTACCAGAGGGGATTGGCGCCTGGAAAGAACTACTTCTTACTCTGTCTGCCAAACGGATCACTTGGAACTACGATTGGTTCTCCTCCAAAGAGGTCATTTGTGAGTCTGCATACCACTTTTATTTGGTACTCATAGGATTGGATGGTGTTCAGTTTTATGCTCCACTTCGGGTAATGCGCCAATTTGCACGACTACAGGAGGTGCCACCAACACGAGATATGAGCAAGTTCTGTTATGATTTTGGTAAAGATCAACCTCATGACGAAGAAGAAATTATGAAAATTTGGTATGCAAGTAAAGTATCGGAGTTGAATGATATGGTAGAAGACCGAGATCATGGAAAGGTGATCCCTGAATATATTACCTGGTTTCATGACCCTTCGTTGCTTGGAGATATGCCTGAAGGATCCAACAGGAGGAGAAATGATCAAAGAGCTATAGAAAAGTTAAAAGAGGAATTGGAGCGTTCCCGGATGACCATATCTAAACAACAAGCCCAACTGCAAGCCGGAGTCGCTCAGATTTATTTAAATATTGAGAAAGATTATCAATCGGCCTTACAGGTCATGGATAAAGATCAAAAGCATGCTAAAAATAAGGCGGCCCGCTTAGAAGAAGAATTGGCAAGCACTATTGGTTTAGTTAGAAGAGTTGAGGCAAATAACAATGTTGAAATGCACAAGCTGCAAGAAGACTTGAGTATCATTGAAGAGGATGCGCACCAGCAACAATTGGAGTTTGATCAGCAGAGAGAGCAGTTTGATAGAGAAAGGGCCCATTGGATATGCTCAAAGGGTCAGTTTCTTTCACAATTGGAAGAAATAAAAAAGCATAAGGGAGGTCATCAACATGCAGATTTTGAGGTAGAGAGACGTCAGTGGATGATTGAGAGAGCTGTGCTAAACCGCCGTATTGAAGAATACGAGGGACGCGAGACTATGATGGGTAACGCCCTCAACACTACCCATATATGGTTGCAGAATTGTCACGTGAATATGGGGCTTGCTAGAGAGCAAGTACTTCAATTGGTGGAGAAAGTAGCATATATTCATGACGATCATCGTCATCTAAACAATGAGAAAGTTGGTCAACAGGCCCGTGCCCTCGTTCCACAATTGACGGGAGTGTTTCAGAATTTGTACGAGATGTTGGGGGGAGAGTGGAGGCCAAGGAATGCAGACCATTGATGATATCAGTTTAAGAAAGAATGCCATTGAAGATTAAAGTTTTAGTGCAGTCAATTAGTTTTTAGTTTCATTTTGCATTTGTCGTATTTTTAATTTTATATTTGTCGCATTTTCAGTCATATTTATGTCTTTAGAGTCATTTTGAAAAAAAAAAATTGTTATTATGTCCCCCTGAACTACATAATGATCTGATTCATGCGGCGACATGATACGTAGGCAACCCAAAAGAGGTTCGATCAAAATATTTTTCAATGATTCTAAGATGAGGGATCAAAATGAGGTGTGAGTTAAAAAAAAAGAAAAAAAAAGATAAGAAAATAAGAGCGTCAATAAGAAGCAACCTCATAAGCCGGAATGAAACATGAAGCCTCCAAAAGCATGCTAGAAATAGTGACAATGAATGGAGCATGGCACATTATGTGTGATTCTTATCTATAAAATGCTTAACCCTAACACGTTTGCTGTGTCTTACGTAGTAATCTTAAGGTGGTTGGTTTGTGGTGAAACTGGCAACACACCATTACTTCACTAGATCTAAGGGAGCAGTAGTAATGGCCAATGATGATGAGATCGAGTTGATCACTGACGACCCCCAGGGTCAATCAGTTTAACAAGAGTCGGAGGAAATAAGAAAATTGAGACAGCAATTGTCTGATGTATATCAAGCTTGGGTGTCTGGTCATCCTCCACCCCGTGGTCCCTCAGAGGGAACTTCCACCATACCCCTGGCTACTCAACCACCGCTCCATACAACGAGCGACCACATCCTACCACCAGGGTATGTGCCAAATTACAGCCTCCACGTTGCTCCTAGTACCTCTAATGTGCGACCTCCAGTCGCACCGGTCAGGAACACTCCTCCAGTCGTGTCTGGCGCACCGGTATACACAATCCCGCCTCCACCTCCTATGACGAGGCCAATCAACGAGCCACCATCTCATGCTTATGATGGCCAATACTATTCTCCAAATATGGCTTTCGGGGTCTTGGCTCCATATAATCAAACTCCTCAGTACGAGTCACCAGTGAAAAATGAAAAGCTTGTCAAGACGATTGAGCCGGATGAGATGGCCAGGAAAATGAAAAGTCTTGAACAAAACATAAAGAACATATAGGGACTAGGGGGTCACAAAAGTGTTTCGTTCAGTGATCTATGCATGTTCCCTCACATCCATTTGCCACCAGGGTTTAAGACACCAAAATTCGAGAAGTATGATGGACACGGCGACCCTATCGCCCATTTGAAAAGGTACTGTAACCAGCTGAGGGGTGCATGTGGAAAAGAAAAATTACTGATGGCTTATTTTGGGGAAAGTCTTCTGGGAGTAGCCTCCGAATGGTTCATTGACCAAGATATCTCTCACTGGCATGTCTGGGATGACATGGCCCAAGCCTTCATCAAACAATTTCAATATAATATAGATATTGCGCCGGATCGCAATTCCCTGTCCAATATGAAGAAAAAGCCAACTGAAAGCTTTAGGGAGTATGCAATCAAGTGGAGGGAGCAAGCAGCTAGTGTTAAGCCACCCATGGATAACCACGAGTTGATCACTATTTTTCTGGAGGCCCAAGAGCCTGATTACTTTCAGAACATGATGTCCGCAATGGGCAGACCTTTTGCGAAAGCGATCAAAATAGGAGAAATGGTCGAAAATGGCCTCAAGACTGGCAGAATTGTAAGTCAAGCTGCTCTCAAAGCCACCACCCAAGCTATCCAAAATGGGTCGGGAAGTTTGGCAAATAGAAAGAAGAGAGATGAAGGGTCCATGATGACTTCAGGATCTAGGAAAGTTCAAAGAGGGGCATCGCACCCATATGTTCAAGTTGAGCAGGGGCAATCCAGCTACCCTCAACATTACTATCCCCCGCCAATTCCTCAGTACTTCGTGGGACCGCCATAATATACAGTGTTTAATGCTCAATCATATGCTCGTCCTCCCAATCAACAAGTATGGGCACCAGCTCCAAGATTCCCCCAACCTCAGCAGCAAAATTTTTGGGCACCCTACAATGCTCGTCCTAGGCAGGATTATGGTCGAGAGCAGAGGCCGGTGGAAAGATTTACTCCATTGGCTGAATCATACTCTAGTCTGTTCCAGAAGTTGAAGCAGATGGGCGTGATTGGACCCATCGCTCCCCACCATATGCATCCTGATTCGCACGGATTTCAAGCAAATGCTAGGTGTGAATACCATTCAGGTGCTCTGGGGCATAACACTGATGACTGTTGGACCCTGAAAAGAGCCATGGAAAGACTCATTGTTGAAAAATTGATTGTAGTCACGAATGGCGAGGACCCTCCTAATGTGACCAATAACCCGTTGCCAGTACACAATGATATTCATTTTGTGGGAATGATTGGACGAGATCATGTATACAAGCCGGTTGGTCGAGCAGAAATGACAGTGGTAACAATTCAAGAGGGAACCAAACTGGAAGTAAGTCCAAGCCTAGATGCACAGTTGATTGTGAAAGGTGCCCAGAGCTCAGAGAGGGAAACTTTATTTGTTCCGAAAATCTTGAGGTTGGAGGTTCGCTCCAATGCTCCAAGCCCAAAGTTATACGTCCTTGGAGGTCACCCCATCACAAAGGAGAATCAGGGCGGTACGATGGGTATAATTGAGCCGATCATAATCAAGCCTGCCACACAACCCCGTGTAACAAATACGAAAACCATCCCTTGGAACTACGACAAAACCGTAGTAACCTACAAAGGTAAGGAAATCATAGGAGAAGTGGGGGAAACTGGAGGTTTGACTCGATCAGGGAGGTGTTACTCTCCAAAAGAGTTGAGGAAGGCTAAGCAAATCAGAGAAGGCCAAATGCCAATAAAGAAACCGGTCACTGAAGAAGAGGCGGAGGAGTTTTTGAAAAAGATGAAAGTTCAGGATCACTCAATCATTGACCAGCTGAGAAAGACTCCTGCCCAAATCTCTCTGTTATCTCTGCTTATACACTCAGGAGAGCATGCCCGTGTACTAATCAAAATCCTAAACGAGGCACATGTCTCAGAGAATACCACTGTGAATCAGTTAGAGAAGATGGCCAATAGATTTTTTGAGGTTAACAGAATTTCCTTTACTGATGATGAACTTCCTGAGGAGGGAGCCGGTCACAATAGGGCTTTGCACATGATTGTCAAATGTGAGGGGCATTATGTGAAGCGAGTCATGGTTGATGGAGGCTCGAGTGTAGATGTATACCCTCTCTCTACCTTGCAAAGCATGAAGATCAATACAGACAGGATCCGACCCAGCAATGTTCGCATCCGGGCTTTTGATGGCTCAGCGAGAGATACCATTGGGGAGATCAACCTCACCATGACGATTGAGCCTGTTGATTTTGAAATTGTCTTCCAAGTAGTGGACATGGAAACTTCTTATAACTTTCTTCTTGGAAGGCCATGGATCCATACGGCCCGAGTTGTGCCATCCACCTTGCATCAGATGCTCAAATTCGAGCACGACATGCAAGAAATTATTGTTCACGGAGAAGACGAGTCATCCATTTATAAAGACCCGTTAATCCCATGTATTGAGGCCAAGGAAGGATGTGAGTCTATTGTCTATCAGGCTTTCGAAGTAGTTGTTGTGGACCATGTTGAGGAATGAAAACCCATTCTACATCCGCGTCTCTCCGCCACATCCGTAATGGTGGCTGCACTTATGATGAGACAAGGTTATGAGCCAGGAAAAGGTTTGGGGGCATCATTGCAAGGAATTTCAGAACCCATTTCTCCGTTCAGTAACAGGGGTACTTTTGGTTTAGGCTTCAGGCCAACACAAGCAGACGAAGACAAAGCCAAGCACCGCAAAAAGCATGGGTGGGTCTTGCAGCAACCTATCCCTCACATTTTCTACACTTTTGTCAAGTCACGATTCAAACATGGTCAAAATTCCTCAGCGCATGCAAACATTGATGAAATTTGCCATGGCCTCAGGCAGATGTTTTCTGAAGTGAATATGATTCAGGCTGGTGAAGGCACTAGTCGTGCCGATATGCAACTAATTGGCCCAGAAACCATGCTCCATCTTTAAGTTGCTGAAAAAGGATGCTGCAATCAAGTGGACAGACGATTGCCAAAATGCTTTTGACAGGATCAAAGATTATCTATCAAAAACCCCTGTACTGGTCCCACCTAAACCTGGTAGGCCTTTGTTTTTATATCTATCGGTGATGGATAATTCTTTTGGATGCGTTCTGGGGCAACATGATGCGACAGGCAAAAAGGAACAAGCAATATATTATTTGAGCAAGAAGTTCACAAATTATGAGGTTAAGTACACCCTTTTAGAAAGGACATGTTGTGCTTTGACTTGGGTCGCTCAGAAGTTGAGACATTATCTTTTGGCCTATACTACTTACCTCATATCCAGAATGGATCCTCTGAAGTATATTTTCCAAAAGCCAATGCCCACCGGCAGGCTCGCAAAATGGCAAATCCTGCTCACAGAGTTCGACATCGTTTATGTCACTCGCACTGCGATAAAAGCACAGGCTTTGGCCGATCATTTGGCAGAGAATCCAGTTGATGATGAGTACAAGCCACTTACCACATACTTCCCAGATGAAGAGGTCAACTCAATAGAGGAAGTAGTTCCAGACGACAACCCTCTATGGAAAATGTATTTTGATGGAGCTGTCAATATCAAAGGAGTTGGGATCGGGGCAATACTCATCTCACCTATTGGACAGTATTACCCTGAAACATCCCGACTTCGGTTCTTCTGTACCAATAATACGGCAGAATACAAAGCATGTATCATGGGTTTGAAAATGGCCCTCGATCTGGATGTGCATGAACTATTGGTTATGGGAGAATCTGACTTGCTTATCCGGCAAGCTCAAGGTGAATGGGAGACTAGAGACATCAAGCTTATTCCATACAGACAATGTGTACAAGATTTGAGCAAAAGATTCAAATCCATCGAGTTCAGGTACATTCCCAGGTTTCACAACGGGCTAGCCGATGCTTTGGCTACTTTAGCCTCAATGCTCCCTTATCCGGGAAACACCCATATCGATCCACTAGAAATTTAAGTTCGGAATCAACACGGTTACTGCAATACAATTGAGATAGAACCAGATGGTGAACCATGGTATCATGACATAAAACGATTCCTAAAAATGAGAGAATACCTAGAGCATGCCAAGGAAGATCAAAAAAGAACTATAAGGAGGCTCGCCAGCGGTTTCTTCCTGAATGGGGAAATTTTGTACAAAAGGACCCCAGATTTGAACTTGTTGAGATGCGTAGATGCAACAGAAGCTGAGCGGATCATGAGTGAAGTGCATTCGGGGGTATGCGGACCTCACATGAATGGATATGTTTTGGCGAAGAAGATTCTGCGGGCAGGGTATTATTGGCTTACAATGGAGCGAGATTGCTTCAGTTTTGTTCGCAAGTGTCACCAATGCCAGATTCATAGTGACCTGATTCACTCGCCACCTTCAGAGTTGCATCCCATGTCCTCTCCTTGGCCTTTCGTTGCTTAGGGAATGGATGTTATTGGGCCAATTGAGCCAAAGGCTTCAAATGGGCATAGATTCATTTTGGTTGCAATTGATTACTTCACCAAGTGGGTGGAAGCCATCACTTTCAAAGCAGTCACCAAGAAAGCAGTGGTAGACTTTGTTCATTCCAACATCATCTGCCGCTTTAGTATCCCAAATACCATTATCACTGACAATGCATCCAATCTCAATAGTCATTTGATGAAGGAGGTATGCGAGCAATTTAAAATTATGCATTGCCATTCTACCCCTTACCGGCCAAAAGCCAATGGAGCCGTTGAAGCGGCGAACAAGAACATCAAGAAGATTCTTAGAAAAATTATCCAAGGCTCGAGACAATGGCATGAAAAGTTGCCTTTTGCTCTTCTGGGATACCACACGACTGCTCGCACATCTGTTGGTGCAACTCCTTATCTGTTGGTATATGGGACAGAAGTTGTAATACCGGTTGAAGTCAAAATTCCCTCTCTTCGGATCATTGTGGAGTCGGAGATTGAAGATGCAGAATGGGTAAAGACCCGATTAGAACAACTAATGTTGATTGATGAGAAACGGCTAGCAGCAGTGTGCTTTGGCCAGTTATACTAGCAAAGAATGGCACGCGCTTACAACAAGAAAGTGCGTCCAAGGTACTTCGAGGTAGGCCAACTCGTTCTGAAACGCATTCTTCCACACCAAGTAGAAGCTAAAGGAAAGTTCGCCCCAAACTGGAAAGGACCCTACATCATCAAGAAAGTGTTACCAAAAGGGGCCTTGCACTTGGTAGATGAAGAAGGACGGGTACCAGACATGACTATTAATGCAGATGCAGTCAAAAGATATTATGTCTGATATATACCCACTGTGGAACTTTCGCGCATGATTTTCTTAGATCGAGATGACGAAGGCTACCATTGCTCGCTATTCCAAGAAAGTGTCACCCTTTTGTTACCCCTTTTAAGTTGTATTTTTCTTCTTCCTTTGTTTTCCACTTTTTGGAACATGTGTACTTAAATAAAAAAAAATCTGAGTCACTGAGCAAATTTTCTGAGTCATTGAACTACGTCCGACCTGATTCCGAAAGGATACGTAGGCAGCCTTACCCTGGGTTCGGTTCCATTGCAACAAAAATCCATATTCCCAATACTCCAAAACTGGGGCAGAAGTTTGTTTTTATCTTACGGTTTTTCCTATAGAAACAGTTCCAAAAGTTGTAATTCAGTTCAAGGTTCCTTTCGACTTTTCCTGTTAAGAACTTCTGATCGATCTTTGAGAATACTTGAAGTCCCCATGACCAGACACCAAAACTATCAAATCAAGTACGATTGACCTCAAATTTTGCACACAAGTACTAATTGACACTACGGACCTACTCCAACTTCCGGAATCGTAATCCAATCCCGATATCAAAACGTCCACTTCCGGTCAAACTTCCAAAAAATCATATAATTTCCAACTTTCGCCAATTGATACCGGAATGACCTGTAGACCTCCAAATCAACATCCGGACATGCTCCTAAGACCAAAATCACCATACAAAACAATTCCTAGGCTCGAAATCCCAATTGAACATCAATAATATCAAAATTCACTACAACCCAAACTTAGAAAATTCTTAAACCTTCAAAATGGCAACCTTCTGAAATAAGCATCGAAATACTCTCGGGCCACCCGATACTCGACCTGAACATACACCCAAGTCTGAAATTATCATACGAACCTATCAGAACCTTCAAATCCCGATTCTGAGTCCGTTTACTCAAAAATCAAACCTTAGTCAATTTTCCAACTTAAAGCTTTCGAAATTAGAATTTTATTTCGAAATTGACTCTGAGCTTCACGAAATTCAATTCTGAACACTTGTACAAGTCGTAATACCTGAAGTGAAGCTACTCAATGCCTCAAACCAATGAACGACGCACTATAGCTCAAAACAACCGGTCGGGTCGTTATAGTCTCCCCCACTTAAACATACGTTCGTCCTCAAACGTGCTAAGGACTGCTCCGGAGTTGTCCAAAATTATTGTACGACACCTTGTGCACCTACCCGTGCCACCACATTCTGGTTGGACACTTTAGCTCGAGCCATACTGAAAATACTCCCTATAAACTTAGTTAACAAGCTTTAAAACCAAGTTCCAACTTCCGAATTTCTTTAGAAGGCCTGACTCTAACACACGAACGCCGTACCAATCACCACGCACTGTACCAAAACATGATCATGCATCTATGCTGAAATCACACCACGCACCACATAAGTCGGTTGCCCATAATAACATCCTCCGACCCTAATAGCTGTAATTCTACGTATCTGATGCCCGCAATACATCTCATGACGTATATAAATCATGTTCCAACTCTCATAACACTAACACGACGAAAGAGTCATGTAGAAACTCATAACCACCTGCTGAATCAGTAATTCACGAAGTCTCCCCTCCTGACAAGAACCATTACCTCATTCTAAACTAAATAATGATATTTGCTCTTAAACATACCTTATACAAATCTTATACATAAGGAAGAATAACTCTAGATAAAGGACTACCCAGCCCGCATAACGAATAAAATGGCCAAATAGATGTCGTAAACCTACCTCATGGATGAAAAACAAGACACACAAATAAGTGTAAGGAGTTATGCTCAACATCTCGTTGTTGTGGCGTGCAACCCGATACGGCATGACATTATTGCAGTGTGCAACCCGATCCGACATGACATTGTTGGCTAACAAGGAATTGGGTCAATCGAGAGATTGATTAACCCAATTAAAGGGTTCAACCTAGAGATAGTAATAACCCGACTTGAGCTTTTATCAATTGTATTATGTGATACCCATTTGGTCTTGAGAAAGCCAATTTGGGCAAAATCATTCTCTGACCGAGAGGTATTGAGTGAAAAATTGAGAGTTGATAGCTATAATACACCCGATCAACAAAATAAGCATTAAGGTTTTTATCCCATTAGGAAAACACATAGGTAGTGGTCACATCCCTAAGCTTTTACCAATTTGAAAAACCATAAAAAATAATTATCCTAGTCTTATTTCTCTATTTTGCAATCTTTAGTTTTAAAATAGAAATAGAAACAAAACCCTTTCTTGTGGTTTCGATCCCGACTAGCTCCCTGTGGATTCAATCCCGACTCTTCGTTGGGTTACTATAATTGCAACTGACCTATTCATACCTTGTTTTAAGGTGTGCATTTGAGCGCGATACAGATGTCGTGATGGCACCTAGTCTTGAAGACTAGGTAAGCCTGAAATTATGCGGAATAACTGAATATATAGAGAAATACTAAATATCTCTATACATCATAGTCTAATGAAAATAAGCAAAAATAACATAATAAGGATAGAGGGGGACTCCAAGGTCTGCGGACGCTGGCAGATATACCTTAAAGTCTTCATGCACGGGCTGGCTCACTAATATCTGGCCTTGTAGGAAGAATCTGGATCTGCACAAAAGATGTGCAGAAGAGTAGTATGGGTACATCACAATGGTACATAGTAAGTGACAAGCCTAACCTCGGTAGAGTAGTGACGAGCTCAGGTCAGGGCCTACTGAAAATAATAAGAAACCAGGGCAAAAGATATAATAAAGTGATGAATGATAGAGAAGTGTAACAATAAAAATTCACAGAAGGTAACAACACATAATTCAAGAAGACAACTACAACACGTAAGGAAACAAGAATTCTACAAATTAAGAAACAACAACAACAACAATACAGTAAATAGGGGTAAACAACTGGGGCACTCCCAAGGTACCGCCTCGTAGTCCCAAAAGTAAATATCTCACAACGGCACGACACAAACCTCATGCAAACAATGATAACCGCATAGTAGAAACCTCGTGCCACAATAACATTCCTCACGGCAGAAACCTCGTGCCACAAAAATACTCTGCACGGCAAAAACCTCGTGCCACAATAACACTCCGCATGGCAGAAACCTCGTGCTACAATAAATACACTGCACGGCAGAAACCTTTTGCCACAGCCAAACAATTATCTCAACAAAAGATCACGAAAACAACACATAACAAACGGAATAATGAAATTACAGCAAAGAATCATACAATTAAATAACGAATACAAAATCAAGGGAAACAAGTAATTCAACTTAGTAAGTTGCACAATTCGCAAGTAAGATATAAGACACGTAGACATGTAACATTAGGCTAAACATGATGACTACACGTGCTAGAGCACTCGATTAAAGAAACAAAAAGGAACTATTTAGCAAAAATCAAATTTCCAACATTTAGCCCGAGTACGCACTCGTCACCTCACGTACCCGGCCTTCACATATTTCAAATACCATAACAGTACCAATCCTAAAGGGAATTTCTCCCACATAAGGTTAGACAATTCGCTTACCTCAAATCTCGCTCAATCAGTCAAATAGAATGTCTTTCCCTCGATTTTACGACTCCGATCAACTAGAATCTAGCCAAAATATTTACATACTATAAATATAATTATAATAAACTAATCAAATAATGTAATTATGACTTTAACAAGGAATTTAAAAATCACCTCAAAAAGTTAACCCGGGACCATGTCTCGGAATCGGGTAAAAGTCACAAAATACAAACACTCATTCAACCACGAGTCTAACCATACCAAATTTACCAAAATTTGACGTCAAATCGCAACTCAAATCCCCAAATTAAACTCTCTAAATCCCTAGCCTCAAACTCCCAAATTCCACCTTAAATACACGCAAACTAGGTGAAAATTTCAATGGGGAAACAATATTATTGAATAAAGGTGTTCACAAGTGGGACACATCTGCGACCACGCAGGTGCGAAAATTACTTTGCTTCTGAGACCACTGCATAACGCTTCCTAGGTTGCTTATGTGCTTCACTTCTCGCTTCTGCGAGCTCGCACCTGCTATTAGAACTCCGAAGGTGCGATAACACCATCATATTCCAAACTTCAGTAATTCACCCAACTCTAATTCAATCTGTTAACCACCCGAAATCAACTCGAGGCCCCGGGACCTCAACCAATTATACTATCAATCTTAAAACATCGTATGAACTTAGTCGAGCCTTAAAATCACATCAAACAACATCAAAAACATGAATCGCACCCCAATTCAAGCCTATTGAAACTAAAGAAATTTTAACTTCTACAAACGATGCCGAAACCTATCAGATCAAGTCCGATTGATCCCAAATTTTGTACACAAGTCATAATTGACATTACAGACCTACTCCAACTTCTGAAATCAGAATCCGGCCTCGATATCAAAAAGTCCACTCCCGGTCAAACTTCAAAAAATTATCTAGTTTTCCAATTTTTGCCAATTTACGCCAAAATGACCTACGGACCTCCAATTCAACATCCGAACACGCTCCTAAGACCAAAATCACCCTACGGAGCTATTAGAACCGTCGAAACTCCATTCCAAAGTTGTCTTCACACAATTCAAACGACGGTCAATACCTAAAACTTGAACTTCCAATTTAGGGACTATGTATCCCATTTCACTTCGAAACCAAAAATAAATCCTCCCGGCAAGTCACGTAACCACAAAATGAAATAGAGGGAGAAATAATTAGGGGTTCAGGGCTAAAACTCTCAAAATGACAGGCCTGGTCATTACATCATCCCCCACTTAAAACAAACGTTCATCTTCGAACGATTATAGAGACATACCTGAAATGGTGAAAAGATGAGTATAACGACTATGTATATCATGCTCGGTCTCCCAAGTTGTCTCCTCGGCTGGATGACCTCTCCACTGAACCTTCACTGAAGCGATGTTCTTCGACCTCAACTTCCGAACTTGCCTGTCCAGAATGGCCACTGGTTCCTCAACATAAGATAGATCCTTGTCCAACTGGACTGAGCTGAAGTCCAACACATGAGACAGATCGCCATTATACTTCTAGAGCATGGAAACATGGAACACTGGATGAACTGGAAAGAGACTAGGTGGTAGTGCAAGTCTGTAAGCCACATATCCAACTCTCTCAAGAATCTTAAAAGGACCAATATACCTAGGGCTCAACTTTCCCTTCCTTCCGAACCTCATAACACCCTTCATGGGAGAAACCCGGAGCTAAACCCACTCCCCAACCATAAATGCAACGTCGAGAGCTTTCCGAACTGCATAACTCTTCTGTCTGGATTGGGTTATACAAAGTCGATCCTGAATAAATTTAACCTTTTCCAAAGCTTCCTGAACCAAGTTTGTACCCAATAACCTAGCCTCGCCCGGCTCGAACTAACCCCCTGGATACCAGCACCGCCTACCATACAAAGCCTCAAATGGTACAATCCGAATACTCGACTGATAATTGTTATTTTAGGCAAGCTCTAAAGTGGCAAGAACTGATCCCAAGCACCCCCAAAATCCATCACACACACACACACACGAATCATATCCCCCAATATATGAATAGTGCGCTTGGACTGTCCATCCGTCTAAGGATGAAATGTTGTACTCAACTCCACCCGAGTACCCAATTCACATTTTACGGCTCTCCAGAACGGTGATGTGAACTGTGTACCCCAGTCAGAGATGATAGATACTGGTACGACATGAAGTCTGACAATCTCGCAAATGTAAACCTGAGCCAGCTGCTCCGAAGATTAAGTAGTAACCATATAAATGAAATGAGCTGACATGGTCAATCTATCCACAATCAACCAAACTGCATCGAACTTCCTCTGAGTCAGTGGGAGACCTACAATAAAATCCATAGTGATTTGCTCCCATTTCCACTCTGGAATCTCTAACTTCTGAAGCAATTCACCGAGTCGTTGATCCTTATACTTCACTTGCTGATAATTTAGGCAACGAGCTACATATTCCACTATATCCTTCTTCATACGCCTCCACCAATAGTGCTTCCTCAAGTCCTGATACATCTTGGCGGCACCTGGATGAATGGAGTACCACGAACTGTGACCCTCCTGAAAAATCAACTCACGCAAACCATCTACATTGGGCACATATAGCCTGCCATGCATCAGTAATACATTGTCATCTCCAATAGTGACTTCCTTGACATCACCGTACTAAACCGTGTCCTAAAGACAAGTAGATGGGGGTCATCATACTAACACTTCCTGATACGGTCATAAAGAGAAGACTGAGAAATCACGCAAGCCAAAACTCGGCTCGGCTCGAAAATATCTAATCTAACAAACTGGTTGGCCAAGGTCTGAACATCCAAGGTTAAAGGTCTCTCTGCTACTTTTTTTTATTATTATTATTTTTTAAATGTTGGGGGTTAGGCTAGACCCCTACGATGTCCATTCAAATGCAAAAATTACAAAAAAGAGGGGGACATGAACTTTAACCTCCAAAAGAACATGACTGATGTAGTCTTAAAAACAATTGGAAGAGAGGGCCTATACTACTCTTCCATATCTAACTATAAATTCAACTTACAAATAAATTACTTTTGTCGTATCTTCTTCTAATACTAGGAAGTTGTCATTTGTCAAGTTGAAAATGTCCCTTCGTCTCTTTCGAAAATTGTTAAAAAGAGTAGTAGAAGGTACCATTTCCACCAGATGAGGCTAACTTAGCTAAAGAATCTGCCACTTTATTTGCTTCTCTAAAGCAATGGGTGAAGTGTACCTCTACCCTACTGACTATCGAGGTGATGTCTTTGATTATCTTTCTAAACTTGAGATTGTTGGTGTTTTCATTTTTCAGCATATTCGTCACAATCAGTGAGTCTAATTCCAAATCGAAAGCATGTATTCAATTTTGAAAACACCATTCCACCCCATATTTGGATGCTTGTGCCTCTGCTTGGTTATTATTGTTGCATTGGATAGGAATTGAAAATGCCTTACCAAATCACCTAGTTCATTCCTGATAACTCTTCTAATGCATATTCTTGAATTGTTGCCTAGAAAACTTCCATCTGTGTTAGCCTTAAACCTTCCTGCCACAGGCTTTTGCCAAAATACCCATCTCCATATTTACAAGCTGCCCAACTCCTCCAAATTTCCCATAAAATACAAATTGGAATAATTTGAAGGAGTAATTTGTGAATCTCATTCTTAGGCCTTGTATCCCTCCAATTTTTCAATACCATAGTTGGAGACCAGTGGTGATGCCTAATGCCGAGTGATGCACCAAAGAAATTTCATATGTGGTTGGCAGCCTGTCCTTCAATGAAGATATGTTGGATTGACTCGCACATAGGATTTGAGCAGCAGAAGCACATAGAGGATAACTGGTTGCCAAAGTTGTTAATTATTTCATCAAAAGGTAACCTGCGCAAAACTAATCTCCAAGTTAGAAAAGATATCTTAAAGGGAAAACTTTTGTGCCATACTTGAGCTAGAACATGGTTCTTATCCTTTTTGTGTCTGATCATATTCCATGCAGATGTGTTGGAGAATTGTCCATCTTGAGTAGCACTCCAGATGGCATAATCAGGTTGATCCTCATGGCCAATCTTAATGTTACTGATCTGCTGCACCATATATTCTAGAAGGATTCTTCTCAATTTGTTAAGGTCCCAACCTCTATTTGTGAAGTACTCCTTGACTTTGGCTTTATGGTTGGTTACATCATCTGGATAAAAAGTAGCCAAAGCACCCATTTCGCTCTAATTATCCAACCACATAATAGTGTTTCCATTGTTGATTTTCCAAATGATCTTTGCTTCTGCATTATCTCTAGCTCTAAGAAGGAATTTCCATGCTTGAGAGTTGTCAAAATTCCACTTTTTTGCTGAAGGGTGAGATCTAGTGCAATTCTTGGCTTTTAGGAAGTCAAACCACAAAGAGATCTGAGTCATAAATCTCCACCATCTTTTAATGGCAAGAGTATTAGAGATGTCAGCCATATCCCTAATTCCAATACCTCCTTCATCTATAGGAAGGCAAAGGTTTTTCTAGGATCTCCAATGATAATTTGCTTTATCAACATTAGAACCCCAGAAAAACCTAGCAAGGTGCCTTTCTAGAAGATTAATATATGTTTTTGGAGGATTAATAGAAGTGAGAGTATAGGTAGGCATAGAATGAAGCACACTTTTGATTAGAACCATTTTGCCACCATATGTGAGCATCTTACCTTGCCACCCATTGAGTCTCTTCACAACTTTAGTGACCATATCATCAAAATAACAAATATTCTTCCTCCCCATATAGATAGGGCAACCCAAATATGTAAATGGAAAAGTTTTATCCATAAAATCAGTACAAGCTCTAATCCTATTGATCCTATAAACCCCAGCTTTAGGGTCAGTGAGAAAAAAACCTTTTTGTTTGTTCACCCTTTGACCAGAAGCCCTCTCATAATTAGTAATTTGATTCATAATCAGCTTCACTAACCTACTGTTGCCGCTGCTAAAAATGACAATATCATCTGCATAGGTAAGGTGGTTAATCTGAGGGCCTCTTTGATTCATTGAGAAAGGAATAAAGTCGTTGTTGTTGTGTAGGTTATTGAGTGACCTGGAGAGAACCTCTGCTGCTAAGATGAAGAGTGAATGGGATAGCGGATCACCTTGTTTCAGGCCTTGTGATGAAGAGAATAATCCATTCCTGGATCCATTAATAAGAACAGAATACCACACGTTGGAGATAAGTCTCCAAATACTATTAATCCAGCTTCGAAAAAGCCAAACCTTTTTAAGACCTCCACAAGGAATGTCCATGATATTCTGTCGTAGGCCTTAGCCATATCAAGCTTTAGAACAATATTTCCCCCAATATTCATCTTGGATATATTATGGACAAATTTCTGGGTAAGCATAACATTTTCTGTGATTAGTCTACTAGAAATAAAGCCACTTTGGTTCATGGATACCAACTTGTTTAATAGAAGATTGAGTCTTCTGGAAATAATCTTGGAGATGATCTTATTGGTGTAATTGCTCAAACTGATGGGCCTAAGATCCGAGAAGGTGGAGGGATTCTCCATTTTTGGTATTAGAGCCAAACAGGTATGAGTATAGAATTTAGTCAATTCTTTTCCATTGAAGTATTCTGCAACAAAGTCCATGACATTTTGCTTGACAATATTCCAACATGTTTGAAAAAAATTTCCATTATAACCATCTGGTCCAGCAGCACTATCAGGATTCATACTAAAGATAGCCTCTCTAACTTCATCTTCATTAGGCAAGCTATTAAGAAAGACATTTTCCTCCTTTGTAATTAATTGAGGAATGCATTGCAGCAAATCATGATTCAAAGTTGGTTGGTCGAGGTTGAAGAAAGTGTTGTAGTGTTTGATTGTTGCTCTTGCAATTTTGTCTTCACCTTGAACCCATCTATTTCTGTGGTTCTTGATTTTGTGTATTTGTAGCCTCTTTCTTCTGTCTCTAAGCACACTGTGAAAGAATTTGCTATTGCAATCCCCATCTTTGAACCATTTAATCTGAGCTTTTTGTCTTAGAAGAGAGTCTTGCATACCCACCCATCTAACATATTCTACATGGCCCTTGTTTAGTTCCTCCCTATCATGCTCTGTGTTATTGAGAATGTCCAGTTCTTCTAATACTTGGACTTTAGCCTCCCAAATACTGACTTGTTCCTTCACATCACCAATAATATTCCTAGACCATTGGCTAAGAATTTTGCTCAGAGTTTTGAGTTTACATTGAAGTCTCTACATTGCATTGCCAATGACATTCATGTTCCAAAAATCTTGAACAACCTCTAAGAAATCTGTTTGTTCTATCCAAAAATTAAGGAACTTGAAATATTTAATAAACTCCTTTTGATCAGAGTGACACTTCATCAAAAAAGGTCTGTGGTTTGAACCTGTTCTGACCAGGTGCTTGACAATACAACTTTGAATCCTTTGGGCCCATTGATCATTCACAAAACCCCGTCAAGTCTCTTCCTAATCCTTTTACTAGGTTTTCAGTTGTTGCACCAAGTAAATTTGTAACCTAAAAATCCTTTATCAGAAAGGCCGCAAGCTTCCATGGCACTAATGAAATCAAAGCACCTATGATCTCTATGTGGTCTACCCCCTAACTTCTCATTAGGGTCTATTATGGAATTGAAGTCTCCCCCAATGCACCACGGACGATTGATCCGATTTCTCATACTTTCAATACTATCCCATAAGTCTCTTCTTTCCATAGAAGTGCATTTAGCATACACAGCAGTAACATAGTTATCAATGTTCAAGTTGTCCTTGAAATGGAGAGTAATTTTTTGTTCATCATTAATCAAAATAGCTTCATGATCTATGTGTTTCCATAAGCACCAGATCTTCTCATTGGAATTGGCCAAGCAATGGGTGAAACCTAGAAATCTCCTATATCCGTCAATCTTGCAGATATTCACAAAAGGTTCAAAGATAGCAATGAACATCACTTTGTTAATGTTGGCAGGATTTTTAAGTCTATGAATTGCCTTCTTGGATCTTACCCCCCCTAATATTCCAAAATATTATACTAATCATGGGATATTGGGGTGGTAGTAATCTTTTTTTGTTCTCCCACTTTGCAGGATGATGAGGTTCTTGCTTTATTCTTCCTTTCTCCATTTTTTTGTCTGCTTCTGCCTATATTGTCCTTTGAATATTCTTCATTGTCAAAATCGTCTTCGTGTTGCATTTTTGTTAAGTTCTCATTTTGGTTTGATCTTTCTTCCTTGGACTGTGATGATCCAGTGTCTCTATATTGAAATTGTGCATTTTCTTTGTTACGAGGTGTTGAATATATTTTCTTCACTGTAACCTTGTTCAACTGGAGATAATCAATACACATTCGACTCTAGGCCATATGAATCTCTTGTCAAGCAACTCTTGAAACTGTTCCTTTAACTCTTTCAACTCTGATGGGGCCATATGATAGGGTGGAATAAAAATGGGCTGAGTGCCCGATAAAAAATCAATACCAAAGTCGATATCTCTGTTGGGTGACATGCCCTAAAGATCTGCCAGAAATACATATGAAAAATCCCTCACTACCGTAACTGACTCGACAGTAGGAGTATCAACACTAATATCCTTCACATATGCCAGATACGCATCACATCCCTTTTCAACCATCCGCTGAGCCTTTAGAAATGAAATAACCCTACTAGGAACATAATCAAAGGTACCCCTCCACTCTAGCCACGGTAGACTTGGCATAACTAACGTCATCGTCTTGGCGTGACAATCAAGGATAACGCGGCTGGGCAACAACTAGTCCATGCCTAAAATAACATCAAAATTCACCTACCGAGTAGTAATAAATTAGCTCTGCTCTCAAAACCACTGATAACAACCAAACACGACCTATACACATAGTCCACAATAATAGAATCTCCTACAGGTGTAGACACATAGAAAGAAGAACTCAAAGAATCATGGGGTACGCCCAAATACGAAGCAAAATAAGAAGAAACATAAGAATAAGTGGAGCCTAGATCAAATAAGACTGACGCATCTCTACCACAACCTGAACAATACATGTGATGACAGAGTTGGATGCAACTGCCTCCGTCCTAGCAGGAAAAGCATAGTATTTGGACTGACCTCTTCCTCTAGGACGACCTCTGCCTGCTTGACCTCCACCTCTAGCTAGTTGTG
This sequence comes from Nicotiana tomentosiformis, assembly GCF_000390325.3. Taxonomy (NCBI): domain Eukaryota; kingdom Viridiplantae; phylum Streptophyta; class Magnoliopsida; order Solanales; family Solanaceae; genus Nicotiana; species Nicotiana tomentosiformis. The sequence goes on from NC_090813.1 coordinate 115,901,360, forward strand.
CAGGTGGAGTGGTAGTTGGTGCTGTAACCATAACCTGGGGACCCGGTAGAGCATGCGGTGCCTGAGTGGTCTGTGGAGGTGTACCCCTCCTGAGTCAGGGGCAATCCCTCACCATATGACGAGTGTCTCCACACTCAAAACAAGCTCTCAAAAGACGTGGATGTAGTGGCTGGCTCAGGCCTGATCGGCTGGACTGACCATTGAACCACCCCATGCAGGAGGTGCACTAGACAATGGCGGTGCATAATAGGGAGCCTGGGGCCTAGGTATGGTCGGAGTACCGTTGGCAGCTGGAAGTGCTGAATGAACAAGGTGACCCACATAGCCCCTACCCTGATGAGTTGCAGTTGGGGCACGAGTACCACTATATGTGCCGGACTCTCGAGACCTCTTAACCTCCCTCTCCTCTCTCTCTCGTCAACATACCCTCCAATTTCCTAGCAATCCTAACCACCTTCTTGTATGCGATGTCCATCTCTAACTATCGGGACATGCTAAATCTAATAGTGGGGTTGAGCCCTTCAATAAATCGACGAACCCACCCTCGAACACTACCAACCAAGCCTGGTGCATGCCTAGCCAAATTGTTGAACCACACTGCATACTCTGACACAGTCATAGAACCCTAGCGCAACTACTTAAACTCTGCGCGCCATACATCTATGAGACTCTAGGGGATATACTCCCTCAAGAACATATCGGAGAACTGAGTCCAAGTGAGTGAAGATGCCTCGGCCAGACTACCTAACTCGTATGCTCTCCACCATTGATAGGCCGCTCCTCTAAGCTGGAACATAGTGAAAGAAACCCCACTAGACTCTGCAACACCCATAGTAAGGAGGATACAGTGGAACTCCTCAAGAAAACCCTGGGCATCCTCTGACGCCAAGCCACTGAAAGTAGGATGGAGGTACTTTTTGTACCTCTCGAGTCTGAGCTGCCCCTCCTCAGAAACTACTGCCCTAACCTTGGGTTGAACTAGGGCTACTTGCTGCATTGGTAAGACCTCTGGAACCTGGTCGGCCTAGACCCGCTGCTCTGGGGTACGGGCAGCGAGAGTCTATGCTCCTCCCTCGGCCTGATATGTGGCAGGAGCAAGTGGTATCAATACCGCCTGAGCCAAGGTGCTGAACATGCTCAGAAACTAGGCAAGCGTCTCCTAGAGGGCTGGTGCAGTAACAGGCGTCTCAGGTGCCTGCCCTCCAACTGGAGCTATTGGTGGCTCCTCTGTAGCAGCTCATACGGGTGCTCTAGTTGTACCACGTGGACGTCCTCGGCCTCTACCCCGGCACCGGTCTTTAATGGCTCTAGTAGGGGGCGAGTGTCTGGTCATCTGATCCAGATGTACGTGTCCTCACCATCTGTGAGAGAATAGAAAGACAGAAATTTAGGGTCCGAAGTCAAATTTCACCAATAAGGAATAAAAGAAGTGAAGCTTTTCCTAACAGTTCGCCTCCCGAAGATAAATACAGACGTCTCCGTACTGATTCGCGAGACTCTAGTAAACCTGCTTGTGACTCATAACACCTATGAACCTAGAGCTCTGATACCAACTTTTCACAACCCCAATTTTTCTCCGTAGGATGTCGTGATGGCACCTAGTCTCTAAGACTAAGTAAGCCTAACAATAATGCAGAATAAGAAAATATAAAACTGAAACACAATCCTGAACATATGAAATAAATAAAAACTGCGATTCAAAATAATTACAACTCCCAAAATCCGGTAGAAATAAGTCACAAGCTCTAAAGAGAATTACTAAATGTGTCTATACATCAGAGTCTAATGAAAATAAGAAAAACAACATAATAAGGATAGAGGGGAACTCCGAGGTCTACGGACGCTGGCAGATATACCTTGAAGTCTCCACACACGGGCTGGCTCACTAATATCTGGCCTGGTAGGAAGAACCTGGATTTGCACAAAAGATGTGCAAAAGAGTAGTATGAGTACACCATAACGGTGCCTAGTAAGTTTCAAGCCTAATATCGGTCGAGTAGTGACGAGATTAGGTCAGGTCCCTACTATAAATAATAGGAAAACATGGCAGAAGATATAATAAAGTGATGAATGACATAGAAGTGTAACAATAGAAATTCACAGAAGGTAACAACACGGAATTCAAGAAGACAACTACAACACATAAGGAAACAAGAATTCTACAAATTAAGAACAATAACAACAGCAATACATCAAATAAGGGTAAATAATAGGGGGCACTCCCGAGGTACCGTCTCGTAGTCTCAAAAGTAAATATCTCAGAATGGCATGGCAGGAACCTCATGCAAACAATGATACCGCACGGCAGAAATCCCGTGCCACAATAACACTCCGTAAGGCAGAAACCTCGTACCACAATAACACTCTGCACAGAAGAAACCTCGTGCCACAATAACACTCCGCATGGCAGAAACCTCTTGCTATAATAAACACTCTACACGGTAGAAACCTAGTGCCACAACCAAACAGTTATCTCAACAAAAGATCACGGAAACAATACATAACAAATGGAACAATAAAATTACAACAAGGAATCCTACAGTTAAAGAATGAATACAAAATCAAGGGAAATAGGTAATTCAACTAAGCATGTTACACAATTTGCAAGTAAGAGATAAGACATGTAGACATCTAACATTAGGCTAAACATGATGACTACATGTGCTAGAGCACTCAATTAAAGAATTAAAAAGGAACTATTTAGCAAAAACCAAATTTCTAACATTTAGCCCGAGTACATACTCGTCACCTCGCGTACCTGGCCTTCACGTATTTCATATACCATAACAGTACCAATCCTAAGGAAAATTTCCCCCACACAAGGTTAGACAAGCCACTTACCTCAAATCCCGCTCAATCAGTCAAATAGAATGTCTTTCCCTCGATTTTTCGAATCTGATCGGCTCGAATCTAGCCAAAATAATTACATACTATAAATATAACTATAATAAACTAATCTAATTAATGTAATTATGACTTTAACAAGGAATTGAAAAATTGCCCCAAAAGGTCGACCGGGCATATGTCTCGGAATCAGGTAAAAGTCACAAAATACGAACACCCATTCGACCACGAGTCCAATCATACCAAATTTACCAAAATTCGATACCAAATCGCCACTCAAATTCCCAAATTAAACTCTTCAAATCTCTAACCTCAAACTCCCAAATCCACCTTAAATACACACAATCTAGGTAAAGAATTCAATGGGGAAACAAGATTATTGAATAAAAATATTCACAAGTGTCTTACCTCAAGAAATCCCTCGAAAATCCTCTCAAAAATAGCCTTAGACCGAGTTTGCAAAGTCTAAAATGAGAGAAATTATGAAACCTTTCAATTTTAAACACTGCCCAGTTAAACCGCATATGCAGTTCCACTTCTGTGGAAACAATACCGCATATGCGGACAGGCCTTAAGGCCCCCCTTTCGCTTCTGCAATCATCCATCCGCATCTGCGCCCTCACAGGTGCGGGAATCGCATCATACCTGCGAAACCTCCCCACTGACCAAATTTCGCTTCTGCGTCCAGCTCGCCGCTTCTGTGACCACGCAGGTGTGGAAATTACCTCGCACCTGATACCATTGCATAACTCTTCCTAGGCTGCTTTTGTGCTTCACTTCTCGCTTCTGCGAGCTCGCACCTGCGATGAGAACTCTGCAGGTGTGATTACACCAGCAGATTCCAAACTTCAGCAATTCACCAAACTCTAATTCAATTCGTTAACCACCCGGAATCAACCCGAGACCCCCGGGACCTCAACCAATTATACCAACAATCTTAACACATCATACGAACTTACGGACCTCCAATTCCCTGTCAAACTTCCAAAAATTATTCAATTTTTGAACTTTTGCCAATTTACGCCAAAATGACTTGCGGACCTCCAATTCAACATCCGAACACATTCCTATGACCAAAATCACCCTACGAAGCTATTGGAGCTGTCAAAACTACATTCTGGAGTCGTATTCATACAATTCAAACTACGGCCAATACCTAGAACTTAAACTTCCAATTTAGGGACTATGTGTCCTATTGCACTCCGAAACTAAAATCAAATCCTCCTAGCAACTCACGTAACCACAAAATAAAATAGAGGGAGCAACAATTAGGGGTTTTGGGATAAAACTCTCAAAATGACCGACTAGGTCATTATATTTAAAGACGACATTCAGGACCTACTATGGTCACTATGAATTTCTCGTGATGTCATTTGGGCTGACCAAAGCCCCAACAACGTTCTTGAACTTGATGAACAATGTATTCCAGCCATATCTTGATGCATTTGTCAAAGTATTTATTGATTATATCCTGGTGTACTCACGTAGCTAGGAGAAGCATGCACATCACTTGAGTATTGTATTACAGAGGCTGAGGGAGGAGAAACTTTATGCCAAGTTCTCAAAGTGTGAGTTTTGGCCTAGTTCGGTGGCGTTCTTATAGCACGTAATGTCCAGTGTGGGGATTCAGGTAGATCCGAAGAAAATAGAGGCAGTTCAGAGTTCGCCTAGGCCATCTCCAGCCACTGAGATTCAGATATTTCTCGAGTTGGCCGGTTATTATCGTCGCTTTGTAGATGGCTTCTCGTTTATTGCATTGCCTTTGACCAAATTGACCTAGAAAGGTGCTCCATTCAGGTGGTCGGATGAGTGTGAGGAGATCTTTCAGAAGCGCAAGACTACCTTGACCACAACTCTAGTTCTAGTTTTGCCTTCAGCTTCAGGCTCTTATACAATGTATTGTGATACTTCTCGAATCGGTATTGGGTGTGTCTTAATGTAGGAGGGTAGAGTGATTGCTTATGTTTCATGCCAGTTGAAGCCACATGAAAAGAACTACCATGTTCATGATTTAGAGTTAGTATCTATTATTCATGCACTAAAGATTTGGAGGCACTATCAATACGGTGTGTCTTGTGAGGTATTTACGGATCATCGGAGTCTTCAGCACTTATTCAAACAGAAGGATCTAAATTTGAGGCAGCGGAGATGGTTGGAGCTGCTAAAGGACTATGATATTACCATTCAGTATCATCCCGAGAAGGCTAATGTGGTGGCCGATGCCTTGAGTAGAAAGGTGGTGAGTATGGGTAGCCTTGCATTCATTACTGTTGGTGAGAGGCCTCTTGCAGTTGATGTTCAGGCCTTGGCCAACCAGTTCGTGAGATTAGATATTTCAGAGCCTAGTCGTGTTCTAGCTTATGTGGTTTCTCAGTCTTCCTTATATGACTGCATTAGAGAGCACCAGTATGATGATCCCCATTTGCTTGTCCTGAAGTACATGGTGATGCCAAATATGTTACTATTGGAGATGATGGGATATTGAGAATGCATGGTCGGATTTGTGTACCAAATGTAGATGGACTGCGGGAGTTGATTCTTGACGAAGCCCACAGTTTGCAATATTCTATTCATCCGGGTGCCGCAAAGATGTATCAAGACTTGAGACAACACTATTGGTGGAGAAGGATGAAGAAATATATAGTGGGGTTTGTAACTTGGTGTTTAAATTATCAGCAAGTGAAGTACGAGCATTAGAAACTGGGCGGATTGCTTCAGAGACTTGAAATTCCGGAGTGAAAGTGGGAGGGTATTACCATGGACTTCGTAGCTGGACTCCCACGGACTTTGAGAAAGTTTGATATTATTTAGGTGATTGTGGATCGACTAACCAAGTCCGTGCATTTTATTCTATTCGGTACTACTTACTCTTTGGAGTGGTTGGCTGAGATTTATATCTGTGAGATTGTTCGCCTACATGGTGTGTCGGTGTCCATCATTTCAGATCGGGGGACGCAATTTACATCAAAGTTTTGGAGAGTAGTTCAGAGAGAATTAGGCACACAGGTTCAGTTGAGTACAACATTTTACCCTCAGATGGACGGACAGTCCGAGCGTAGTAGTAAGATATTGGAAGATATGCTACGTGCTTCTGTTATAGATTTCAGGGGTTCTTGGGATCAATTTCTGCCACTTGCAAAGTTTACCTATAACAACAGCTACCAATCGAGCATTCAGATGGCTTTGTGTGAGGCTTTGTATGGAAGACAGTGTTGATCTTCGGTGGGTTTGTTTGAGCCGGGTGAGGCTAGGCTATTGGGTACTGATTTAGTTCAGGATGCTTTGGAAAAGGTTAAATTGATTCAGGATCGACTTCGCACGACACAGTCTAGACAGAAGAGTTATGCCGACCAGAAAGTTCGCGATGTTGCTTACATGGTAAGAGAAAAGGTACTACTCCGAGTTTCGCCTATGAGGGTGTTATGAGGTTCGGGAAAAAAGGCAAGTTGAGTCCTCGGTATATTGGGCCTTTTAACGTACTTAAAAGTATTGGAGATGTGGCTTATGAACTTGCATTGCTACCTAGTCTATCGGGTGTCCATACAGTGTTTCATGTATCTATGCTCACGAAGTACGTCGGAGATCTGTCTCATGTTTTGGATTTCAGTACGGTTCAGTTGGATGGTAATTTGACTTGTGATGTAGAGCCGGTGGACATTTTAGAACGGCAAGTTCGAAAGTTGAGATCAAAGAATATAGCTTCAGTAAAAGTGCAGCTGAGAGGAAATCCAGTCGTAAAAGATACATGGGAGACGGAGCGGGAGATGCGGAGCAAATATCCACACCTATTTGAGACTCCAGGTATGATTCTAAACTCGTTCGAGGATGAACGTTTGTTTTAGAGGGGGAGAATGTAATGACCTGACCGATTATTTTGAGTATTACATCCCTTTTCTCCATTTACTTCTCATTTTGTTCTTTACAATTGTTATGTGACTTGCCAGAGTAGTTGGTTCGGGTCTGGTGAGGTTTCAGAAATTATTGAGACACTTAGTCTAAATGATGAAGACTTAAGTTGAAAATACTGATCGGATGTTGATCTATATGTAAGCGACTCCGAAATAGAGTTTTGATGATTTCAATAGCTCCGTAAGGTGATTTTAGACTTATGAGTGTGTCCGTATAATTATTTGGAAGTCCGTAGTTGATTTTGGTTTGACATGGCAAAATTAGGAAATGGAAGGTTTGGAAGTTTGATCGTGAGTTGACTTTATTAATATCGGGGTCGGAATTTAGTTCTGAAAATTTTCATAGGTCCATTATGTCATTTATGACTTGTGTGCAAAAATTTAAACTCAATCAGACTTGATTTGATAGGTTTTGGCATCGAATGTAGAAGTTGGAATTCGTTAGTTTTCATTAGGTTCGAATTGGGGTGCAATTTGTAGTTTTAGCATTGTTTGATGTAATTTTAGGCCTCGACTAAGTTTGTATGATATTGTAGGAGTTGTTGGGGTATTTGGTTGAGGTTTAGGGGGCCTCGAATGAGTTTCGGATGGTTAACAGATCGAATTTGGACTTGGAACAAAGCTGGAAATGTCTGCCTTCTGGTGCAATCGCACTTGCGGAACTTGGCTCGCAGGTGCGAGCTTGCAGAAGTGAGCTTGGTTGCACAGAAGCGAAATTAACTTAGCAAAGGGAAGGGTTCGCATGTGAGCACGTAGGACCGCAGAATCAGACTCGCACCAACGACGAGTTGATCATAGAAGCGAAAGTGAGAAGGGAGGGTCGCTTCGCAGAAGCAGCAGTGCCGCCGCGAAAGTGGGGCTGCAGAAGCGGAGCTCATGTTCGCGGAAGCGAAGGAAGCCATAGAAGTGAGGGAGGACCTCGCAGATGCGGCTAATTTAATCGCAGATGCGAAACCCCTGGGCAGAGTACAAAAATAGAAGGGTCCGATATTATTTTGTCATTTTGGACCTTTCAAGCACGGTTTGGGGCAATTTTTCAGAGAGAGTTCACGGGGAATTTTGAGGTAAATCACTTGTGACCATTTTCAGTCGATAATATTGAATTATCATCGAGTATTCTGACTAGATTACGTGTTTTTGAGGTGTAATTCGAGAAATTGGGCCTAGGGATTTCAAATAAGAATTTAATATTTGGAGGTCGAGTTTATGTCAAAATTTGGTAAATTTGGTATGATTGGACTCATGGTTGAATGGGCGTCATATTTTGTAACTTTTGTCAGGTTCCGAGATATGGGCCCCAATGTTGAATTTTGGGTGAATTTTCTGATTTAATTGGAAAAATTTAGTATTTTCATATGGAATTGATTCCTATAATTTGTGTTGACTGTATCGAATTAATTGTGACTAGATTTGAGGCATTCAGAGGCTGATTCGCGAGGTAAGGGTTTGCTAGCGGAGTAATTCGAGTTGCTTGAGGTAAGTATCATATTTAAACTTAGTTGAGGCACTAGTTGCCTGAATTGTTGTGATAGCCACGTGCTTTTGGGTGCGCACATGTGTAGGGATGGTCCCATGTGCGGGCACCGGGGTTGTGTATTCATGTTTGGGTTGTGCTCGGGCTCCTATAAGCCCAGAAATGGTTGTTAAGCTTCGAGCTTCTATATCTAACACGTGGTAACAATTTATGTGATCTAATTAAATCATGATGTGTTTACTCAAAGGTTCAAATCCCGAAACAAACTTGATAAATGCTTTTCATTGATGAAATTTCTGGATTAGCTACGATAGCATACTTTACACATGCCTACACCTTAGCATGTTATGTACACCAGTCCGGGGATAGGAAAATCTTATTTCATTAATTATATACATGTACACTTGCTTCATTGCTTCTGTATGATATTTTGGACGGGGGCTTACGGCTATGTGGGGCGGATTATGTTAATAGCACATGAGTTGTTCGTGCAGCACGTGAGTTGTCTGTACAGATCCATTTATTGATACTTTGGCACGTGAGTTGTCTGTGTAGCACGTATCCGTAAGGATTCATATATTGATATTATTGACACGTGAGTTGCCCGTGAGTTGCCCGTACATATTCTATTGTTAGCACGTGAGTTGTCCGTGTAGTGTGTGAAACTTGTATTTTCTTGATCATTTATCTGATTTACGTGTTTTCTTTCCCCTACATGCCATAATATTGTTATGCAGGGTAGTTAAGACCCAGTGCATATGCACACACGGATACTCGTATCACAAAACCTTAGGGGTTAGCTTTAAACCTCATATTCTATTGATTAAAAGGGATAGAGTTGTACTGATTTAACTGTTGAATGCAACAAATTAAGATTCTCTTACCTTGCCCAGTTTATTTGCGATACTTATTGAGTTGGTTGTGCCCACACTACACCGTTCACCTTGTGTGCAGAACCAAGTACTTCCGGATACGGCGGTTGCTAGATTTGGGGATTTATCTGTTGGAGACTATCGAGGTAGTTGTTTGGCGTCCGCAGACCTTGACTCTCACCCCTTTAAGTTATTTGTGTTCTTCTATATTTTCAGACAATATTTTTATCAATAATAATATGTTATCATTTAGATGCTCATTTACTTAGTGACACCAGGTTGTGGGAGTGTATTGTATAAAGATAGTATTTTGTATAAAAAATTGTGGGATTTTATTCTTAAATTTATTTATTGTGTTTTCAAACTTAAAGGAATTGGTGGGTTATTGAGTTTGTCGGTTTGCCTAGTATTAACATAGGCGCCATCACGACATGTGAGATTTTGGATCGTGACAATGCTCCAGACCCATTCACTAAAGCTTTTGGTGCAAAAGAATTTGACAAGCACAAGTGAAAATTGAGAATGAAGTACAAGAGCGATTGACTCTAGTACAAGTGGGAGGTTGTTAGGGATACAATAGATATGCCCTAAATTCAATCTCATATTTGATGATTGGAATATATTTTTGTAAATGTTATTTGATATAAAAAAATATATGAAATTTGATATTCTTTTATAAAAGTTTATTAATTACTTGATTAATTTATTAAGGTCCTTGATTAAATTTGAGACTTGTCATCGTGATGGAGATCATGATAATAAGAGTAAAGTCTCTTATAATTTAATCTAAATTTTGTTCTTGATCGTAGGATTATTAATTTGGACATTAGTAATCTAGTTAGATCAATATTCATGTGATCGTCTTTATGTGATAAAGATTAGTTGATCTCAATAACTAAATTACATAGATAGATGATGCATATAGAGATATGATCATTGAATTGACTCATTGGATAATTTCTAATAGTTAGAATTACCATAAATTGTCAATAGGATACTCTCATGAAGAATATGATGTAAGATTTTTCTTTAACCTGAGATCGTCATAGTAATTGACAAGTTATTTATTGTGCTTTGATACCAAACACCTATGGCCCTAGGGCGATAGTTGAAAGGATATTGGATATGATTTAATGCTTGTAGAATTAGTGATTGATCAAGATGGAATCTGTCAACTCTTGATAATGAGTTTAAGCTCCATGTTGTCATGAATTATAAACGACCAAACTAAGACCTTGGCCAAAGCGATTGAATGAAAGAAGAAAAGAGTTTCTTAGTTTATTCAATGGTCGATTATATTTGACATAAACACATAGTTGGTTGTCTATTAGGATTTAACAGTTGAACCATATCCTAGGGTGACGCAAAGTTATAAGGACATAAGGAAATATTACTTTATTCTTCTGCTGGTTCTTGAGAGTAGATTGTATACTTCATTCTATCTGGTCGTTAAGGAGTGTTGCTAGACGTCACCCTTGATTTATATATTGATATGATCAATTTACTACCGGCTTAGTATTGAACCTATATGGTCGCACACCAACGAGTGTTCTGATCTTTGCTAAAGGATTAATTACTTTGTTATTTGATAATTAAATTAAAAAATTTAATTAGTCAAATAAATTTAGTTATTAGTCTAAATGAAATATTATTATATTCTTTTCTAGCACAGAGGATATAAATAATTCTGTGAACAAATTAAAGTTTTATATTTAAAATAGAAAATTAAATTATATCTCTTGGTTGAAATATATATGTGATATATATATATATGTGAATATATATATATATATATAAAACAATGTTAATCTATATAAATGGTTATATATAAATATCAATTTATCCTTACCAATTTTGAATTGGAGATGAAAGTCCACAAAGGACTACGGCATGCACGTGATTCCCATTAAGAATGGGATATATATTTTCCATCGGAAAACTTTTATAATGTTTAATTTGAAATTGTAAAGTGACGTATAAGTTGAATCCAACGTTAAGTTGGATGGACGAGAATCCAACCCTGAGTTGGAGGAATGGATTCGGCAGTCACGTTACGTGATTTTTCAATTTTTCATAAAATTTAATTAAAGTTTATTTTTGGAATAAACTTTTACCCTAAGTAAATTATTACCTCAACCAAATAGAAAAAGTGTTGATAGGTGATGCTATTCTATATAAAAGGGGTGATGGAGAAAATTACTTGAGAAGAAAAATCACTTTGTGAAAGTGAAAGCGCAATACAAAGCCAAGAGAGAAAATTCAGTGTTTCTTGTTCTTCTACCTTTGAGTTGAAATTTTTGAGAAAAAATTCAGCACAATATTTTTCATTCAATTTGTTCGACGGTTTTATTGACCAAAGAGTTGATAGCAAGGATCGATCTCGGTGTGGATACGCATAGAGTCTTCGCACTATCGAAATTTTTTAAAACGAGACTCTCTTCACCGACTACGTCTTAGATCTGATCTTTGACATGTAAATAAATTTTAAACACGAAAAAATCTGTCTAAGATTGTTATTTTCTTCTATTGCGTGTTATGAATATCTATATGCAATCATTCATTGGTATAGGGCCGTGATTTATAGTGTCTAAAATTTATTTACCAAATATTTTAAGATTATATTTGAAGTGTTCAAACCATAACACATGTGTCTTCTACAAATAGTCAAATGATTTGAATACATATGGAGTGATATTATTTTATTATAAATAAAATATGTATATATATAAGTTATGAAGCGGCTTAAACTATTTATTTATTCCATAAAAACTTGTTGATAAGAGCTGCTGGAAGAAGAAAACAAGCTTTTCAAACAACAATCACTTGAATTAAACTCACTTTTTATATTCGAAATTCAAGATTCACCTATATAAGTTTGCAACAATGGTGATTTTAATACTCACAAACTTTTAACTAGGAATGCAAAGTTGTTATTAGTAATGTATAGAAGCCGCTTGGGAAGCAGGTGAGGGTCGTCATGCCTGCTTACCAAGGGCTACTTAGGTCTTTTCAAACAATTTACGGAAAGTTAACACGTGTGGAGCAATTTGACGGGTGGTGTGATATAAGAACTCACCCGCTACATGCATGCCAGCAATTAATTTGCCTTTATTCATCTTGTTTCTTTCTCCGCTTCATCTTCAAATTTCGTTTATCTCAAGTTAATCGATTTGCCTGCTACTTTCGACATCACCGGTTATCGAAGGTCTTTGTGCATGAAACTTTGGTCACTGACTTGAACGGTATTTCTTACTCTTCCCACTCTGCTTGGTTCATGTGTTGCTTCTCGGTTTAAAATTAATTGTTTGCTATATCTCAATTTTTTTTTCGTTGCCAGCTAGCCTGCTTAGTTCTTCACACAAAATCAGCAAGGGAGAAAAGAGAAAGAGGTGGAAAAAAAAACGCAATTCCAACTCCAATCACTTACCCATCTCAAGGTAAATATTTTCCAGTTTGATTAAGTCCATTGAGTATATTTGGGGACGATAATCCTGAGTTTTATGGATAATTTAAGAACTTAGTTTTAGGTGTTACAGGGATTATTGGGTGTTAATAGTGAATTTGGGGGTGCATGCGAATTTGTTATGAATAGCTTAATTGAAGGTATTGGTTAGTCATAAATGTTTTTATTCGATCATGGCATGAAAAGCATGAACTTGTGAATGAATTATGAAAAAGAAAACTCGACGAATCAGAATCTGAGTTCAAATTGGATAGAAGAATTCTTTCTACCGTATGATTTTGCTGCATATGCCAAACATTGGATCTTTTATATAGATTGTTGGAAAAAAATTGAATGAGGCAATATCTATGTCAAAGAGAAATTGACTGGAACCGTTGCAAATTTGAAATAAGAAATCCTTTTTAAATTTGGGGCAAATGGTCCCGCGACAAATGTCTTCCTTTGATATATGCTTGGCGCTCCCCCATTTTGGGAGGAAACATTAGTTCTGTCAATGTTTTATCTTACCATATTTGAGCAAAAAGACATAAATGAATATTCATTCTTCTATTTTCTTGTGATGAATATAGCTTATTCACTGAATCTCTCAACACTCTTAGGTGTATTGGTTTATTCTAATTTGGAAGATACACAACATACTTGTAAAGTTGATGAAGTGTGCAGTTTGTAGAAGTTTATGAGAAACGTTGCATAATCTACATATCTTCTTGGCATACTTGTTGCTCTCCTCTTCCCGTACTTCATCTACTCTATTTAATAAGGACAATTGCTTCTGTAAATGATTAGGCACAGGTCATCTGATGGTTTATTTCGACATGCTGAAGAAGCAGGAAAAATTGAAAGTGTCTTTTGAGATTTCAATGATTTCGCGAGAGCAGTTTGCATGTATCAAAATCAAGGCCTCTGTGACTTTTAATTCTGAGGGTTTGGGTGGACTACCTCAAACCTGATAAGTTTCGATATTTTTTTTGGTAACTGAGTTTCAATGTTGTTTTGAGTCATAATGGAGTAAAACAAAGGTGAATCGAATATTTTATTAAGAAGTGCAACCACACTTACTATATTTAGCTTGAACAATATGTACATACACCAAAAGAACTTAAAACATATAAACAATAAATCAAATCTATATGGCACCTCTTGATTCTAAATTGTAGATTCACTTTTGAGGGTGAGTGGGAAAACTTAGTGACAAAGTAAAATGATAATTTTTACTTACAATTTTTGCAAAGGACCTTGGAGGTTGCGTTGATATCCATTGATGCATGACAATACACTCAATTACTGTAAACTACTCTTTGCAGGTAAGTGGCTCGACTAAAACTTTCCCGGGGATGATTCGGCTAAGATATTGATTTGTTATATTTTCAAGTGTAGACAAGTTGATGCACAGCTGTCGAATTGGTGTGGCGGCAAAGGATAAGCTTTTGAAAATTGTTACATGGCTGCACCAGGGGGCTGCTGTTGAATTAAACAACCCTCAGGTTTCCTCTCTCTCTTGGAACTTTTGTGCTAAATTTCAGTTCAGTACACTTAAGTGGAAACTAGGAGTTTATTCAACGAGCACCCTATTTTCGTTCTCAAATTTCTTTCTTCTCTATGCCCCACCTATGCACAGTTGAGATGGATAGAGTTTCTATTTTTCTCCTTAATCAGTCTCCACACTAATGAAATCAAATTTGCATGTACTTTTACCAGTAACTCATGTTCTCCTGAATTGCAAATCAAATGCCAAAAGTGGTTGTTAGATCTAATGAGAGGGAGTAGTTAGTTATCCATTCTTTCGTTTGAACTTAGGTACAACTGCTAGAAGAAACAAAGGGCTTCTTGAATGGCTTTACAGAGCTATTAGTGGTTTTATGGTATATCTGAAAGTAATGATCGTAATAAATATATTTGTGTACTTTAATACGAAATACGAATTGAAGTTATTTTCGTTTAATACGAAATACGAAATATATTTTCGTTTGAACTTATTAAACTAATGTACTTTAATACGAATTGAAACATTGATGTGCTTGAAGTTTTCAAACTATGTATTCCAACTTGGCATTTTTGTAAAGAAGCATTCTATGCACTTCCATCACTTAATGGATTTGAGCTGCCTATCTATTTATTATGTTACCTCGAAGTTGTTCAAACTGCTCATTTCAAGTTTGTTGTTGTATGAACTGATAATTGGCTGGATGGAAAGTGATGAATCGTCTGTTTTTATTCTTTTGCTGATTGTCGTTTCCTTATCATTCACTTGCTGTTGCTGCTGCCCAATATGTTTTCTATAGGTCTCTTTTTATTTGTTATAATTGGTCTGATTTTGGGTCTTATCATACGATATATAATATTTATAGAGATTTACCAGTTTTTAATGTTCGTTGAGATGATTAGTTCAGCTTGTAATATAAATTCAGATATTTGTGCCTTCGTTCTTGGGAATCCACATTGCATACAAAGTAAACTATGGTGTTTACTTGTCTTTGAAGGTACTATAAAACCTCTCTTACATGTCTGTTGTTTGATTTCTGTTTTTGGTATAATAAGAGCGACTACTGAACTGGCACTGTGTTTGATTCTATTTGCACTGTGTTTGATTTCTGTTTTTGGTATAATAAGAGCGACTACTGAACTGGCACTGTAGCTAATACTCAAAACGGAAAGACAGGTTTTCTATATTTTATGGGTATTACATTAATAATACCTGGTTGTAATCGCTACTTATGCTTGATTGACTGAATAGCGGTAGAGTTGTAGATTCCTTTTGTGTCATCTTTTACGGATATTGTATCATCCTACCATTTTGTATGATGTATTGAAAAGCCTACTGATAATGATAATTCAATTTCTTATCTATAGATGGAGCACTATTCCATTGGCACCAGAACACTTTAAAAAAAAGAAAAAAAAAAAAGCAAAATGCTTAATATGTTGGGCCCGTGCGATAGAACGGGCAATCGTCGTCTAGTAAAGAATAGATGGGGCTTAAATGGCTTTGTGCAAATAGACTGCGCTGCGTAATTATTACTTTCCCCTAAAGCAAAGTCAAAGTAATGGAAATGGCGAGACCCAAGTTGATTTCCATTTTATTTAATGATTATAGCAAGAAAAAAGAAAAATTAAGCTGATTATTTAAATGGTCAGTTAGACTGAGAAATAAAGTAAAGCCACTTATCTTTTTTTTAAATCAATAATATCATCTAAATAAACAAAAGTACACCAAAAAATCACTATAGTTGGAACTTCGTCTTTCTGATACGAGAATAATATTTAAATCGTAGTTGGCATGCCATGCACGTAGGAGCGGATCCTTTTAAACAATTTCGTATAGACATGAAAAACCCACCCAAACATCAAAACAAGAAAAGAAAAATAAAACTCAGTTAAATAACTGATCCATCTTCCATAAAACCGCTGCCCGTTTCTTCGTATTTCAGTCATCTACGGTCTACCATATTTCTTCAAGAACATAGCTTGCTTTACTTTAGCTTCACAAAAACCTCCCTTGAGGTTTAGGATTGTAATAGTAGTACTATTTTTAACATGGTTCAACGTATTACAACTTTGGTTCTCTTGTTTCAATATTTCTTTTTAACAGTCCAAAGTTGCCCACAAAATGAGCCACAATATTTTTTTTTTTCAATTACTTGTACGGGTAAATATCGGGCTCATGAAACACTCCGGCCTCCAACAGGGTAAAATGAGTTTGAGATATGATTGCGAAAGATCAGAATCCAAGCAAGAATATCCTCGAGTCAGAGTACGGTGGCCGACCATCGACCCTCGATAATATCGGGGTGATGATTCGAGATCGACCTAAAACCTGAAGGACTTCGAAGAGCGTCACCGGGCAATCAAGCATGGCCAATAGGAGGTCGTAATATCCGTTACCGGCCGGATAGCATGGCGTGGATCTCAGCACGTATCGATGAAGAACCGGCAATCAATTAAACAAAATATTTTTTTTTTTACCTTTTATAGAGTTACACTTAGAGTAGAAATTCCCTACTATATAAAGAGGGTCTGATGATTCATTAAGAACGTTGTAACACGCATTCCAAAATAATATACTATCATTTTCATTGTTATTCTAATCTTTTTTTCATTCATCAATATTGACCATTGTGAGCCCGGATAGAGGGCAAATAGTTCGCTAAGGTTGAAAACAACCTACCCGTATGGTTTGAATTTACTGTATTTCTATTTGTTCATTTTAATCCAATTTATCGTTTTATATCAAATTAATCTGCATATCCTTAAAACCACTTACAAATTTAATTATTATCTGATTTTGAGGGTAAACGGTTTGGCGCCCACCGTGGGGCTAAGGATAATAGTGGCAACTTGATACAAATTTTCATAACACACCTTACTTCACACTTGTTCTTTGAAGTGTCTTTGATTTCAAGTTTGCGTTTAAAATGTCAAACTCCCAATCTTCCCCTCTAAATACGGATGCTGAGTCTAGCCACCATGGCGAGAACAACAATATAGCGGCCGGTAACGAGGTGCCCCCCGCCGATCCCAACGGAATTCCGGTCGCGGAACCGATCGATGCCACCTCACATGTGGCAATCAACAGGAATTTGCCCACCGATCCTGAGAACAGCATCCGCGGGGGAGTCCGGTCGGTAGCCCAAAATGCTCGTGATGGTGAAGGAGATGGGAACAACTTACGGGTGATCTTCGAAATGTTGCACGCTCAGCAGGCAAGGATAGCCCAACTGCAGAACCAAAGCCGTGCTCCCAGTAGAGTTGAGCCCGAATCATCCAGGGAAAACACTCGCAGAAATGAACCAGTCGCATATAGGCCAAATGAAGCTGAACCCGGGACTAACCTTGAGATAATAAAGATGATCGAGGAATTGAAAAGGCGGATAAAAACAGGAGAAAAAAAAAATCGAAGCCAACGACAAGAAGGTGGAGACTTACAACTCCAGGGTCGACCAAATCGACCAAATCCCCGGAGCGCCACCGATATTAAAAGGCCTAGACTCCAAAAAGTTTGTTCAGAAACCTTTCCCTCCGAGCGCAGCCCCGAAGTTGATCCCTAAAAAGTTCGGCATGCCTGAAAGCCTGAAATTACTAAGTACAACGGGACAACTGACCCAAATGAACATGTGACCTCATACACGTATGCCATGAAGGGGAACGACCTGGAAGATGATAAGATTGAATCTGTCTTGCTGAAAAAGTTCGGGGAGACCTTGTCAAAATGAGCTATGATATGGTATAACAACTTACCCCCCCCCCCCAATTATATTGACTCATTTTCCATGCTTACATATGCTTTTTTAAAATCACACGCTGGAGTCATCAAGGTCGAGACCAGGAAATCGGACCTTTTCAAGGTAAAACAAATAGATAACGAGATGCTCAAGGAGTTCGTGTCAAGATTTTAAATGGAACGGATGGACCTGTCGTATGTGGCAGACGATTGGGTCATCTAGGCCTTCATCCATGGACTCAATTCTCGAAACTCGTTGGCTTCGCAGCAGTTGAAGAAAAATCTAGTTGAAAATCCGGTCGTAACTTAGGCTGATGTGCATAAGCGATATCAATCAAACATTAGGGTTGAAGATGATCAACTTGGGGGCCCTTCTGAGTCTGTTTATCCTATTCAAGCTAGTGACAGACCCAAAAGAGACATTTATCGTGAACTAAGGTCAAATAGTGATTGTTATCATTCGTACAACAGTGATCGCAGGGGTAACAGGTCTGGATGAAACCCTATGAGAAATGAAAGGAGAAGCGATCGGAGTCAAAATAACCGGGTACTCATGAGCAAAAACGATTTTGATAGGCCCATCGGGCCTAAGGAAGCGCCGAGATTATCGAAGTATAACTTCAACGTCGATGCTACTGCTATCGTATCTACCATCATACGCATCAGAGACACCAAGTGGCCTCGACCTCTACAGTCCAATCCAAACTAAAGAGATCCCAACTTAATATGCAAGTATCATGGCACACACGGCCACAGAACAGAGGAATGCCGACAATTAAGGGATGAGGTAGCCTAGTTATTCAACAACGGACATCTCCGGGAGTTCTTGAGCGAACGAGCCAAAAATCTGTCACGCCCCAAACTCGAGGAGTGCGACCGACGCTCAACCGAATGAACCCTGTCAAGCAAGCCTGTTAGATAATTTTTACCCAAACTCACTTATGATTAAATATTCTCATTAATTAGACAATAAGGAGATCATGTATACAATACCAATTCATTACCATTAGTTACTTCATTTTAAAGTCTCAAATTACACACATTTTCATGGTCTGAAGTGGAACGAGTAATTCAAACACAACATAACTTGTTTGACTTCCTGTCATGACCCAAAATCCAACTAGTCGTGATGATACCTAACCCAACCCGCTAGGTAAGCCAACTTTCAATTATCCAATTCCAATAATATTTTTTAAAGCAATTTAAGTGAATAAACATCTTAATCTTATACATCCCCCAGGAACTGGTAGTACAAATTATGAGCTTCTAACAATAGAGTATACAAAACGGAAATGAAATAAATACATAGTCTGTTTGAATAATACATAAACAGAGCTTTTATAAATCTAAGGCTACCCTGAACAAGAGGAAGCTACAACAGGAACGCAGGTACATCTTCAAGTCCTGCAATCATCGAGCACAGCAACAACATCAGCCAACATCTGCACGCAATGTGCAGAAGTGTAGTATCAGTACAACCGACCCCATGTATTGAGTAAGTAACAAACCTAGCCGTAGGTTGAAAGTAGTGACGAGCTTCTACCAAGGTCGGGTCCACAACAACATAAAGCAAATAATACCCGAAGTAACTCAGAGATAAAATGCTCATGCAAATCATGATTTCAAAAATAATAGTTCTTCCTTTCAAATACATCAATGAAAACCCAAATCGTTTGCCGAAGTTGCCAAAAATATGAATAGTTTGAAAACAATAATTTCTCCCAAAAATCTTTTCAATAATAAATAAGATATTTCATTTTCCTTCCAGATAAACCGTGTAAAACAAATGCATCAATATGCCCATCTGTAAAAATGTGTGAGAAATCATGAATGATGTGATGTAGTACAGCGTGAGGAAATACCTCTCTATGCATGTATGTCATGTGTGCATGCCAATGCGATGCAACTCAGTGATAAAATCATAAACAGCCCCTCGTGCAAAACATCACTCATATACAGCCCATCGGGCAAACCTCACAGTCACTCGTGTCACTCGGGCATACCTCACAATCACTCTTGCCACTCGGGCATACCTCACAATCACTCTTGCCACTCGGGCATACCTCACAATCACTCTTGCCACTCGGGCATACCTCACAATCACTCTTGCCACTCGGGCATATCTTACAATCACTCTTGCCACTCGGGCATACCTCACAATCACTCATGCCTCCTAGTCACTCAGCACTCGGTACTCGCACTCAGTAGGTACCTGTGCTCACTAGGGGTGTGTACAGACTCCGGAGGGATTCCTTCAGCCCAAGTGCTATAATTTGCACGAACAACTCACGTGCTGCACCGACAACTCACGTGCTATAATAACAAAGTATGTTGCAGGCGGGCAACCCCGATCCACACTCATCATCACAATCAGACCCTCCGCCGATATCAAACATACTGCGGCGTGTAGCCCGATCCCATAAATATCCTCACAAATCAGGCCCTCGGCCTCACTCATTCATCAATCTCTCCAGTCTTTCGGCCTCACAATGTCATGAAAAATAGCCCAAAATGATGATATGATGTATCAATAAATAACAACCGAGACTGAGATATGATATACAATGAAATGAATATGACTAAGCATGAATTTTTAATTTAACACAATAATTCACAGCAATATGACTTCAGTGGGTCCCAATAATACTGGCACATATCCTCAACATGATTTTTAATATGCTTTTCAGCTCAATTTCTTTAACACATAAAACCGCATGGAAAATGCCAAGATTATTTAACTATAAAATTTTACCGAAACAATTATGTCATAATTTCTATAGTGCACGCCCACACGCCCGTCACCTAGTATATGCGTCACCTCCCAACAATTCACAAAATACATATATTCAGGGTTCATACCCTCAACTCCAAGATTAGAAGAGTTACTTACCTAGAACAAACCAAATCCAATGTCGAGCAAGCTAAGCAATGCTCCAGAAATTTCATTTTGCGTGTATCAACTCACAAACGGCTCGAATCTACCACAATTAATTTGATTTAGTCCACACAATTTATTGGAATTAACTCCATATCAAAATGCTAATATTTTTCACAAAATCCGAAATTACGCCCCAAAAATCACCTGTGGGGTCCTCGTATCAAAATCCGACGAAACTCAAAAAATACGACAACACATCCAATTACAGGTTCAACCATGCTAATTTCACTCAAATCCGACTCCAAATCAGTATTCAAACTTGAAAAATTCGTTTTGTGACATTATAGAATTTTTCTTCTATTTCTCTTGAAGATTCAATAATCTTACACCAAAAATGAAGATTAATTCATGGAATATAATCACAAGGGAGTTAAGAACACTTACCCCAAGTTGTGTGGAAACTTTCCTCTCCAAAATCGCCCAAATCGTGCTCCAAAATTCAAAAATGAGAAAAATTCTCGGAACCCTCGTTTTAAACACTGCCCAGGCATTTCCGCACCTGCGGTGCCTGGGCTCGCACCTACGCATTCGCATTTGTGGAACAAATTGCGCGCCTGCGGACAATGCCAACCTATCGAAACCTCGCATCTGCAGGCTCGCAGATGCGCAAACCCTCCGCACCTGCGTTCGCCCCAGGCGAGCCCTAGTCCATATCTGCACCAACACATTCGCACCTGCGGCCTCGCTGATGCGGAAAATTCCTCGCACCTGCGAGCACTTCCCAGTCCCACTCTTGGTCTCTTCTGTGACTGATCTCGCGCACATGCGGCTTCGCACCTGCGATCAAAAACTTCGTAGGTGTGATCACACCAGTAGGTAGCAGTTCCAGAAATGTTTCAAGTTGAATTTGATCCGTCAACCATCCGAAACTCACCCGAGCCACTCGGGACCCCGTCCAAATACTCCAACAAGTCCTAAAACACACCACGGACCTACTCGAGGCCTCAAATCACATCAAACAACCTCAAAAATACGAACTACACACGGACTCAAGCCTAATAAATTTTGAAATTTTCAAATTCTACAAACGACGCCGAAACCTATCAAATCACGTCCAATTGACTTCAAATTTTGCACACAAGTCACATTTCACACTACGTACCTATTCAAATTTCCAGAATCGGATTCTGATCCCGATATCAAAAAGTCAACCCCTCGGTCAAACTTCCCAAAAATTTAACTTTCGGCATTTCAAGCCAAATTACACTACGTACTTTAAACATATTTTCCGGACAAGCTCCTAAGTCCAAAATTACCATACGGAGCTATTGGAATCATCAAAACTCCATTCCGGGGTCGTTTACACATAAGTCGATATTTGGTCACTATTTTAACTTAAGCTTTAAACCTTGGAACTAAGTGTTCCAATTCATTCCAAAACCTCACCGGACCCGAACCATTTACCCCGGAAATTCACACAACAACTGTAAAGAACAATTTGAGCAATAAATGGGGAAGAAAGGTTGTAATACTCAAAACGGCCGGCCGAGTCGTTACATTCTCCCCCACTTAAACATACGTTCGTCCTCGAACGTGCCAAGAGTTGTTTCTAAGCCATCAAATAAATATTCCATCTTACCACACACGTACCTGGGGGTGAACCCGCGTCACCCTATTCCATATAGG
The DNA here is from genome assembly GCF_000390325.3 of Nicotiana tomentosiformis. Taxonomy (NCBI): domain Eukaryota; kingdom Viridiplantae; phylum Streptophyta; class Magnoliopsida; order Solanales; family Solanaceae; genus Nicotiana; species Nicotiana tomentosiformis. The sequence continues at coordinate 115,923,703 of NC_090813.1, forward strand.
CTTGACAACATAATCCAATTGAATTCATTAATTTAACTCTAGCCCATAAACCTTGGAATTTAATTTCCAACCTTTAGAATTTCTTTCAAGACACAAATCTTACATTTACACACTATATAAGTCCGAACAAGTTGCATCGAGCTATAACTATAACCACATATATAATCAACCAACATATTACACAACTTGCATGCTCGTAGCACCATTCCTGATCGCAGTGACTACTCCAAAACCAACCGCATACTAGTATTAAACCCATGTCGAACCAAACATCATCCCAAAACCTTCGTACACTGTTGATAATAAGAGAAACACGTGAAATTTCATGAACACTTACCAGATCAACAAGTCACGGAGTTCTCTCGCCCCAACCAGAACCATAATCACTTTCTGAGCCGATTTTCAATATTATACTCCCGAATATACCGAAATCAAACCTGATAGTACCCATTCTAGGTCGAATGGCCTTATATTACTGAACCCAATTGTTCCATAGACATGCCTCACCAATATAACTCATAGCCACAACTCGTGCCATCCGTGCACCAAAACGCAACAATTCAAATGTACCCAGTCATGTAAAATGACTCAAATGAGAGAACCGCCCCGTCAAATTAACAAGTACCTCCACAACGAAACGCTAAAAATTCATCATACACCGTAGAACCATCACCCAATTCTAACACGGGGTTCATATTATATACCCCGAGCCACCCTGCTCCAAATTAATAACGATAGAGAGGAAATTGACAAAAAAAATACTACACAAAACCTGAAAGGACATAACCATTACGCTATCGATCATGTAATACCCAAATACTCATCACACTCAAATTCCGCTATAAAGATCAAATAGAACCGCACCATCTGTGCACATAACCAATGAATTGCAACTCCTCGTAGCATAAAGGAGTAACTCACAGATCATCTCAGAACACGAATAAGCTCAACATCAACCGAATGGAACATCCCTCAATAATAGCAGTATAGAGCCAACCATTCCAGCTCGGTGTAGAATACACATCTTAATTTGGCCTACCAATGGACCGCCAAATCAACTCGGGTTACCCACAAATAGATAAAAATTCTTCCGAAAATCCAAAATGACTGAATCATAACACATTCTATCATTTGGCTAGCTCCGGCCCCAACTTCACAGTCCACAACCATGAAACAATCTGCTCCTCAGAACTCCCAATCTCCAAACCCATAGAACACGCGAATCACCATATTTGATTTTATCTCCACCGCCCGAATGTCTAACACCTCTCTCATACACGATCATCCCACGGGAAATACTTTAAAAATCCTTTCGTGCCACTTGGCAAAATTTGAATATCAGCATTCTATCAATCGTGTGAGTACCACAATACCAATTTATGCATCCATAAGTCAAAATACAATGCGCCTTCTGAAGTCCGCCCCTTTCTCATACAACACCAAGTAGTAATAGTATTCATCTAGACATTGAAAACTATTCATGCCTCTAAGAATTTATGACCCCCCTTTCAAGGCTAAACTGTGACCTTGCACACGCCCACCTTAATCCCACACAACTCACCGCATCTATCATACCATCATTTGAAAAAAAAAATACGAGAACCTCATAATCATTCTGAGTCACAGGTAAAATACATATCTGATCAGCCAGAAGCCTTCCATTTGATCTCGTCCGGTATAAAATCACAATACTCAATATGCTCCTCAGGCCGGTAGGAAAATACCCATCTCAAACTGTGGTAGAAAACCTCAAGAATGCTTTGGAATCCATTTACACATAATCAGGTAGTCAGAGTTGAATCTATCTAAATCAACCAAGCCACGCAGAACGCCAAGCCCAGGTGTATTGCCACAAAGCACCTGTAGAAAACCCCCATATCATAAGCACTTAAAGAATCGATCATATCCATTACCATACTGATCCAACCTACTACCAAGTTGTCCTATTTCTCCAAGTCCCTTCCGATTTGTCTTCAAATTGATATTTCTCCTTACTAAAACACCACGATCTTTAACCACAACTCACCCCACAAACCTAGCATAGAACCACAATGCCCTACGGCGCATAAGCAACTGTATTCTTCTTAAGCCCCTTCAAAAATACCACAACGGTGACACTCACTTTGAGAATACCTTATGTGAATTTGAAATTGTTCTTCTTACCTTCCTTACACAAAAATGTAGAATCCATAAACAAGTTCGGAAACATTCTCAATTGCTATATATAATTCTCAAACCCACTGGAATTTTCTCGGGAGTCACCCACTTTGCTCACATCTAATTGCACCGCCCAAATAGGTCAAAAGACACGTGCCCCATTAGCACAACAACACTCAAAGAAGTAACTCTACTCTAATACCCTCAATCAAATTCATACTCTGTGCGCACTACGTTATTCACCAATAACAACTCACTCATCCCACGAATTTCATATACTCATACGTGCAATATAATCCTTAACCAGTAATTTCCTTATTTGAGTCATCCTCGATCTGAACTTCTACAAGTCATAGCTAACCCACAAGTATGCCTCAGACCAAAATTAAAATTTAACACCTAACCAGGAAATCAAATTGTCAATAGCAGACTCCCCCACTTGGCTCAAAGCCATAAATTTAAACACTAGATAACTCGCAATATCCATACTCTATTACTGTCATAATACCGCAGTTGGTTCAACGAAAAAATTTTCTCAAGCTCATACAACGCCAACCATAAAATACCTCAATCATCCACTAAGCTCGCATTTATTCTCTTGACACTCAAGTCAACTTTATCAACCAGATTCAAATTCAAATCTCCACCCATACACCCTGTTGGCAGAAAAGAAACTCTCTACTCACATCATAAGGAATACACCTACGTAGATTACTCTGCAGGGGATAACCCACCTGCTTAGCCTCAAACTGGTATCTTGTTACACCCTTTCGCAGTCACAATTACTATGCAATCACTTAGTCTATCTGAGTCCAAACTCACTAACCAAACATGAGAATTTAATTTGTCCCAAAATTTAACAATCGTGAAATATCCTTCAAAACATTCACACTCGGGACGGTACGTCACATAGAAATGAAAATCAAGCACCCAATGACCTTTCCTTTACATTTCAAGGAAACACTTCTCGTCATATTCAAAATGTCTTAACACGTTCCGCAGTTACATCATACTCATCACAAAGCCATTCCACTGCTCATTGAGCAACAAATTCCACATGTAGGGACATTACCGGACATATGAATCCAAATGTACAGGTTACAACTGAAGCTACCGAGCCTAAGCTGCGGTCTAAACTTGGCCTCAAGTCCTCTAGACTGGCCCATCACCAAAACACAGAATACACATCTTGAACTTCGTTCATAAAATTACAAGCCGGCGATGTACAGCTGATACCGAGCGCTCATGTGCGCATACGAATACGTGGAAGGAATTCAAAAAGTTATATTTCAAGCTGAATCAATTACGCACGATAAGGAAGGAAAGATGGGAATTATATATCCTAAATGCCTTATAGCCTCTCGAAGATAAGTATGGACGTCATCATACCGATCTGCAAGACTCGACTAGACACTTGCACATGACTTGTAGAACCTATGAACCTAGAGCTCTGATACCACCTTGTCATGACCCAAAATCCAACTAGTCGTGATGATACCTAACCCAACCCGCTAGGTAAGCCAACTTTCAATTATCCAATTCCAATAATATTTTTTAAAGCAATTTAAGTGAATAAACATCTTAATCTTATACATCCCCCAGGAACTGGTAGTACAAATTATGAGCTTCTAACAATAGAGTATACAAAATGGAAATGAAATAAATACATAGTCTGTCTGAATAATACATAAACAGAGCTTTTATAAATCTAAGGCTACCCTGAACAAGAGGAAGCTACAACAGGAACGCAGGTACATCTTCAAGTCCTGCAATCATCGAGCACAGTAACAACATCAGCCAACATCTGCACGCAATGTGCAGAAGTGTAGTATCAGTACAACCGACCCCATGTATTGAGTAAGTAACAAACCTAGCCGTAGGTTGAAAGTAGTGACGAGCTTCTACCAAGGTCGGGTCCACAACAACATAAAGCAAATAATACCCGGAGTAACTCAGAGATAAAATGCTCATGCAAATCATGATTTCAAAAATAATAGTTCTTCCTTTCAAATACATCAGTGAAAACCCAAATCGTTTGCCGAAGTTGCCAAAAATACGAATAGTTTGAAAACAATAATTTCTCCAAAAAATCTTTTCAATAATAAATAAGATGTTTCATTTTCCTTCCAGATAACCCGTGTAAAACAAATGCATCACTATGCCCATCTGTAAAAATGTGTGAGAAATCATGAATGATGTGATGTAGTACAGCATGAGGAAATACCGCTCTATGCATGTATGTCATGTGTGCATGCCAATGCGATGCAACTCAGTGATAAAACCATAAACAGCCCCTCGAGCAAAACATCACTCATATACAGCCCCTCAGGCAAACCTCACAGTCACTCGTGCCACTCGGGCATACCTCACAATCATTCTTGCCACTCGGGCATACCTCACAATCACTCTTGCCACTCGGGCATACCTTAAAATCACTTTTGCCACTCGGGCATACCTCACAATCACTCATGCCTCCCAGTCACTCGGCACTCGGCACTCGCACTCAGTAGGTACATGCGCTCACTGGGGGTGTGTACAGACTACAGAGGGGCTCCTTCAACCCAAGCGCTATAATTTGCACGGACAACTCACGTTCTACACCGACAACTCACGTGATATAATAATAAAGTATGTTGCAGGCGGGCAGCGCCGATCCACACTCATCCTCACAATCAGACCCTCGGCCGATATCAAACATTCTGCGGCGTACAACCCGATCCCATAAATATCCTCACAAATTAGGCCCTCGTCCTCACTCAGTCATCAATCTCTCCAGTCTCTCGACCTCATAATGTCATGAAAAATAGCCCAAAATGATGATATGATGTATCAAAAAATAACAACCGAGACTGAGATAGATATGCAATGAAATGAATATGACTGAGTATGAATTTTCAATTTAACACAATAATTCGCAGCAATATGACTTCTGTGGATCTTAATAATACTGGCACATATCCTCAACATGATTTTTAATATGATTTTCAGCTCAATTTCTTTAACACATAAAATCGCATGGAAAATGCCAAGATTATTTAACTATAAAATTTCATAGAAACAATTATGTCACAATTTCTATAGTGCACTACCACATGCCCGTCACCTAGCATGTGCGTCACCTCCCAACAATTCACAAAATACATATATTCAGGGTTCATACCCTCAACTCCAAGATTAGAAGAGTTACTTACCTCGAACAAGCCAAATCCAATGTCGAGCAAGCTAAGCAATGCTCCAGAAATTCCATTCTGCGTGCATCAACTCAACGAACGGCTCGGATCTACCACAATTAATTTGATTCAGTGCCCAAAATTTATACGAATTAACTCCATATCAAAATACTAATATTTTTCACAAAATCTGAAATTACGCCCCAAAAATCACCCGTGGGGCCCACGTCTCGAAATCCGACGTAATTTACAAAATACGACAACCCATCAAATTACAAGTTCAACCATACTAATTTCACTCAAATCCGACTCCAAATCGGCATTCAAACTTGAAAAATTCGTTTTGTGACATTATAGAAATATTCTTCTATTTCTCTTGAAGATTCAATAATCTTACACCAAAAATAAAGATTAATTCATGGAATATAATCACAAGGGAGTTAAGAATCCTTACACCAAGTTGTGTGAAAAATTTCCTCACCAAAATCGCCCAAACTGTGCTCCAGAATCCAAAAATGAGAAAAATTCTCGGAACCCTCATTTTAAACACTGCCCAGGAATTTCCGAACCTGCTGTGCCTGGGCTCGCACCTACGCATCCGTATTTGAGGAACAAATTGCGCGCCTGCGGACAATGCCAACCTCTCAAAACCTCGCATCTGTGGGCCTGCATATGCGCAAACCCTTCGCACCTGCGTTTGCCCCAGGCCAGTCCCAGTCCGCATCCGCGCCAACACCTTCGCACCTGCAGCCTTGCAGATGCGGCAAATTCCTCGCACATGCGAGCACTGCCCAATCCCACTATTGGCCGCTTCTGTGATTGATCTCGCGCACATGCGACTTCGCACCTGCGATCAAAAGCTTCGTAGGTGCGATCATACAAGTAGACAGCAGTTCCAGAAATGTTTCAAGTTGAATTTGATCCGTCAACCATACGAAACTCACCCGAGCCACTCGGGACCCCGTCCTAATACACCAACAAGTCCTAAAACACACCACAGACCTACTCGATGCCTCAAATAACATCAAACAACCTTAAAAATATGAACTACACATGGATTCAAGCCTAATAAATTTTGAAATTTCCAAATTCTACAAACGACACCGAAACCTATCAAATCACGTTCGATTGACTTCAAATTTTGCACACAAGTCACATTTCACATTACGGGCCTATTTAAATTTTCAGAATCGGATTCTGACCCCGATATCAAAAAGTCAACCCCCAGGTCAAACTTTTCAAAAATTTAACTTTCGGCATTTCAAGCCAAATTCCACTACGTACTTTGAAAAAAAATTCCGGACACGCTCCTAAGTCCAAAATCACCTTACGAGCTATTGGAATCATCAAAATTCCATTTCGGAGTCGTTTGCACATAAGTCGACATCCGGACACTATTTTAATTTAAGCTTTAAACCTTGGAACTAAGTGTTCCAATTCATTCCAAAACCTTACCGGACCCGAACCATTTACCCAGGCAATTCACACAATAACTGTAAAGTACAATTTGAGTAGTAAAGGGGGAAGCAAGGTTGTAATACTCAAAACAACCAGTCGGGTCGTTACACTTCCCCAACACTAATATACAACCCACACTATGTCTTTGGAGCCTCTAATAGATACAAAAGAGTACTATGATAGTGCCGGCAATAAGACCCCGTCTATACCTCAAACACAATACATAAGGAACAAAAGATACATGGCCCCGAAATGAAGTAGGGCTCACCAAGTCAGCTGGGAAGAGGGTGTACCGCTATCACTGATCAATGTCTCCTATTGTGGAACCACCTGCATCCATTGAAGATGCAGCTCCCCCGGCAAAAGAGACGTTAGTACATATGGAATAGTACTAGTATGAATGACAAAATACCCTCTCAATAGAACAATTAATAATACAAGCAAGAACAATCATAATATCAGTGGAAACCTCAAACAACATCAAACCTCAAGTTAGGACCAAGACAGTGTTCAAATAAATTTCCATATCTTAAGTTGGGAGATCTTTAGTACCAATATGCCACCGTTCACAATACCATCGTACTTTTAGCACGGAGTCCGATCACGACCCGATCGGCTAGGCCTTCTCATCTGAAACATCAACCACAATCACAATTTCAATTATAATTTTCAGCATAATCACCACCATGTGTGTGGCATGGCATCTGATCACGACCCAATCGGCTAGGTTGTCTCACCACAATGATGTGTGGATCGACATCATCCTTTTCTACTAATCATCTCGTTTCATATTTCTTTAACATCTTTTCATTTTATTGGCACTAGTGGCCATAATTATAAAATCATTCTTGGCACGTCGGCCGTATTTAGTATTTCATTCTCACCTTTTTCACTTTCAAACACCATCATCATCATCAACAACAAGGCGTTTCAAATCAAAGTTTTTGGTACATATGTGAGCAATTAAGAGTCTTAGGCACACAAAGATTTTTCACAAACTTTGGCATAATAGCCTTCGTTTGAACTTGACTTGAAGTCGGAATATTTTTAATGCACAGCCCAAACTTTGAACACGTTCTCAAATGATAACATAACATGATAAAAATATTTGGTATACATATTGAACATATATCTTTCAACACAAACTTATTCGGAATAGCCAATATTATAATGAACCACTCGGGACTTACATGAATTACATGAATACAGTGGGATTCAATTCTAAGAGAGGAGTTTACCCAACATATCTTGCTTGAGCTTCCCTTATATTACCACAACATCCCAACACTTCTAGCAATTCCAATCAACTAGAGGTATAATAAAATTGAACCATAATTAGGGAGAGCTTCATGGTTTCAGCTCATTTGAGCATTTTATCAAATACTAGATGTGCAAATTGGTTACAAGATTCTTCCACAAGATTTCTTTCACTTCATAACCCAATCTTTACCTATTTGGGCTCAACAATCTTTGCACAAACCTTATTAGTACATGCATGTATACATAATACTCTCACACCCAAGAATCATACACCTAACCACCCATTTTTTTACCCCAAACTCGAAATTGAAGAATTGGGAAAAGAAATTCTTACCTCTTTGAAGCCCTAATCCTTTCGATGAAATCCCAAGGTTCGATCAAGGTAGAGTAGTGAAATCCTCAACCCTCTCTTTCCTCTCTCTAGAATAGTTTTCTTATCTCTCTAAAATGACAAGTGATCCCCCAAAAATGAACCCTTAGTCTAGATAAACAAAATAGGGCTCGGGTTACAAAATTAGAAAAATGAAGCCTCGTCACAGATCTGCAGTCGCAAATTCGACCGCATAATGCTTCTACGGTCTGCAAAATGGGCCGCATAGTGGCCCTTTGGAACTGGGCAATACTGGCCTACTTTGTGACCGGTCTGCGATAGAGATTCTAATTAATAGACCGACCAGAAAGAACCTCATCGAGTCATTAATATCATCATTGGTGGGGTTGATGTTCCCCAGGGGCCGATGTTAAAGCGCACCAAAGTATCCATCACGAGAGAAAAATGGACCCAAGATTGCGTACCAGAAAGGACCTTGTCTTTCAATGACGAGGATGCTGAAGGCATCGTGCATCCCCACAATGATGCACTGGTAATATCTGTACGCATAAGCAAATCTCGAGTTAAGCGTGTGTTAATTGATCCAGGTAGCTCGGCCAATATCATTAGATCGAGGGTCGTGGAACAAATGGGTTTGCAAGACCAAATCGTTCCTGCAGTCAAGGTTCTAAACGGATTCAACATAGCATGCGAGACCACTAAAGGGGAGATAACATTACCGGTGAATACCACTGGGACCATTCAGGAAACGAAGTTCTGCGTGATCGAAGGAGACATGAGGTACAATGCTTTGTTCAAGAGACCATGGATACACAACATGAGGGCAATACCCTCGACACTACACCAGGTGTTGAAATTACCAACGCTTGGAGGAATTAAAATAGTTTACAGAGAGCAACCGGCCGCAAAGGAGATGTTCGCGGTCGATGAAGTGATCCCGGTATCCGCACTTTCAACATCGAAGAGTCTGAACCTGATAGCCAAAGACAAAACCAAATCGCAATTACCGATATCGGCCTCTATGGAACCGGAGAAGCAGGGGATGGATGAACACGACGACTACGGAGTTCCCAGGTCTTTCATAGTCCCCGATGATTCCGATGCCACCAAATCAATAGTCGAAGAACTGAAGCAAATCATATTGATCGGACACTTTCCTGATCGTAAGGTACACCTGGGCACGGGGTTAAATCCCCGAGCTCAGGAAATAACTCCTTCAATTCCTTATAGCTAACATAAATTGTTTCGCTTGGTCCCATCTCGATATGACAGGGATTCCGCCGAAGATAACCACTCACAAGCTAAGCTTGGATACAAAGTTCCATCCGGTCAAGTAGAAAATGAGACTCAGTCCAAAGTCAAGCATGTATTCATCAAGGATGAGGTATTTAAACTCCTTAAAATAGGGTCCATCCGGGAGGTTAAGTACCCGGATTGGTTAGCAAACGTAGTAGTAGTCCCTAAAAAGGGAAATAAATTAAGAATTTGTGTAGACTATAAATACTTGAACAAGGCATTCCCCAAGGACTCGATGCAACAGTCGGCCACGAGATCTTCAGTTTTCTCTATGCCTACTCTGGGTACAACCAAATTTGGATGGACCCGGACGACCAGGAAAAAACATCCTTCATCACTAAATACGGTACATAATGCTATAATGTAATGTCATTCGGACTAAAAAATATTGGTGCCACTTACCAAAGCTTAATAAATCGGATGTTCGAAGAACAAATAGGAAAATCAATGGAGGTTTACATTGATGATATGTTAGTTAAGTCCCTGCGAGCAGAGGACCATTTGAAATAATTGCAGGGAACCTTCAACATATTGAAGAAGTACAACATGAAGCTGAACCTGGAGAAATACGCATTCGAAGTCTGATCTGGAAAATTCCTTGGGTTCATGGTGTCCAACCAGAGAATCGAGATTAATCCCGATAAGATCAAGGTTAATGAGGACATCACCATTGTGGATAGTGTCTAGGCCGTACAAAGGTTAACCGGGCGCATAGTCACTTTGGGTCGATTCATCTTGCATTCCTCCAATAAGAGCCACCGCTTCTTTTCATTGTTGAAGAAGAAGAATAACTTCTGAGTGCCAACAGGACCTGGAGGAACTTAAGCGGTACCTCTCGAGTCCGTTTTTGCTTCATACTCTGAAGGCAGATGAACAGTTATACCTGTACCTGGTGGTATTCGAGGTAGCGGTAAGTGGAGTCCTAGTCCGAGAAGAGGAAGGTATGCAATTTCCTATCTATTATGTTAGCAGAACTCTAGGCGAGGCCGAAACTAGTTATCCTCTCCTAGAAAAATTTGGAGCTCACTTTGCTAAGTGCCTCTAGGAATCTAAAGTCGTATTTCCAATGCCATCACATATGTGTTGTGACTACTTACCACCTAAGAAACATAATGCATAAGCCCGAACTATCGGGACGATTGGCCAAATGGGCCGTGGAGATCATCGGGTACGACATCGAATATCGACCCTGAACCGCCATCAAATCACAAAATTTAACGGACTTCGTGGCCAACTTCAGGCCGGCCCTAGTTCCTGAGGTCAAAAAAGAGTTGCTATTGAACTCGGGGACCTCTTTCGGAATTTGGACCCTCTTTACGGATGGTGCCTCGAATGCAAAGGGGTCCGGACTTGGCATCGTGTTGAAACTACCGACGGGTTATGTAGTTAGACAATATATTAGAACTATGAAATTGACTAACAATGAGGACAAATATGAGGCCATGATTGCAAGTTTTGAACTGGCTAAAAGCCTGGGGACTTAGGTCGTCGAAGCTAAGTGTGATTATCTCCTCGTGGTGAATCAAGTCAATGGAACGTTCGAAATCAAAGAGGAACGAATGCAAAGATACCTGGATAATCTACATGTAATGCTATATCGGTTCAGGGAATGGACTTTACAACATGTACCTCGGGATCAAAACAGCGAGGCCAATGCTCTTGCTAACTTGGGATCGTCAGTCAACGACGATGAATTCAACTCGAGAACGGTCGTACAACTCATGAAATTGGTAGTGGAGGAAGGGCACGCCGAGATAAACTCGACAAGCTTAAACTAGGACTGGAGAAACAAGTACATAGATTATATGAAAACTGGAAAACTTCCCTTGGATCCTAAAGAATCGAGAGCTTTGCGTAAGAAAGCGGTCTGGTTCAGCTTGATCGAAGACGGTACCCTATTTAGAAAAGCCTTTGATGGCCCGCTTGCCATATGTTTGGGGTTGGGAGACACCAAATATGTTTTGAGGGAAGTCCATGAGGGTACCTGCGGGAACTATTCGGGCACCGATTCATTTGTTCAGAAGATAATCAGAGTCTGCTACTACTGGATCGATATGGAAAAGGACGCAAAGGAGTTCATACAAAAATGCGACAAGTGTCAGAGGCATGCTCTGATGATCCATCAGCCCGGGGAGCCACTGCATTCGGTCTTGTTGCCCTGGCCATTCATGAAATGGGGGATGGACATCGTTGGTCCCCTGCCTTAAGCGCCTGGTAAGGCTCAATTAATCTTATTTATGACTGATTATTTTTCTAAGTGGGTGGAAGCCCAGGAATTTGAGAAAGTCAGGGATAAGGAGGTTATTGATTTCATATGGGACCACATAATATGCCGATTCAGGATGCCGACCGAGATTGTGTTCGATAATGGAAGCAGTAAGTAGGTAGCAAAGTAAGCAAGTTTTTTGAGGACCACAAGATCAAAAGGATCTTATCAACGCCCTATCACCCTAGTGGAAACGGGCAAGAAGATTCCACGAAAAAAACCATACTCCAAAACCTCAAAAACAGGTTGACCGATGCCAGAGAAAAATGGAAGGAAATCTTGCCCGGAGTCCTATGGGCATATTGTATGACCTCAAAATCCAGTACCAGGGCCACTCCATTTTCGTTGATCTACGGTGTCGAAGGTCTTATACCGGTCAAAGTCAGAAAACCGAGTCTCCAGTTCTGATATGCTATCGAAGAGTCAAACGACGAGTCCATGAGTATAAACCTGGAACTATTAGATGAAAGGCGCTAGGCCGCCGTCGCACGAATGGCCATCTAATAGCAACGGATCAAAAGGTATTACAATCGAAGAACCAACCTTCGACACTTCAGTGTCAGGGTACTTGGTGTTAAGAAGGGTGACGCTGAACACCCGAAACCGAACGAAGGGAATCTAGGACCGAATTGAGAAGGCCCATATCGAATTATCGAAATCACCGGCAAAGGATCGTACAAACTCGAAACGGTGAACGGCTACCAAATAACTAGAACATAACCTACTTAAAATGATACTACTGCTAAGGTACGGCCCCATTCATTATCTTTCTTTAAATATATTATGGATTGGGCTGACACTTGCAGGTAACGACCAAGGAACGATGCGACTATTAGGCCTGAAAGCACGCATTGCACTCTTTTTCCCTTCGAACCGGTTTTGTCCCAAATGGGTTCTCCGATAAGATTTTTAACGAGGAAACAGTGGATCGTGCTAACTTAGAATTGGATACCGACTATGAATCGACATCAAGGTTCGCATCAACAGTATCCGATCCCTCTCTCAAACCGGCCTCGAACACTAGGGCCATCACCCTCGGATATTGATTTTAGCAAGGAAGGAAACTTCATGCTCAAACAAGTCTAGGCTTGGTGGATAGGATTTGTTATAAGGGCCAAACGGTCAAATACATCGTGCCTGCATAGACCACTTTAGCCATAACATACAACTTGTACACATTTGCATTCTTGTATGTTGTACAGAAATAAAAGAAAGTTTCTACCTTGCATATACATATTTTGTCTCTTAACAAACTATTGTGTTTCGTACCTGAAGGGCATCAGGACCAAAGGCCACCTCTGTCCGAATTTAAAAAATCACCCCCACTCGGGGACTATCGTCATGGACAAGCCTGGACAGCTCGGGCTACGAAGCTCGAGGGCACAAAACATATTAGGCAGTGCCCAAACTTCAGATGCTATTGCTATCCCTATTCGGGGACTGTTGTCCCGGGCAAGCTCTGATGGGTCAGGGTAATAAGCCCATTGGGCAACACCCGAACTTAAAAGGCTATGACCGCCTTAGAACGGCTTGGAGATGTCCGAGATCCGTAACCGAAACATAAGGCCTTCAAAATTTCTAAACCGGTTCGAAGTCTACCCTCGGCAAAAATTATAAAGAATTCTGAGTAAACACTTTGGGGAAAGCTTCAGGCCATACCAAGCCCCCACGAGTCTTAAGCAAAATAACATCAAGAACTAACATTATTCAAACTTCCGAACAAGACCTAATCATTACGTGCTAAGGCATTCGAAATCTTCACAAGAATAAAGAAAAAAAGCAAAAAGAAACAAGCTTGAAATTTGCCGAAGGAAAAAAACCTTATATATATATATATACATAAATTTTAGAAATGCCAAACGGCCTCAACGAAATACAAAAATACAAAAACTAAATCTAACCTCGGGGAACGCCACCTTCTTGGCCTCGGCCTCGAGCCTCTTAATATTTTCAAGTTTGGCTGATAAATCGAACCCCCGAGCATGAACCTCCCCGAGAATGTTACCCCCCAAAATCGAGGAGCGCGACCGGCGCTCAACCGAGAGAACCTGGCCAAGCAAGCCTGTTAGATTACATTCTACCCAAACTCATCCATGAATAAAGAGGAGATGTACTCCATTAATCAACACTGAAAATATTTCATTAATAACTTCCATTTCATTCCCATTAACAGCTTCATTCATAATTTCCAAAATATTACGAGTTTATAGAATTAATAAAAAACATGATTTCCAAATACTAACATTTCTAGTTCAATTCCTGACATCAACCAAAACCCACAACCTGTCTACGGAGCCTCTAAGTATGACAGAAGAATAGTATGGAAGTGCCGGCAACAAGGCCCCGGCTATACCTCAAAACACAGTACTTGAGAAACAAAAGATACATGACCCCGAAATGAAGTGGGGCTCACCAAATCAGCTAAAAAGAGTGCAATGCTATCACTGATCAGTGTCGCCTGCTGTAGAACCACCTGCATCCATTAAAGATGCAACGCCCCCGGCAAAAGGGACGTTAGTACTGTCGAATAGCACTAGTATGTATAGCTAGAAGTCCTCTTTCAAAATAGAATGCCCATATAAGAAAATGCAACACATAGAAACAGCAAGTCATAATCAACAATATCAAAATGTTCAGTTAAAACATAATAATTTTCAAAATACGAACTTCATAAAAAATTTTGGTTGGGAGATCATTAGCACTGATATACAATTGTTCACAATACCAATGTTCACAATACCAATATTCACAATACCATTGTTCATAATACCGATGGTCACAATACCAATGTTCACAATATTGATGTTCACAATACCAATGCCATCGTATATTTAGCACGGAGTCCGATTGCGACCCGATCGGCTAGGATATCTCATTAGAGAATCAACAACAATTATTATCAATACCAATACCACCATAATTTTAGCACGGAGTCTGATCACGACCCGATCGGCTAGGCTATCTCATTAGGGAATCAACCATAATTATTATCAATACCAATATCACCGTAATTTTAGCACGGAGTCCGATCACGACCCGATCGTCTAGGCTATCTCATTAGAGAATCAACCATAATTATTATCAATACCAATAACACCGTAATTTTAGCACGGAGTCTGATTACGACCCGATCGGCTAGGCTATCTCGTTAGAGAATCAACCACAATTATTATCAATACCAATACCACCGTAATTTTAGCACGGAGTTGGATCACGACCCGATCGGCTAGGCTATCTTATTTGAAGACATCAACCAAAATCTCAATTTCAATTAAGAGGAATAATTTTATCACATGAATCTCATCCCAAATAAGGGAAGTAATTCACAAGAAAATAACATAGGTGCAAATGTATTTACCTCATCACCTTTCACATTGTATAAATCTCCATTAGTATTTTCAGTCATTCACAACAACAATATTTTCTTGGCTCTTTTGGCCATTCACAAGATTTTTTATTCCTGGCACGATGGCCGTATTTCATATTCCACACTTTCACCTCTTTCAATTTCAAAGATCACCATCAAATATCAACATATAAAATATTTCAGAAATCATATACTTCAAATCCGTTAAAAATGGGAACTTCAAACATAAATGGTTTCATCCCAAAGAATGAGGCATACCAACCAATAATAGAAACACACATGAAAAATCATAAACAATCAATACACCATTTACTCTTGCAATACTCTTCCCAGAAATGACAATGTACAATTTCAACACATGAGTATATAGAACTCGAATCACACTGGATATATTTGTAAAGCAAAGCATTAGTTAAAGCAGCCACTAATGTGCATGAACTGAGTACAAAAGCTCTTAGGAAAATTCTATTTTTTTCAAATCACTTTTAAAACAGTGGAGTCGAGGCTCATTTCATATTCTTTATCGCATCCTCTCAAATCATTTGCACTACTAGCCACAGTCATAACTTAGGTTCTTGGCACATTAGCCACACACTATATTCCAAATTCAATTATTTCATTTCCAACCATCTTTATAGGTTATCAACAATAAGACATTTCCAATCAAGATTTTGGATACACATATGAGCAATTAAGAGTCATAAGAACATTGAGATTTTCTCACACGATTTGGCATGCTAGCTTTCATTTGAAATACGATTCAAAGCCACAACATTTTAATACGCAACCCATACTTTGAAACTCATGGAAACATTATGGAATTCGATTCTAAGAGAGAAAGTTTAGCCAACATACCTCAATTGAGATTTCCTTAAATTACTACAACGTTCCGAAAATTCTAGCAATCCCAATCTATTTTGAGACATAACAAAATTGAACTATAATTAGGAAGATATTCATGGTCTCGGCTCATTTGAGCATTTTATCAAACACTAGGTGTGCATTAAGGTTTCAAGGTCCTTTTATGGAGGATTCCTTCATCCCACAACCCATTCTTTATCATTTTTAGCTCAACAATCTTCCTACACCCTTTGCTAACACATGCATGTAATATGAACAACTCCCATGCCCAAAAATTATCTTACTAATTTCCCAATTCTAGACAAAATTCGAAATTGAGGGTTAGGGTGTAGAATCTTACCTCTAGGATGAAAACTTAGTGAGTTTCCCTTCTTAGTCTTCCAAACCTTGAGCAATAATTGAGGAACATCTTCTCACTCTAGGGAACTCCCTCTCACTCTAAAATGCCAGATTTTAGATCAAAAATGGCCCAAAGCATGTATTTAATGAAGTAGGGTCGGGTTTTAAAAAACCAAAAATGGAGCTCCAGAACAAGGTTTGAGATCGCATAATCAATATGCGGACCGCATATTAGACGCATAATTGCTGACCAAAATGACCAAATATCTGCCTGTGTTTGTGGTCACTATGCGGTCGCATAGTCAACTACATAATTGCTTTCATACTACCCTCTCCTGCCTCACTTTTGCGGCTATTATGCGGACCACAGAGTGATTCTGTGGTCACATAATGGACCGCAGAAACGCACTTTTCTGTCAAAAAATTTCCTTTACTTTTTGGTGCATTGTTTAACCCAAAAAGTCCGAGCAGCGGCTCGCAAGCTGGCCCGAAGAATTTCTACAATCCACAAACACGTAATCCTAGTCTGGCACCATGAAACATTATTTTATTTTGCAAAGTTTTACGGGGCTTTACACTTAAATACTTTGAAATTTTTCGGGGTGTTACAGAGAGCCTCTCTCCGGGACTGCCACTTCACATATTCGAATATGGATTTTAGGAGTTCCTGAGCTGCCTCAGCATCGGCTTTGTATTGGGCCACCATTTCTTCAGTGCTGGCCCTAGTCGTCTCCGCCTCTGACTTGGCTACTTTGAGCTCCTTGACAAGGGTATCCCGGGTGGCAATGGCCGAGCCCAGTTGAGATTGGAGGTTTTTGATTTCTTGGGATCGGATCTCAACTTTCTCCTTCGCCGGTCAAAGTTGTCCGTCCGCCGAAGCCAGCTGCTCCCAGACAGTCCCCTTTTCTGAAGCCAATCGGTCCATCTTGCCTTTCCACTCCTCGGTCATGGCCTTGCCTTCATCTATCTCAGTCCAGAGTTGGTCGACCCAATCAATCTTCTGATGGACCTATGGATTCTAACCGTTAGACACCGTGTCTAGCTCATCATCACTAACTTCAAAGGTTTTTACCTATTCCAACAGGTCGGCATGTTCCTTCTGAGCCGCGTCCAGCTCGGCTCAGAGGCTCTTGACTACTCCTTCACGTTGCTCGCTGAGAAGCTTATACATGCCTCTCTTCTCAGCAAGATCTTTGACTTTGGCCTCGAGTTGGCTCAGCTCATCCCAGTACCGGAGGAAGGTTTCGTGATGAAACACCGAGGCCTGCATATACAAAGAAGAGATATTAGAATTATCAAAAATTAGTTCAAATATCAGAAGAGATATTATAATCGTCAAGATTTACCCGGTTCAGTGTCTGTTGTGCTTTGTTTAATAGGCATGGCGCATCTACCTAGTTCATTTTGTCCTGGTCTTCTTCGGTCACTAAACAGCGGAGGTAACTAGCTATCCCTATGGGGGTGGAAAGGATCTGGACATTCTTGGGAATGGTGATAATGACGGCCCGCTTCCAATTAGGATCCGTTCTCGGAGCAGGGAACCGATTGGTTAATTTAGGGCTCAAGCTCGACCCACCATCCTCCGAAGGTGAACTTTTCCTTGGTACCTCTAAGTCACCCAACCCGATAAAATCCTCCGGGACGGTCCGGGACGGACGAGTTTATACCGTCAAAAAAGCTTCGGAGGGGATCATCCGCTCCATGGGCCTCCTCATCGGATCTCTCCTTCGTCGTTTGAGCTTCATCGAACATTGATTCTGTGAAAGAAGGCAATCCCGAAATATCTAAAACACCGGGCGGGGCAGGACCAACATCTCACAATCCTCGGCCCTTACCTCGGCATCAGCCTCGCAAACTTGAGGGGGATCAGCTTTAATCGTTTTCCCATTGGCTGCCACCCATTCCTAGGGGATAGATGGCACATGGGTCATGAAGATGCCGTCTTCCTCAGGCTCGTCTTTGAGCCGGAGAAGTGATGCCAAGTCAAGAACTCGGGAGCTGGAGGTTTCCTTTGGCTTACGAACCAGCCTCCTTCTCATTTTCTTTTTCTCTGAGCTTGGTGAACTCGAGGCCCTTTTTCTTTTATTCTTCGATGTTGTGGCCCCGGGCTGTCCCGAAGCGGAAGAACCTACAGGTAAGTCCTCATCCCCAACCGAGTGCCTAAGCTCTACGGTCTTAGGAAAACTTGCAAAAGAGAAATAAAGAAGAAATAATAAGAACATAATGCTGCGAGAAGAAGCCTAACACAACCATCTCGGGAAAGATCTTACCATGGGAACAGGCCTCCCAACAGCCCTTCGAGAGTTTGTTCCATGAGCGCTCAGAGTATGACATTTGTGAGACGATACCTTCGACATACTCCTTGAGTCGAGGAACAACATTTGGAACTTGAGCAACAGCTACACCACCACGGATACCAATGAGAAAATGAGAGATGAACACAGAATCAACATTCGAAGGAAAGTTTTTACTTACGCGATGCATTCCACCTCTCGTGGAATGGCCTAAACTCAGATGGGATCAAATCAGAGGTCCTCACCCGGATAAAAAGACCCTGTCAGCCTCGATCTCGGTCCTCGTCGATGCTTGAAAATGAGGTTTTGTTGGCCCGGTGAACAAGCTTTATCAGTCCCTCCGTAAGATTTGGGGACTATATAAACGGAGTATGTGTTCGATAGTGAAGGCACACGAATCAATTTTATCCACAAAAAATCGGAGGAGGATCACAATCCTTCATAGTGGGGGGTGACTTTGGCCGAGACATACCTCGTACCTCTTGCAAAAGTCCAAGATGACCAGTTCCATCAGGCCCAGTGTAAAGGCATAAGCGTAGACACTTAGGTATCCCTCAACATGAGTAGTAATGGCATCCTCAGGGTCGGGGACCACTATGTCCTTTTCAGCCCAGTTACAGTCCTTTCGGACTAAGGTAAGATCGTCTTCGGTGATCAAGCAAATATACCTCGATGCCTTCTTGCACTGACCCTGCACCGAGGAGGGTTTCTCGACTATTAAGTCATCGGCAGTCGAACACCCCAGGGAATGAACATATTCAAGGGAGGTTCGGGAGTCGGTTTGTTGATGGCCACATTAGCATGGGATCTCCCAAGGTCGGCCACATCGGAAGTGGTCTCATTGGTTCCGGCAATCGTTTGGGAGGTAGAAGTAACCTTTTGGGGGGACAGATTTTGAGGTTTTTGCCATTGTTCTAAGAGAAAGCTTGAAAAGATGGAAAAGGGTTGAAAATTTGAGGCTCAGGTGTGTTAGCTTGAGTGGATGTTGAGTAAAGATTTCAAAGGAATCTCGAATACCAGAGGTAAAATGCTAGAATGTGAAAGAGAGTAGTGAAATACTGAGGGTACGAGGGTAGACAGTTTAATGTAAAGTAAACAAATAAATGAAAGAAGGGTTATTTATAGTGGTGTCGCGACGCTTCGCCTCCAGGGACAGCCGACCGGCAACTGACATGCATCTAATGCCATTACAACATGACTGACGAGACATATTGGGTTTTTTGTCGTTTATGTCACGGTGTATCGAATAAGGAATCGGGATGCTCGTGTCGTTTCTCATCAGCTTACTTTCTGAGAAATGAGAGGGCTATCTGTGTACGGGTAAAAATTGGGCTCATGATACACTTCGGCCTCCAACAGGGTAAAACGATCTCGATATATGATTGCGAAAGATCAGAATCGAAGCAAGGATATCCTCGAGTCAGAGTACCAGGGCCGACCATCGACCCTCGATAATATCGGGGTCATGATTCGAGATCGACCTAAAATCTGAAGGACTTCGGAGAGCGTCGTCGGTCAATCAAGCACGGCCAACAGGAGGCCGTAATATCCATGACCGGCCAGATATCACGGCGTGGATCTCGGCACATATCGATGAAGAACCGTTAATCAAGTGAAACAAAATTACTTTTTATAGAGTTATACTTAGAGTAGAATTCTCCTACTATATAAAGGGGGTCAGATGATTCATTAAGCACGTTGTAACACGCATTCTAAAGCAATATACTATCATTTTCACTATTATTCTAAGCTTTTCTTTCATTCATCAATATTGACTATTGTGAGCCCGGATCAAGGGCAAATAGTTCGCTAAGGCTAAAGACATCCTCCCCGTATGGTTTGAATTTACTGTATTTTTATTTGTTTGTTTTAATCCAATTTATTGTTTTGTATCAAATTAATTAGTGTATCCTTAAAACAACTTATAAATTTAATTGTTATCCGATTTTGAGGCTAAACAATAAGAGTATACAAAGATAAAATAATAAGATCTATGCTTAGGAGATTTTGCACATACAAATCATAAACTAACATACCAATTACTAAGTCATGTTTCTTTTGTTTAAAACAGAAAAGTAACTTAATTATTTATATAGCACTGAGAAGGTCACTCAACTAGATTTCTCAAATATTTGGTGGCCAAATAACTATTTTACCCTCTAAATTATTGTCACGACCCAAAATCCCACCTCATGCGTCGTGATGGAACTTAGTCTCTAAGACTACGCAAGCCGATTACAATTTTATTTCAAGACATTTTTGTTTTTGAAATATATAATTTAATACAAGTGTCGAAACCAAAAATAGAAACAAATATAACAACCTCCCAAGACTGGTAATACAGAGTCACGAACTCTAACAGAATACATGCAATGATCTCAAGGATCGAATATACAATACTGTTCAAATAAGAGTTGACAGTACAATAAAATGGAAAGACTCCAAGGGATTGCGACAAACAATCAGCTTTACCTTGAATCCTTGCGATCAACACACTAACTCTGCCCGAGTCAGATATCTTCAATACCTGGCTCTGCACAAAAATGTGCAGAAGTGTAGTATGAGTACACCACAGTCGGTACCCAGTAAGTATCAAGAATATCCTCAGTGGAGGAGTGACGAGGTACAGTCAAGATACTCACTAGTCAAATAACATGTGTAATATAGCAGTATACAATAGTACTAGAAAACAACTAGCAGTGATAGAAACAAAAATCAACCAGTGATATAAACAGCAAGGCAACAAGAACACCATGATTGTTACTCAAACGAATAAGGAACACAAGTACAACCAATTAAATATGTCCTTCAAATATAAATCTTTCACATATAATTCTTTCGAATAAATACCTTTCGGATATATTTCTTTCAAATAAATATCTTTCAAATATAAAATTCTTTCAAATAAATATTTTTCGAATATACTCCTTTCAAATAAATGTCTTTCGAATATAATTCTTTCAAATAAATATCTTTCGAATATACTTCATTTCATAATCATAAAACACGAGTCTCGGCCCACTTTCATATTTTCGAAACACGGGTCTCAGCCCACTTTTATATTTTCATGGAACCTCGTGCCCATAATTAAATCATCATATTTTTTGGCACCTCGTGCCCACATTTCATATCTGTTGCGGAGTGAAACCCGATCCCATATAGCATTAATCATACCTGTTGCGGCGTGCAACCCGATCCCAAATAACACTAGTCATACCTGTTGCGACGTGCAACCCGATCCCATATAACATAATCTGCCCGGTAATAGCCACAGGCTCACGATTTCAACATAGATCAGACTATTATCAAGTTTACCGAAACAACAAAACAAGTTGCACAAGATATAAGAATAAACACAAGGAAAATAAAAACATCACATGAAAATTACCAACGCAATAACCCCACATCATCACATAAAAGTTAACAACACAATAACCCCACATCATTATATATCATCCATGATAATAGCCACCCTTATTACTCCTGTAATAACCTCCCTTATCCCTCCACCTTGAAAATATCAATAGCCGCCCTCATCTCTCCTTTAGCCACCCTTATCGCTCATATAGCCACCCTTATCGCTCTGTATAATAGCCACCCTTATCACTCCGCTCAAACAATATCCCAACACACATAATCGCAATGAAATGCCACTCGTATACCCACATAATATCAACAGTGGAACGACACCCTTATATCCTCATAATAATAACTCAAATCACAAAATAAATTTATACGGAATATTATCACGACAACATAACACAATCAATTCATATCACAAATTTCCCAATGGCCACAACCAATTCCAAAGGTATAACAAAATCAATAAATTTCACATCAATTAGCCCAACACTTCACACAACGTATATAAAACCTCAAAAACAATAAAGATGGAAAAGCAACTCAGCATAGGACAACTCCTTATTTAATCCAAATTTTAATACATATATATATATATATATTAATGCCTCACTTTAAACTTATTTAATAATTATTTGCAGATAAGGATTCCATGAAGAATTTAATTCCAAGAAAATATTAAATCAACAAACACACGGAATTCACATAAAAATCCAAGTGACAATCGCACCATATTATCATATAAAATACAAATTCGACGAACAAGGAATGAGGCATGACAATTCAAGGATTTACTAAGTTCCAACAATTTTCTAATTTAATACATAAGGTTGTCTACGAATTTTAACCGATATAATTTACACATATAAACTAAGTACGTACTCGTCACCTTGCGTACACGGCTTTCAATCACACAATTTACATATAAGAGTCAATGCCTAAGGGGTAATTCCCCCACTCAAGGTTATGCAAGATACTTACCTTTTTTAAGTTAGGCCAATATTCCAAAATCGTCTTCTTGCTTAAATTGACCTCCAGACAGCTCAAATCTATCCAAATTAATTGTATAACTTCATAAAAATTCATCAGAAATAATTTCGGATAATAAAACGTCGACTTAGAATTTTACATTAAAAAGTCAACCAAAAGTTAGCGCCGGGCCCGCCTCTCGGAATCTGAAAAAATTTAAACGAAATTCGAACACCCATTCCAATATGAGTTCAACCATACCAATTTTTTCGAATTCCAATAACAAATCGTCCTCCAAATCTTAAATTTTTGTTTTTTGCAAGATTTTGCAAAAGACTCAATTTCTTCCATCAAAACATGAATTAAACGATGAATATAGCCATGGATTTATAAAATATAATCACTTTTGGATATAGAACACTTACCCTAGTCTAAGTCAAGAAGAAATCCTCAAAATCACCCAAGAACCGAGCTCCAAAAATCCCAATCGAAAATGAAGAAATGACCACTTTTGGTCTTTTAGTTTCTGCCCATTTTCCGCTTCTGCGGACAATTTGTCGCGCCTGCGAGCTCACTTTTGCGAGAAAATTCTCGCTTCTGCGATTCTGCCGTCCAGCTGACCCCACCGCACCTGCGGCAGAAGGTCCGTTTCTGCGATCGCGCAGGTGCGAAATGGATTTTCGCTTCTACGCTAGCATCGCTCCTACGTTCCAGGCACCGCACCTGCGGTGTCGCAGGTGCGTATTTTCTTCCGCTTCCGTGACCAAACACCAGCCTGTCCAATGTCTCTTCTCGATGTCTGCCTCACTTCTGCGAGGTCGCTTCTGTGATCAATCCTCCACAAAAGCGATTACACCAGCAAATAAAAAATCCAACAGCTCCAACCAAGGCGCAAACGATCTGACCCCGTCCGAAATTCATCCGAGCCACCCGGGACCTCTTCCGAATATACCAATAAGTCTCGAAACACAGCACGGACCTTCTCGAGGTTTCAAATTACATCAAACAATGCCGAAATTATGAATCGCGCCTCGAATTGAATTATGAGTTTTCAAATCTTCCAACTTCTATAATTTGCGCCGAAACGTATCAAATCAATCTGGAATGACTTCAAATTTTGCACACAAGTCATAAATGACATAATGGATCTTTTCCAATTTTAGGAATCGGATTTCGCCCCCGATATCAATAAAGTCAACTCCCGGTCAAACTTTCTAAAAATCCTCCATTTTCCAACTTTCGCCAAAATGCGTCGAATTGACCTACGGACTTTCAAATCCAATTCCGGACATACGCCTAAGTCCGAAATTACCATACGAAGCTATTGACATCATCAAAATCCCATTCCAGAGTCGTTTGCTCAAAAGTCAAACTCCGGTCAAACTCTTTTCATTTAAGCTTCAAAATGAGAATTGCTCTTTCAGTTTAATTCCAAACCTTCCAAAAAACCAAACTCGACCGCACATGCAAGTCATAAGACATATTACAAAGTTGCTCGGGACCTTAAGTCGCTGAACAAAACGTAAATTGTTTAAACAACAAGTCGGGTCATTACATTCTTCCCCTCTTAAACATATGTTCGTCCTCGAACGTGCTAAGAATTATTCAGAGGACATTAAATTACTTAGTGTGTTCCTACACACATACTCGCGGGTGATTCTACGTCACCAAAAATTTAACACGGGTCCGACAACACCATCTCAGTTGAGAATATTTCTTTTATCCACACTTATACACTTTAAAACCAATTTCTTACACGCTAAACATTTTCAAAAGGCCTTATTTTCACATCAATGCACGGTATTAGTTTCAACCGGCTATAGCAACCCGTGCCTACGCACATATCATACGTATGCCCATAACCACATCTCTGGCAATAATAGTTGTTTATAATTACTTTCAGCCCCGTCAATTAATCTCATATTAACTAAAACATTATTTTGAATTTTTACAACACTGGTAGCAAAATGTGAGGCATGAAGACCTCATACTTATTTACTAAAATTAACGAGTCACATTTAACGCCACCTGGTCACTCACCTCATATGCTAAAACTCAATAATTACAGCACGAATATGGCTAAATATGCACAGAACACATAAAAGAATTATCAAATAAGCCTAACAAACATGACTCCCCAATAGTACCATAGTACAAATTAAATTTCACAAAGGGAGAATTTAAAACACCTGAATTTAACCACAAGGATCTCATTCTGATATAACTTCCACCGCAGCACGTAACCCGGGTTAAACATATCAAATCACATCATATAAAATTGCGAGGATCTTGCCCTCAACTATGAATCACTAGTACTTTGCACATTGTGCCAACTGAAATTTTCCATTTCTTTTCTTTCTTCTTTTTAATAAAGTCTGTGAAACAATTTCGCACACATAATGAACCCTCATACCGGTAGGGCATATAATTCATAAAGTTGTAATCAATTATCCCAAAATTACATCAAAACCCATTGTAGTGAGTAATAAAAAATCACTTTTGGACTGTCCCACAATAATATACAAAACAAAAATGATAGACATGGGCTAACACCATTAAATCTCCCAGCAGGGATAAACACGCGAGTGGAGTACAAATTTACAAACTCACCATATAAAGAGCATGAAAGGAGCTTTCACCTCGATAATCGGGATCGAATCAAAATAAGAATAGTGCTTATTTTATTATAAATTAAATCATACCTTTAACGACACCATCTGGTGTATTGACCTCAGCCAATTCATAGGAATTATATCAACGGGTCGGGCCTCCCCCTCTTGGGCGCCCTCTACCCGCATGTCCTCCACCCCTAAATGGATGTGCCCATGGAGTATTAACTAGAATAAAGCCTGTATCCTGAGTGTTTTGATGAAATTTGCCTCTCCCAAGTCTGGGACAATCTCTCATAATGTGTCTGGTATCACACACTCATAACAACCCCTCTGAGGTCGCGGTTGCTCGTATTGAGTCAGTGCCGGATAGCTAGAATAACCATTGTAAGAACCGCGTGTCGGTGGTGCACTAAACGTATTAACCAGAGCACAATGAGTACTCTGAATTGTGGGCTGGGATGACCGACTGCCCGAGCCTCCGCCGTGATGAGTCATAGATGCAGAGTAAAATCCACTGAATCCTTCAGAGTTCCTAGACTTTTTGGCCTCCTTAGACTCATTTTCCTCACTTCGAACACGTTCTAATATTTTGGCAATCTCTAATACTTGCTGAAATGGAATATCAGTCTGCAACTCTTGAGCCATACATATTTTAAAATCATAATTGAGCCCTTCAATGAATCTGTGTACTCGCTCTCTAACTGTAGGAACCAAGATAGGTGCGTGATGGGCTAACTCACTGAACCTGATAGCATATTCGGACACCGTCATGGTGCCTTGACGTAATCGTTCAAACTCTAGGCGACATGCATCCCGAAGAGTCTGGGTAACAAACCTTTTCAACAATATTTCCGAAACCTGAGCCCAAGTTGGTGGTGTTGCATCGGTTGTTCTGTCCTCTTCATAATCTTACCACTAACGATATGTTGCTCGTGACAACTGAAATGTAGTAAAAGAAACTCCACTCACTTCCACAATACCCATGGTGCGGAGAATACGATGGCACTTTTCTAGAAATCCCTGGGCATCCTCGGTAACTATGCCACTTAAGGTAGGTGGACTATACCTCTTAAATCTCTCAAGTCTCTTTTGTTCTTTTTCTGATGTCTCTTGCTTGAACTCATGCTGAACCAGAATAACAGGCTATACTGGTACTATACCCGAAACATGACCAATGCGAACATGTTTCTCTGGAGTACGGGCGGTAGGAATTTAAACTCCTCCCCCACTCTTTGAAATATTTGGTGAAACAGAAATCAATCCCACCTGAGTCAATGTACCAAACATGTTCAGGAACTGTACTAAAGTCTCCTAAAGTCTAGGGGTAACATCGGGTGCTTCTGATACTTGTCCCCTAACTGGAGCTACTGGCGGTTCTTGAACTGCTCCTCTGACCGATGTTCTAGTTGTGACACATTCCCTCCCTCGGCCCCGGCCTCTTGCGGCCCTAGAAGTATGCGCGGGTGTCTGCTCAGCTGACCCGATAGCACGTGTCATCACTATCTATGAGAGAATAGAGATACAAAGGCTCAAATTCCAAATTCAAAAAATTCTGCATGAAAGGAATGAAAGAAGTGGAAATTTCCTAACAGTTCTATAGCCTCTCGAAAATAAGTACAAACGTCTCCGTACCGATCCGCAAAACTCTACTAAACTCGTTCATGACTCGTAGAACCTATGAACCTAGAGATCTGATACCAACTTGTCACGGCCCAAAATCCCACCTCGGGCGTCGTGATGGCACTTAGTCTCTAAGACTAGGTAAGCCGATTACAATTTCATCTCAAGCCATTTTCTTTTTAAACAAATTATTTAATACAAGTGTCGAAACCAAAAGCGGAAACAAATATAACAACCTCCCAAGACTGGTAATATTAAGTCACGAACTCTAACTGAATACATGCAATGATCTCAAGGATCGAATATACAATACTGTTCAAATAAGAGTTGACAGTACAATAAAATGGAAAGACTCCAAGGGACTGCGATGACCAATCAGCTCTACCTTGAATCATTGTGATCAACACACTAACTCTGCCCGGGTCCGATATCTCCAATACTTGGCTTTGCACAAAAATGTGCAGAAGTGTAGTATGAGTACACCACAGTCGGTACCCAGTAAGTATCAATACTAACCTTAGTGGAGTAGTGACGAGATACAGTCAAGACACTCACTAGTCAAATAATCTGTGCAATATAGCAATATACAATAGTACTAGAAAATAACTAGCAGTGATAGCAACAAAAATCAACCAGTGATATAAACAGCAAAGCAACAAGAACACCATAATTATTACTCAAACGAATAAGGAACATAAGTACAACCAACTAAACATGTCCTTCAAATATAAATCTTTCACATATAATTCTTTCGAATAAAGATCTTCCGAATATATTTCTTTCAAATAAATATCTTTCGAATATACTCCTTTCAAATAAATTTCTTTCGAATATAATTCTTTCAAATAAATATCTTTCGAATATACTTCTTTCAAATAAATGTCACTCTGTGACACCTCATTTCATAATCATAAAACACGAGTCTCTGCCCACTTTTATATTTTCATAACCCGGGTCTCAACCCACTTTTATATTTCCACGGAACCTCGTGCCTATAATTAAATCATCATATTTTTTCCGGCACCTCGTGCCCACATTTCATATTTGTTGTGGCGTGCAACCCGATCCCATATAACATTAATCATACTTGTTGTGGCGTGCAACTATCACGACCCAAAATCTCACCTGCCGTGATGGCGCCTATCTCAATACGAGGCAAGCCGATAATCTCAATAAAATACCATATCTTTTAAATTTGAAAACATAATATTTAATTTCAGTGGAAGAAATCTCACAAGTACAAATATAAATACTCCCAAAACTCGGTGTCACTGAGTACATGAGCATCTATACATTACAAGTCTGGAAAATACAGTGTATAATAATCTGAGACCCAATACAATAAACAAAAATATAGGGAATGAGAGACAAGGTCTGCGAAACATGGCAACTACATCTGAATCTCCGAAAAATCAGCTGTGTGAAAGAATCAACACCAATTATATCCGGGATCACCTGGATCTGCACATGAAGTGCAGGGTGTAGTATGAGTACAACCAACTCAGTAAGTAACAATGATAAATAAAGAACTGAAAGTAGTGACGAGCTTCTCAACTAAGTCCAAATACAATACTTTCCAATATAAAGGAGTAATCATGCTCTCAAGTTCAACATTTAAGATTTCACTAAAATTTCATATCAAGTTTGACCAAAACAGAAAATAATATTTTTCCAAAATTTTCGAAATAATATATGTGACAAGTGAAATGCAGCAAATAATGAAATCAATGCATTCTCTCAGAGTAACAGTCACTCAGTCCTCCCATTCACTCCACCTCACAATCACTCTTTCCTCACAGTCACTCTCTCCTCGCAGTCACTCATTCCTCACAGTCACTCATCACTAGGCACTCGGCACTCACACTCAGTATGTACCTGCACTCACTGCGAGTGTGTACAGACTCCGGAGGGGCTCCTTCAGCCCAAACGCAATATCAAGCCAATCATGGCATAAATCAATAAAAATATGCTACGGCGTGCAGCCCAATCCATAAATATCCTCACAATTAGGCCCTCGGCCTCACTCAGTCATCAACCTCTCCAGTCTCTCGGGCTCCCATAAATCATGATAATCAGCCCAAAATTTGATAATATGATGTTTTAGTAAATAGCAACAGAGACTGAGATATGATATGAAATGAATAAACATGACTGAGTGTGAAATTACAATTTGAACATATAATTCAACCACAGAAATGACCCCAATGGGTACCAATAATAACAGCATATGTCTAAGTATGATTTTTTAATACGAGTCTCTACTCAATTTTCCCTAACACGTAGAGAATGTACGGATATCAACAGATAATTCAACTATACAGTCTCATGGAATTATACCAAGTCATAATTCCTACGGTGCACGCCCACACGCCCGTCACCTAGCATGTGTGTCACCTCAAAACCAATCACATAATCCGGGGTTCCAAACCCTCAGGACCAAATTTAAAACTGTTACTTACCTCAAATAGCGTAATTTCTTATTCTGCTATGCCTTTGCCTCGTGAATTGGCCTCCAAACGTCTCGAATCTAAACAAAAATAATTTGATTCAGTCAATAAAAATTGTAGGAATTAATTCCATATGAAAATATAATTTTTTCTATAAAAATCCTAAATTTCATCCAAAAATTGCCACATCTCGGAACCCGACAAAAGTTACAAAATTCGAAAGCCCATTCAACCACGAGTCTAACCATACCAATTTTACCAAAACCCGACCTCAACTCAACCCTCAAATCTTCAAATTAAACCGAGAGGGTTTTCCAAATTTTTCAACTTAATTCACCCATTAAATGATGGATTCAAAGGCATAATCATGGAAATTAATCAAAACTGGATAAGAATCACTTACCCCAAACTCCCACACAAGAATCTCTCCAAAAACCGCCTTCTACCGAGCTCCCAATTCAATTTTGTGTTATGAACTCATAACCCCCGTTTTGGGACTTTTAATTCTACCCAGAAATGCCTTCATCGTGTTCGCGAAGCACAAAAATGCTCTACCAAGATTCCTTTTTCGTGTTCACGATGCCTTCCGACCTCTGCCCTTCGAGTTTGCGAGACACGAGACGCTTTCGCATTTGCGTAAGCTTCCCCAGTCTCTTCTTCGCGTTCGCGTTCGCGTCTCCTTGATCGCGTTCGCGATGGGTAAATCCCAGCAGACCAAATTCATTCTTCATGAACGCGTGAGATCCTTCACGTTCGCGAAGAACAATACCAGACACCAGTTCCAGCAGTGGCAAAACAAGGAAAAATAATTCGAAACCATCCCGAAACTCACCCAGGGCCCCCAAGACCTCAACCAAACAAACCGTCAAGTCCCATAACATCATATGAACTTAGCCGATCCCTCAAATCACCTCGAACAATGCTAAAATCACGAATCATACCCCAATTCAAGTCTAATGAACTTTAAAATTTCAAGTTTCCACAAACGATGTCGAAACCTATCAAATCAAGTCCGATTGATCTCAAATTTTGCACACAAGTCATAAATGACCTAACGGACCTATTAAAATTTTCAGAATCGGATTTCGACCCTGATATCAAAAAGTCAATCGCCCGGTCAAACTTCCCAAAAATTCGACTTTCGCCATTTCAAGCCTAATTCCACTACGGACCTCTAAATAATTTTCCGGACACACTCCTAAGTCCAAAATCACCATACAGAGCTATTGGAATCATCAGAATTCAAATCCGAGGTTATTTACATATAAGTCAATATCCGGTCATCTTTTCCAACTTAAGTTTTCAATTATGAAACTAAATGTCTCAATTCACTCTGAAATCCTTCCGGGCCCGAACCAATTAACCCGGTAAGTCATAAAACAACTGTAAAGCATAACTTGAGCAATAAATAGGGGAACGAGGTTATAATATTTAAAACGACCAGCCAGGTCATTACATTCTCCCTATCTTTAACAAACGTTCGTCCTCGAACGGGTTTAGAATCATACTTGGAGTCTCAAATAGGTGTAGATATTTGCTCTGTATCTCCCGCTCAGTCTCCCAAGTAGCTTCTCCGACTGCCTGGCCTCTCCACTGCACTTTTACTGAAGTTATGTTCTTTGATCTCAACTTTCGAACTTGCCAATCTAAAATGGCCACCGGATCCACATCATAAGTCAAATTACCATCCAACTGCATTGTGCTGAAATATGAAACATGAGACGGATCCTCGACATACTTCCAAAGCATAGATACATGAAACATTGGATGAACACTCGATAGACTAGGCGGCAATGCAAGTTCATAAGCCACCTCTCCAATCTTCTTAAGTATTTCAAAAGGCCCAATATACCGAGGGCTAAACTTGCCCTTCTTCCCGAACCTCAACACACCCTTCATGGGTGAAATCTTGAGCAAAACCTTCTCCCCAACCATGTAAGAAACATCACGGACCTTCCTAACGGCATAACTCTTCTGTCTAGAATGCGCCATGCGAGGTCGTTCCTGAATCACTTTGACCTTCTTCAAAGCATCCTGAACCAAGTCAGTACCCAATAGCCTAGCCTCACCCGGCTCCAACTAACCCACCAGAGATCGGCACCATCTCCCATACAAAGCCTCATACGGAGCCATCTGAATGCTCGATTGGTAGC
Organism: Nicotiana tomentosiformis; assembly: GCF_000390325.3. Taxonomy (NCBI): domain Eukaryota; kingdom Viridiplantae; phylum Streptophyta; class Magnoliopsida; order Solanales; family Solanaceae; genus Nicotiana; species Nicotiana tomentosiformis. The sequence goes on from NC_090813.1 coordinate 115,955,663, forward strand.
TGTTATTGTAAGCAAACTCCGCGAGTAGCAGAAACTGATCCCAAGAACCCCCAAAATCAATGACACAAGTATGTAGCATATCCTCCAATATTTGAATAGTGCGCTCGGACTGTCCGTCCGTCTGAGGGTGAAATGTTGTACTCAACCGAACCTGTGTGCCCAATTCTCGCTGTACTGCTCTCCAAAACTGTGATATAAACTGTGTACCATGAGTTGTTCCTAAACCTTCGAATCACTATTCCACCTTACCACGCACATACCAAGGGGTGATCCCACGTCACCCTATTTTATATAGGCCTAACAACATAATATAATTGAAAATCATTAATTTAACCTTTGCCCAAAAATCTTGGAGCCCAATTTCTAACATCCAGAATTCTTTTCAAGACCCGAATCTCACATCAACACACTGTATAAGTCTGAACAAGTTGTATCAAGCCATAACCATAATCCCAGATATAATAACATAACATACCACACAACTGGCATATTCGCAGCACCATTCCCGATCACAGTAACTACTCAAAACCAACCAAGTACTAGTATAAAACCCCGCATTCAATAAAACCTCATTCCAAAACCTTCGTACACCACCGATAATGAAAGAAACATACATGAACTCACAACCATTCACCATATCAATAGGTCATGGATCTTCCTTCATTCAGCAAGTATCATAGCTAGTTATTTAAGCCACATTCTAAATTATTGTCCCAAACACGCCGTAATCAAACATGATAGTACCCATTCTAGGTCCAATGACCTTATATTATCAAACATAACTATTCCAAAGATATGCTTCACTAATATAACTCAAGCCACAAACTGCGCAATCTGTGCACCCAAAACAAAATAGGAAATGTCTCAAAGAAGAGAACTGTTTCGCAAGCTCAACAAGCACCACTACAACCGCAACGCTATGAGCTCACCATACATAGTAGAACTAAGATATAAGAATCTAATAACGGTAACTATCTCTCCCAGATCTCACATTAACATCACCCGTGCGACATGGTCACAAGCCTCCAGTCCAAGCATATCATACAGGAGCAATCCAACAAGTGCACATGTATATGGTAATTAAAATAAGACTCTTATGCTCTTGGACTGGTATAAATAACACGCCATAGAGTAGGCATGTGCAAAGTGTGCTATCACAACTCAATTCGGCAAGTTAACGTAGAAATAACAACTACCAAGTTTATTCAGGGAATTAGCCTCTTTGTAACCTCGGGTATACCCCAAGTAGTTCTCAACAAGGTACGAATACGAGAAACGCTGTAACTTTATGCTTAACAGTCAACTCTAAGTATATCATAGCCTAGGCAGTCTTTCGAGCACGAATAATTGCCCTGGTGTTCTTACATAGGCTCAAACCCCATACATATGCGCACTCATAGTGCGTAGCTATCACAAATAATTAGCGTAGCTAGTGCCTCCACTAAGTTTAAATAAAACACTCACCTCAAACAGGACGCAACCCTAAAACAATATGCTTCGGAGAACTCCCAGTCTCCAAATTCATAGAACACATGAACCATTGTAACTGATCCCAACTCCAGCACTCGAATGACTAACACATTTTTCATGCACGATCATCCCACGAGGAATACTTTCATAAGCACAAGAACAACATTATGTGACAAGCACAAGAACCACGTTATCAACTCTGGGTAACTAGCAAATTACATACCTGGTCATTTAGAAACCTTCATTTTGCTTACTCCCAGGAGGAATTCATAATACATAGGTCACGCAGGTCACCAAACCCAAGAATATTTCCACCAAAATTTCTGTAAAGTATCACAACATCATAATTACCCCATAAATACCACAATCGTAACACTCATTCTGAAAATACCTTATGTGAATTTAAAATTATTCATCATTCCTTTCTTATACTGAAATGTAGAATCCATAGTCAAGCAGAATTACTGCATGTCCTGATACCATCCAATGTAAGTAACCAATTCTACTGAAATACAAATTCGAAAAATTTTCATTTGCCACATACATATTTTGAATCCATTAGAACCCTCTCGAGAGTCATCCACAATGCTCAAATCTAATTTTCTCCGCCCAAACGGGCCGAACTACCTATGTTCAATTAGCACAACAATGCCCCAAAAAAGTAACCATGCCTTAACGCACCCGAGCAAATTCATACACTGTGCACACTACATCCGTCACGAATAACAACTCACTCATCCCATGATTTTTATATACTCATAAAGCACAAAATAACCCGTATTTAGGAATCTCAGTACTCGAGTCATCCTCTATTTCAACCTCTGCAAGTCATAACTAATCCACAAGTACACCTCAGACCAAAACTAAATTTTAACATATAACCATGAATTGAATTACCAATAGCAGGCTCCCCCACTTGGCTCAAAACCATAGAACAAAACATTCTCTAACTCACAATACCCATCCTTTATTATTGCCATAATACCGCAGTTAGTTCAATGAAAATTATTCTTAAGCTCATGCAACACCAACCATAAAATACCTCAATCATCCTCTAAACTCGCATTAATTCTCTTAACACTCAAGTAAAGTGTCTCAACCAGATTCAAATTCAAATCTCAACACATACACCCCGCTGGCAGAAAAAAAACTCTCCACTTACATTATAAGGAACACACATACGTAGATTACTCCGCAGGGGATAACCCACATGCTTAGACTCAAATTGGTATCTTGTTATACCCTTTCGCAGTCACAATTACTATGCAATCACTTAGTCTATCTGAGTCCAAACTCATTAACCAGACATGAGAATTTAATTTATCCCAAAATTTAACAATGTGAAAGATCCTTCAAAACATTCATACTCGAGACTGTACATCACATCAAAATGAATATCAAGCACCCAATGGCCCTTTTAACATTTCAAGGAAACGCTTCTCGTCACATTTAAATAATCTTACCACATCCCGCAGTGACATCATACTCATCACAAAGCCATTCCACCACTCATCGAGCCACAAATTCCACTCGTAGGGACATTACCAGACATATGAGTCCAAATGTACAAGTTACAACTGAAGCTACCGAGATTAAGTTGCGGTCTAACCCTGGCCTCGAGTCCTCCAGACTGGCCCATCACCAAAACACAGAATACTCATCTCGAATCTCGTTCATGGAATCACAAGCCGGTGATGCACAACTGATACCGAGCACTCACATGCGCACACGAATGTGTGGAAGAAATTCAAAGAGTTATGTTTCAAGCTGAATCAATTCCGCATGACAGAATACAAGAAAGGAAAATTTTCCTATGGGTTCGACAGCATCTTATAGATAAGTACAGACTTCTCTGTACAGATCCACAAGACTCTACTAAACCTGCTCAGGACTCGTGAGACCTATGTAACCTAGGCTCTAATACCAATTTGTCACGACCCAAAATCTCGCCGGTCGTGATGGCGCCTATCTCAATACTAGGCAAGCCGACAATCTCAATAAAATACCATATCTTTTTAATTTGAAAACATAATATTTAATTTCAGTGGAAGAAATCTCACAAGTACAAATATAAATACTCCCAAAACTCGGTGTCACTGAGTACATGAGCATCTATACATTACAAGTCTGGAAAATACAGTGTATAATAATCTGAGACCAAATACAATAAACAAAAATATAGGGAAGGAGAGACAAGGTCTGCAAAATATGGCAGCTACCTCTGAATCTCCGAAAAATCAACTATGTGAAAGAATCAACACCCACTGTATCTAGGATCACCTGGATCTGCACACGAAGTGCAGGGTGTAGTATGAGTACAACCAACTCAGTAAGTAATAATGATAAATAAAGAACTGAAAGTAATGACGAGCTTCTCAGCTAAGTCCAAATACAATACTTTCCAATATAAAAGAGTAAGCATGCTCTCAAGTTCAACATTTAAGATTTCACTGAAATTTCATATCAAGTTTGACTGAAACCGAAAATAATATTTTTCCGAAATTTTCGAAATAGCGATATATGACAGCTAAAATACAACAAATAATAAAATCAATACATCCTCTCAGAGTAACAGTCACTCAGTCCTCCAATTCACTCCAACCTCACACTCACTCTTTCCTCACAATCACTCTTTCCTCACAGTCACTCATTCCTCACAGTCACTCATCACTCGGCACTCGACACTCGCACTCAGTAGGTACCTACGCTCACTGGGGGGGGTGTACAGACTCCGGAAGGGCTCCTTCAGCCCAAGCACTATATCAAGCCAATCATGCCATAAATCAATAAAAACATGTTGCGGCGTGCAGCCCGATCCATAAATATCCTCACAATTACGCCATCGGCCTTACTCAGTCATCAACCTTTCCAGTCTCTCGGGCTCCCATAAATCATGATAATCAGCCCAAAATTTGATAATATGATATTTTAGTAAATAGCAACAGAGACTGAGATATGATATGAAATGAATAAACATGACTGAGTGTGAAATTACAATTTGAACATATAATTCAACCACAGAAATGACCCCAATGGGTGCCAATAATAACAGCATATGTCTAAGTATGATTTTTTAATACGAGTCTCTGCTCAATTTTCCTTAACACGTAGAGAATGTACGGATATCAATAGATAATTCAACTACAGAGTCCCATGGAATTTTACCAAGTCACAATTCCTAATGTGCACGCCCACACGCCTGTCACCTAGCATGTGCGCCACCTCAAAACCAATCACATAACATATAATCCGGAGTTTCATACCCTCAGGACCAAATTTAAAACTGTTACTTACCTCAAATCGCATAATTTCTTATTCCGCAATGCCTTTGCCTCATCGAAAAATTGCCTATGGGGCCTATGTCTCGGAACCCGAAAAAAGTCACAAAATCCGAAAGCCCATTCAACCACCAATCTAACCATATCAATTTTACCAAAATCCGGCCTCAACTCGACCCTCAAATCTTCAAATTAAACCGAGAGGGTTTTTAAAAAAATTCAACTTAATTCACCCATTAAATGATGGATTCAAAGGCATAATCATGGAAATTAATCAAAATTGGATAACAATCACTTATCCCAAACACCCATGCAAGAATCTCTCCAAAAATCGCCTTCTACCGAGCTCCCAATCCAATTATGTGTTATGAACGCATAACCCCCGTTTTGGGACTTTTAATTTTGCCCAGAAATGCCTAAATCGAAGAAGCACAAAAATGTGCTACCAAGATTCCTTCTTCACGTTCGCGATCTCCTCATCGCGTTCACGATGTCTTCCGACCTCTGCCCTTCGCATTTGCGAGACACGAGACGCGTTCACGAAGGCTTAACACCAGGCACGCCCCAACTCCCTTTCCTCTTTGTGTTCACGTCGCCCACTCGCGTTCGCGTCTCCTTGATCGTGTTCGTGATGGGTAAATCCCAGAAGCCCAAATTCCTTCTTTGCGAACGCGTGAGATCCTTCGCGTTCGCGAAGAACAATACCAGACACCTGTTCCAGCAGTGGCAAAAATAAGGAAAAATGATCTGAAACCATCCCGGAAATCACTCGGGGCCCCCGGGACCTCAACCAAACATACCGTCAAGTCCCATAACATCATACGAACTTAGTCGAACCCTTAAATCACCTCGAACAACGCTAAAATCACGAATCATACCCCAATTCAAGCCTAATGAACTTTGAAATTTCAAGTTTCCACAAACGGCGCCGGATCCTATCAAATCAAGTCTGATTGACCTCAAATTTTGCACACAAGTCATAAATGACATAACGGACCTATTAAAATTTTCAGAATCGGATTTTGTCCCCGATATCAAAAATTCAACCCCCCAGTCAAACTTTTCAAAAATTCGACTTTCGCCATTTTAAGCCTAATTCAACTACGTACCTCCAAATAATTTTTCGGACACGCTCCTAAGTCCAAAATCACCATACAGAATTATTGGAATCATAAGAATTAAATTCCGAGGTCTTTTACACATAAGTCAATATAAGGTCAACTTTTCCAGCTTAAGTTTTCAATTATGAGACTAAATGTCTCAATTCACTCTGAAATCCTTCCGGACCCAAACCAACTAACTCGGTAAGTCATAAAATAACTGTAAAGCATAACTTGAGCAGTAAATGGGGGAACGAGGTTATAATACTGAAAATGACCGGTCAGGTCGTTACAGCAACTCGGTCCCATATAATACTAATCATACCTGTTGCGACGTGCAACCCGATCCCATATAACATAATCTGCCCAGCAATAGCCACACGCTCACGATTTCAACTTAGATTAGACTATTATCAAGTTTACCGAAACAACAAAATAAGTTGCACAAGATATAAGAATAAACACAAGGAAAATCAAAACATCACATGAAAATTACCAACGCAATAACCTCACATCATCACATAAAAGTTACCAACACAGTAATCCCATATCATCATATATCATCCCTGACAATAGCCACCCTTATCGCTCCGTATAATAGCCACCCTTATCACTCCGTTCAGACAATATCCCAACACACATAACTAGAGTGAAATGCCACCCTTATAACCACATAATATCAACAGTGGAATGCCACCCTTATATCCTCATAATAATAACTCAAATCGCACAACAAATTTATACGGAATATTATCACGACAACATAACACAATCAATTCATATCACAAATTGCCCAATGGCCACAACCAATTCCAAAGGTATAACAAAATCAATAAACTTCACATCAATTAGCCCAAGGCTCCACACAACGTATATAAAACCTCAAAAAATAATAAAGATGGAAAAGTAACTCAGCATAGGACAACGCCTATATATATATATATATATATATATATATATATATATATATATATATATATATATATATATATATATGTATGTATGTATGTATGTATGCCTCATTTTAAACTTATTTAATAATTATTTGCAGATAAGGATTCCATGATGAATTTAATTCCAAGAAAATATCAAATCAACAAACACACGGAATTCACATAAAAATCCAAGTGACAATCGCACCAAATTATCATATAAAATATAAATTCGACGAACAAGGAATGAGGCATGACAATTCAAGGATTTACTAAGTTCCAAAGAAAATTTAATTTAATACATAAGGGCGTCTACTAATTTTAACTGATATGATTTGCACATATAAACTAAGTACGTACTTGTCACCTTGCATACACCGCTTTTAATCACACAATTTACACATAAGACTCAATGCCTAAGGGGTAATTCCCACATTCAAGGTTAGGCAAGATACTTACCTTTTTGAAGTTAGGCCAATATCCCAAAATCGCCTTCTTGCTTAAATTGACCTCCGGACAGCTCAAATCTATCCAAATTAATTGTATAACTTCATTAAATTTCATCGAAAATAATTCTGTATTATAAAACGTCGACTTAGAATTTTACATTAAAAAGCCAACCAAAAGTCAATGTATGGCTCGCCTCTCGGAACCCGACAAAATTTTTAAGAAATCCGAACATTCATTCCGATACGAGTTCAACCATACCAATTTTATCAAATTTCAATAACAAATTATCCTCCAAATCTTAAATTTTTATTTTTTTTTGAAAGATTTTGCAAAAATCTCAATTTCTTCCATCAAAACCCGAATTAAAAGATGAGTATAGCCATGAATTTATGAAATATAATCACTTTTGGATGTAGAATACTTAACCCAGTCGAAGTCATGAAGAAATCCTCAAAATCTCCCAAGAACCAAGCTCCAAAAATTCCAATCGAAAATGAAGAAATGACCATTTTTGGTCCTTAAGTTTCTGCCCAGTTTCCGCTTCTGCGGACAATTTGTCACGCCTGCGAGCTCGCTTTTGCGAGAAAATTCTCGCTTCTGCGATTCTTCCGTCCAGCTGACCCCATCACACCTGCGGCAGAAGGTCCGCTTCTGCGATCACGCAGGTGCGAAATGGAATTCCGCTTCTGCGCTAGCATCGCTCCTGCGTTCCAGGCACCGCACCTGCAGTGTCGCAGGTGCGCACTTTCTTCCGCTTCCTCGACCAAACACCAGCCCTGTCCAATGTCGCTTCTACGATGGCTGCCTCACTTCTGCAAGGTCGCTTCTGCGATCAAGCCTCCGCAGAAGCGATTGCACCAGGAAATAAAAATTCCAGCAGCTCCAACCAAGGTTCAAACGATCTCAACCCCATCTGAAATTCATCTGAGCCATCCGGGACCTCTTCCGAATATATCAATAATTCCCGTAATACAACACTGACCTGCTCGAGGTTTCAAATTACATCAAACAACGCCGAAATTACGAATCGCCCCTCGAATCGAAATATGAATTTTCAAATCTTTCAACTTCTATAATTTGCGCCGAAACGTATGAAATCAATCCGGAATGACTTCAAATTTTACGCACAAGTCATAAATGATATAATGGAGTTGTCCCAATTTTCGGAATCAAATTTTGACCCCGTTATCAATAAAGTCAACTCCCGGTCAAACTTTCTAAAAATCCTCCATTTTCCAACTTTCGCCAAAATGCGTCGAATTGACCTACGGACTTCCAAATCAAATTTCGGACATACGCATAAGTCCGAAATCACCATACGAAACTATTGACATCATCAAAATCTCACTCCGGAGTCGTTTGCTCAAAAGTAAAACTCCGGTCAAACTCTTTTCATTTAAACTTCAAAATGAGAATTGTTCTTTCAATTTAATTCCAAACCTTCCGAAAAATCAAACTCAACCGCACACGCAAATCATAATACATATTACAAAGTTGCTAGGTACCTTAAGTCGATGAACGGAATGTAAATACTTAAAACGACAAGTCGGGTCGTTACAATTATCAACCTGTATTGTTTTAATACTTTTTAATATTATGATTTTTTTTCTCTTTTTGCTCTATATTATGGACTTACCTATAGAATAAATAAATTTTATAATTAAAAAGGAAAAGAATAATTATCAGGCACATAAATATTATATTAAAAATCATGTTTAAGTTATCAAAATAAGAGTTTAAGCACCTGAAATTGATGAATAAAATAATTGAGCAGGGTAAAGAGTTTAATTAAAATAATTTGTTCGTATCAATAATGTAGATAAAAACAACAAAAACTCAAAAATTTATTTACACAATTAAGAAAGAAAAAGAATAAAAGCTTTTAAAGGATATATTCCATGTGTGTAATATAAAAAATAAACTATCTAACATAAAGGTATATTTATAATATACATTATATATGCTTAAAAAATTACTTAATTATATTGTTCCAACATTATATATGCCTGAAAACAATTTTTTCTTTTTTTTACTTTAGAAAGATGATTTATTTATTCTACATGTAAGTTAAGAATATAGAGTAATAGATAAAAAATCATATTTATGAAAAAGGTATTAAAAAATAAAGGTTGATAAATTAGAGGATAAAATAGGTATTTGACTACCGAATGTTTGAAAAATCTAGTTGAGTGACCTTCCGAGTGTTATAAAAATAGTTAAGTGATTTTTCTATAACAAACGAAAGAAACATGACTTTAATAGATAATTTTGAATAGTTGAGTGATCATTCGAGGAATGTACTCCAAGATGTACCTTAGTAGTTTATTCTTTTTCAACTAGTTAAATGAGTATACGAGGGAAAAAAAGAGATCCATGCTTAGGAAATTTGCACACACAAATCATGAACTAATATAGTAAAATGTTCAATTTCATTATTCATGACTAAGGTATAACATCAAGACTCCCCAATTTTATAATTTTGGGTGTTGCCTTGTCAGTAATAATGTTATTAAATGGCTAATTTGAAGCCTATATTTATAGCAGAATAGGGACAGCTCGTAAAGGACTTGATCTTGCTAGTGAAATGCCAAACCTTTCTTCCACATCCAAATCCTCTGGTGCAATATCCCCTTCAGCTTTCCAATCAAATGAATTCAATAATGAACCCAACATTACAGACAATGTCCTGATTGCCAACGGTAACCCCGGGCAAATTCTTCAACCGGCACCAAATGGAATGAGCTCAAAATCATGGCCAAAAACATCCATTTTCGTATCCCAAAATCTTTCTGGCTTAAATGACAAAGGATCCTCCCAAATAGTTGTGTCGCGGCCCATTGACCATACGTGCACTAACACTTGAGAGCCTTTTGGAATAAAGTATCCACACGCCTCAACGTCTTGGTCTACCTTGCGAATCAAAAAGGGAACTGCTGGATGTAACCGCAAGGTTTCTTTCACTATGCACTGCAGATAAGGGAGCGAGCAATATCGGCTTCTTCTATTACCTTGCCTTTGCCAATAACTTGTGCAAGCTCGGCTTTAGCGTTTTTCATAATATCTGGTTTTCTCATGACCTCTACCATTGGCCATTCTAATGTATTTTAAGTTGTATCAGTTCCCGCAACTAAAAGGTCCTGCAACATAATAAGGAATGTCAAAACTTATAAATTAGAAGTCACAACGGTGAGTATGCTTTTTATTATTCTGAGGTAGTAAATGTATATTCTTTTCAACATAAATAAACCAATGTAGTATATGAGTATAGCTCTTCTCCTAATATGCATTAATGTAACTGTGATAATAAATCTGTGCACAACTTGGCCAAAAGCATGAGGGAAAATTAGATCCTGAAACGTGTTAAGGTCAAAACGAATCTAATGAAGATGAATAGAGCAGCACTTGACAAATAAGGAACTTAACGAAGATAAAGAAATTGAAAATACCAGGCACAAGTGTTCTATCTGATGTTTGTCAATTGCCTGTGGATCCTCCGGGCTAGTATTTAACAAAACATCAAGAACATCAGTGCTACCACTATTCGGCAATTTCGTCCTTGCTCTAATCGTTCATCGATCAATCCCTCAATCTACTGAAGCAACTTATCAAAATGCTTTCCTATGCGTCGCCTTATCCCTTGAGGATCAATATATTTCAACACGGGGAAATAATCAGCTAAATTGGGCTTACCAGCTTCTTCCATGATATTCCACACTGCATCCTTAAATTCTTTGCCTGAATTTGCATAAGGGTCCACTACATCCTTGGAAAAAATAGTACTCCTAAGTAAATTCATAGAGGTCTCAAAAGCAGTTTGGCCTATATCCACTGCCTCCCCTGTTTGGTTACACCGACGGCAATAAGCAATAAAATCCTGGATCTTTCGGGACCTGAAATTAGAAGTGACAACATTATAGCTTGTTAGTAACCCGCCAAAGCTGTCAGGTTTAAACACACGTAAGATTATGACCGTCTATTGACTTGACCCAGTTAAACCCAAAATGACCCATCAAATATCGGGTCAAAACAATGTAATCAAGCAAACTTATCTTGAAAACATTTTCTTTTTGAAAAAAGCAAAATAAAAGAAGATGGTAAGTTGGGTCATATTGGTTCAAACTTATTTTGACTAAGAGCAAACTTTGGACAGGTTAGTTCATAACGTTTTATTGATCTGACCGTCCAAGTTTAACTCAACCAAGCCAATTTGCCATCTGTACCTGAGATGCTGATATTTATCAAGCCTGCTGCCTGAGAAAATATTAGAATTCAGGATTTTCCGCAGAAATCTCCAACGAGTAGTAACTGGTAGAAATACGACAGAAAATTGATAGTGATTATGGGAATGGAGTGCATCTGGGATAGTTCTGCTGGAGAAGGCCAAATCTTGGTTTTTAAGTACTTGTTTAGCCACAGCTGATGAAGATATCACCACCGTCGTTATTTGGCCCAATCTGGGGCTGATTATTGGACCATACTTTTCTGCAAGCCTAGCAAGTGACTGGTGGGGTTGATCACCAAGAATGTTATGCAAATTTCCAATCAATGGTAGGGAAATTGGTCCTGGTGGAAGTTTTTTGTTACATATGTGTTGCTTATTGCTAGCCAACAAATGCCTTGAACCAAAGTCCAAGCAAGTAGTAATCCACCTATAATTGCTAGATAATCCATAGGAATGTTATATTCTATCCAGAGTACGGGCCTTGCAAGGTCTAGTCCAGTGCTTAAATACTGCAATATATCCTAAATATAGGTGTCAAAAGTGCTTAAATACTGCATCATTATTTACCCGTAAATCGGTACAGCTAAATTTGTTCGTGGTTTCTAGACAGATGAGTCAATTAGATCCCAAAGATCATAAATTAATCGATTTAGATGTAAGATACTTAGCTCAAAATGTAGATGGAATGATAGATTCAAAGAGCCCGGGAACAAGGCTTCCGGGCACAAAGATGATAAGATTCACAAGTGAGAGAGAGAAAAGGGTATTAGATTACTGTTTAAAATATAGTCAATGTATTCTAGAAAAATCGTCCCTTACAATGATAATTGAGCCTATTATTTATAGCTCAGTGGGCATATTAGTCGGGCCAACCACTAATGACAATTATTGGAATGTGATAATGGAAAACTAACGGTAAACATAAATGCTCAGATCTTATTAATGAGTTGTTGTCTTTAATGTTGTGGAATATTCTTCAGTAAATGTTACCGGGCGCAGCATGCTTAATCCCTTTGAGGACTTGCCCCTTTCTGGCGACACACGAGGTGATTGTGTCCAGTTTTACATTCCTCCCGGTTTTGACTCCATATGTCCTCTTCTCAAACAGCCACGTAACATACCAAATTTTCTATACCAAAGAATTTGCGCCCGAATGGTTACCACATATTCCTTCGTGGATTTCTCTCATGACGTAGTTGGCTTCAGATGTTCCTAGGCATCGGGCCAGCGGGCCTTGGAATAATTTTCTGTACAACTGCCTTTTTCTCGAAGTTGTATCGCGCAGCTTTAGTGTGTAGTGCTCTCGATGCCTTTGGGTCTTTGGGTAGTTTCCCTTGTTCAAGATAATCGATTATCTCGTTTCTCCAGTCCCAGACCAGGTTGGTTGAATTTACCTCATAGTAACTCTTTGTGTCTAAGGCTGAGTTCATCAGTGAACTATTGCCCCTGATTCCGCTCCCTGAATTTCTGTTGATGAGCCCAGATTTGCTAACGCATTTGCTTCCGCATTTTTTTCCCTCGGGATGTGGGTTATTGACCACTCCCGAAACCTGATTTACCATGTACTGTTGCATTCTCTCATCTTTGGTATCAAAAATTCTGTAGACCTGATTTACCACCAGTTGCGAGTCACATTTAATGTTGATTGCTTCGGAGTCGAGCCACCGGGCCAATTTGAGCCCTGCAGTCAAAGCTTCGTATTCCGCTTTATTATTAGTTTAAGTAACCGTCCTCATGGCTCGCCTTAAGGTTTCCCCCGAAGGCGTGACCAGGAATATTCCGAGCCCGGACCCTTTCACATTTGAAGCTCCATCCGTAAATAAGGTCCAGACTCCCAATGTTGGCTCTGCCACCATTATTGCCTCTTTGGAGGCCAGGGGCAACAACCCTAGGCTGAAATCGGCTACGAAGTGAGCCAGGACCTGCAACTTAATCGCAGTCCGAAGCTTATACTCTATATCAAAATCGCTCAATTGGACGGCCCATTTGGCCAATCTACCCAAGAGCTCGGGTTTATGGAGGATATTCATCAGAGGAAAAGTAGTCACCACCGCTATCGGGTGGCACTGGAAGTAGGGCCTAAGCTTCCGGGCGGCCACCACGAGGGCTAAGGCCAATTTTTTCAAATATGGGTAGCGAGTTTCTGCTCCCAAGAAAATTTTGCAAACGTAATACATAGGGGATTGCGTACCTTTTTCCTCTCAAACCAAGACTGCACTTACCACGACTTCCGAGACCGCCAGGTAGACCAGCAATGTTTCTCCTTCTTTAGGCTTCGAGAGTAAAGGGGGGCTCGACAAGTATTTCATTATTTCCTTCAAGTCTTGTTGACATTCCGGCGTCCACTCGAAGTTATTCTTCCTTTTTAGCAGTGTGAAGAAGCGGTGACACTTTTTTGATGATCGGGAAATGAATCTGCTCAGAGCCGCCAATCTGCCTGTGAGTCTCTGTATTTCCTTTACGTTGAATAGTTGATCCGGGATATCCTCTATGGCTTTGATTTTGTCGGGATTCATCTCGATTCCTCTTTGTGAGACTAGGAATCCTAAGAATTTTCCTGAACCGACCCCGAAAGCACACTTCTCGGGGTTAAGCTTTATATTATGCTTCCTCAGTGTGTCAAACATTTCCTGCAGGTGTCTCAGGTGGCTACCTACATCTAGAGACTTAACGAGCATATCATCTATATATACTTCCATAGTTTTTCCAATTTATTTTTCGAACATCTTGTTTACGAGCCGTTGATAGGTGGCTCCAGTGTTTTTTAGTTCGAAGGGAATTACGTTGTAACAGTGAGTACCAAAATTTGTAATAAATGAAGTTTTTCCCCGATCTTCCGGGTTCATCTTAATCTAATTGTACCCGGAATAGGCATCGAGGAAACTCATTAACTCGTGCCCGACAGTAGCGTCGATCATTTGATCGGTATTTGGTAATGGTAATGAATCCTTCGGGCACGCTTTATTAAGATCTTTATAATCTACGCACATGCAAAATTTATTATTTTTCTTAGGAACTACTACCACATTAGCTAGCAAGTCCGGGTATCTTACCTCTCGGATTGAACTAATCTTAAGTAGGCGAGTTAACTCTTCTTTGACAAATTTATTCCTTGCTTCTGCAATAGGACGCTTCGGGTCCAAGCTTAACTTGTGTACGGCTATCTCTGTCGGAATTCCTATCATATACTCGTGCGACCATGCAAAATAATCGGTGTTAATTTTAAGGAATTCGATAAAATCTTACCTGAGTTTCGAGTGTAGTCTTGTCCCTAGATGAAATTTCTTTTCTGGAAATTTTTCGAATGTGCAACTTGCTCTAGCTCTTCTACCTGGATTTTGTTGCGTCTGTTTATTTCGGTACCTGAAAATACCTTGGTACATGATGTTTCTTCGTCCCTTCTGTCCCCGGGGAAATTTCTTCTGGTTCAGGATCGTAAGTGGGATTCGGTAATTGCTATGCCGCAGGTTCTTTTCCCCTGCTATGAGAGACCGAGATTGAATTCATCTCTCTAGCTGCTGGTTGATCACCTCTTATCCACTTGATCCCCTCCGGTTTTGGAAATTTTAGCAATTGGTGGTACGTTGAAGGCACAACTTTCATCTCGTGCAGCCATGGCCTTCCCAGGATGATATTATATCCCATGTCCTCATCTGCTACTTCGAAGAGAGTCGTCTTTGTTACGCCCTCGGTAACCGTAAGCAACAAAATCTCCCCTCGGGTTGTCTTACTTGCGAGGTTGAATCCAGCTAGAGCTTTGTTGTTGGGACGATGCTCCCGGTGAGTTTAGCTTGGTCTAGAACTCTCCATTGAACGATATTGACGGAACTTCCTGGATCCACTAAAACACGCTTAATTATGAAATTTAACACATTTAAAGAGATTACCAGTGCGTCATTGTGTGGTTGTAGTAATCCATCTACATCTTCATCCGTGAACGTGATATCGTCCTCCCCGAACCTCTTATTATGAGTTGTCGATACTCTTGTCTTTTTTGCAGCCGAGAAGGTGAACCTGTTAACCTCATTCCCTCCGAAGATCATGTTGATCATTTGGCGTGGAGGTTCTCTTGCTCTCGAAGTTTGGGTGTCGTCCCTATCCCAGCCATAATTGTTTTTGGCCCGGTCACTTAAGAATTCCCTAAGGTGTCCGTTCTTTAACAGCGTTGCCACTTCTTCTCGGAAGTGCCGGCAGTCCTCGGTCCTATGACCATTAGTGTCGTGATATTCACACCATAAGTTCGGGTCCCTCTGGCTGGGATTGGACCTCATTGGCCTCGGGAACCGCACCTCTTTGATGTTTTTCATGGCCGACACTAACTCCACCACACTAATGTTGAAGTTATATTCTGATAACTTTGGATAGGGAGGACCTTGTAGCCCCGGGGTCTCTCTATCCTGCAGCAGTCTGTTATTCCTCCCGCGATCAGTTCTTATGTCACTGATAAACTTGTCTACCGACCGTAAGCTCCTACCGTTACCTTGTGTCTGCTCGTAAGGTAGGAACCGACCCCTTGAACCTCGTCTATTTGAGTCGACGTCATCTTTCATTTTTTCCTTGTTCTTCTCTCGTCCTTTTGCTGAGGATGGGAAGTCAATCTGATCATCTTCGATCCTTATCTTTGACTCGTACCGGTTGTGGACATCTTCCTATGTTGTTGCTTGAAACTCGAGTCGACTTTCCTTCAACTTTCGGGAAGCATCTGAGCTTCTCGGATTTAAGCCCTTTGTGAATGCTTCAGCCGCCCATTCGTCCGGGAAAGCCGGTAACAACATCATTTCCCTTTGGAAATGGCTAAAGAATATCCGTAATAGTTCGGATTCTCCCTGTGCGATCCTAAATATGTCGGCCTTCTGGGCTTGTACCTTCCTGGCACCGGCATGGGCCCTGATGAATGAATCCACGAGTATTTCAAATGAATCTATGGAATGCTCGGGAAATAATGAGTACCATGTCAAGGCTCCCCTTGTAAGAGTCTCGCCAAATTTTTTCAATAGCATGGACTCGATTTCGTGAGGAGCCAGATCATTTCCTTTTTCTGTTGTTGTGTAGGTAATTATGTGTTCTCGTGGATCTGAGGTCCCGTCATATTTTGGCACTTCAGGCATTCTGAATCGTTTTGGTATCGGTTTCGGGACTGCATTCGGCTTGTACGGTAATTGGATGTACCTTTTTGAGCTTGGGCCTTTCAACATCGGGGGAGCGCCCACGATTTGATCCATCTGGGCGTTTACTTCCTTCATGAACCACAAGAGTTCCACCTTGAATGGATCATCATCATTGTTGAGGCCAGACTTTCTCCCCCCAGCCCCGTCGGAGCCAGCTTCACCCTTAGGAGTATTATTGCCGATTCTCTGCGTTGTTTGGTTAGTAGGAACAGCGGGAGGAATTGTATCTTGCCCGTTTGCATTATTTGAAGCACCTAATAGCGCCTGTTTTAACTCTGTCATCACATGATCCTGCCGCGTTAGGTGGTCTAGAATGATTGCATGGTGTTCTTGCAGGATCCTTACCGTATTTGTTACGTGCTCTCAGTCAGCATCATCCGGAGTCACCTACCGTACTTGTCTAGGGTATCGCCCGTCATACACCGGCATGGAATCTTCCCCTTCATTGCAACTGTCGCTAATTGTGTCCTCGAGATGAGGGTTTTCCCCTTGAACTACAGGACCGTGAGGGTTGTTGATGGTATCGATTGCCATTTTTTGTGATCTTGCTAAGACAAGAATGATCAAAGCTTATGAGTGAAAGAAGTAAGGATCAACTTAACCACATGATTGTCTAGGCCCCACAGTGGAAGCCAAATTGTTTACTCGTAAATCAGTACAGCTAAATTTGTCTGTGGTTTCTAGACAGGTGAGTCAATTAGATCCCAAAAATAATGAATTAATCAATTTAGATGTAAGATACTTAGCTCAAAATATAGATGGAATGATAGATTCAAATAGCCCGGGAACAAGGCTTCTGGGCACAGTGATGATAAGATTCACAAGCGAGAGAGAAAAAAGGGTATTAGATTACTGTTTAAAATATAGTCAATGTATTCCAGAAAAATCGTCCCTTACAATGATAGTTGAGCCTATTATTTATAGCTCAGTGGGCATAGTGGTCGGGCCCACTACTAATGACAATTATTGGAATGTGATAATGGAAAACTAACAGTAAACATAAGTGTTCAGATCTTATTAATGAGCCGTTATTCTTTAATGATGTGGAATATTCTTCAGTAAATGTTACCGGGCGTAGCATGCTTAATCCCTTTACGGACTTTCCCCTTTCCGGCGACACACAAGATGATTGTGTCCGATTTTATATTCCTCGCGATTTTGACTCCATGTGTCCTCTTCTCAGACGGAAACCTAACATACCAAATTTTACCCAATACAATCATATCCTAAATATAGAAGGTGTCAACATTGTGTATTTGTCTTTTTTCTAACTATGACAGCCATAATATGTGCCATTTGTTCTTAAATCATAGTCTATGACAAGAAGTAATCCACCTAAAATGGTTAGCATATATAGATCACAGCGGCTACGTAATTCAAGGTCTCTTACCTTGTAATAGTTATTAATGCAAAACCTCGAAAATCCATTGGTTTTATTAGACGATGTATATAGGGATAGTAAGGATCCAGACGCATCTCTATTTTTTATTATCATCATTCTTTAAACAACTTACTCTCAAGTGTGATACTGTCCTATTTAAATATCAAACGTTCACTTCTACTTAAATAAACAGGTGTTTTAATCATAATTGAAAAGATAGTGCAACGAGCCGAAGGGTCATTTTTAGTATTTACGCTCCTTTCAACTATTTGAAGTCTTGAATAACTTCATATGATGTATTATGACGTGTGTGAATTGTCGGTTTTGGTTTTCAGGTGTTTCGTAATTAGTTCGGAAGAATGAATTTCATGTTTGAAGCTTTAAGTTGGAAGAGTTGACCAAGTTTGACTTTTTAGTATTCGACCTCGGATTGGAGTTTTGATGATTCTGTTAGGTCCGTATGGTGAATTTGGACTTAGGCGTATGCCCGAAATTTAATTTGGATATTTCTAGAATGTTTTGACGTCGTTTCTTCAAGCATAAATGGTACCATATTAAACAAATGAGATCCAAATTCAGTTTTGATTGAAGCATTAGATTCGTATTGAAATTACGGAGTCATAGCAAGAAGAATCGTCGAATTCGGACATCGTATGAGAGAGTTATACCCATTTCCGTGTCGGGAAAGATTGTTGTTTTTCTAGGAGCAGGGGCAAGTCGCATTTGACACCTACGACTTGCCTTGACAGATTCTAAAAATGGGGGTTTCGGCCATTTTAACATATTTGGATCTATGGAGCTCGGATTGAAGTGATTTTTTAGGCGATTTTTACCATATGGATTGGGATAAGTGATTCTAACTCATTTTTTGTTAAATTACACGAACCTATTGTTGTTTTTATCGACAAATTAGTGTTTTGGGTTGAAAATAATAGAAATTTTCATAGACTTTAATTGAGGATTTGAAGGCCAAGTTGTGGTCAGAATTGAGTAATTTTGGTATGGTTAAACTCGTGGTTGAATGGGGGTTCGGATTTTGTATTTTTTGTCGGATTTCGAGATGTGGGCCCCACCGTTGACTTTTGGTTGACTTTTCTAGCGGAGTTGAGAATTTTTATAAATTGTTAAATTGCAAGCATTGGAGTATATTTTGATTAATTTGCACGTTGTTTGGCTAGTTTCGAATTGTTTGGCTTGAAATTGAGGAGATAGGAAGGCATTCGGAGGTTGGTACGCGCGAAATGGAATTTCCGAAGTATTGTTTAGCATGCTCGGTAGCGGATTCGGCTTGTTTGAGGTAAGTATTTTTCCTAACTTTGTTGAAAAAAAAATTCCTACTAATTTTCATTGTTTGTTACATGCGGGAGTGATACATATATGAGGTGACGAGCATATATGCATGTGCCAAGGTTAATCATGCTCGGGGGTAAATTATACGATTTATTGTGCTTTATAGAATTATGTGACACTCTTGTTTCATGTCATCTTTGACTTCTATTATTCTATGAATATGACATTAAATGCTAGAAACCCTGATTTGGCTTATTATAATTTGATTAAAAATCTGACGGGCCGTTGTGAAAATTACTGATGTGCTAAATCTGGTCGTTATTATATTAATCACAAATACGACTCTACGGTCGTTATTCTTGAGATTTTGAATTCTATACATGAGTTGAAGATCATTTTTGAGACTTGTTGAAATACTGGAACAATAAAGTACTTGAAGTTTATTGAATTATTATTGGCTTGAAAGTCGGGATTTATGTTAGATTTGAAACATTTGTTTAAACACTCTCCTTGATGTTATTTATGCTTCCTACCCTGCTTGTTAACGATATACATGTGCTTGGTAAGGAAGAGTTTAAAGCACGAAGGGTGAAGTCGTGTCATTTCATATACATTATCATGTGAGGGAGAGTATAAAGCACGATGGGTAATGCCGTGCCATTTCGTATATATTATCATGTGAGAAAAGTATAAAGCATGAAGAGTGATGCCATTCCATTCATATACATTATTATGCACGAAGGATAATACTGTGTCATTTAATTTACATTATCATGTGAGGATGAGAGTAAAAGCACGAAGGGTGATGACGTGCCACTATTTTTATATTATCATATGGTCATGGCATGAAGGGTGTTTCCGTGCAGGCGAGGACAAGAGACATACATTATATTGTGATATCTTTTCGTTGTGTATACATTCATTCCTTTATCTTGAGTTGTTATTGTGCACCTATGTTTTCTATGTGACTTATAGTCGTTGTTCTTTTTGTGTCCTCTACCCAAGTGTTGTTGTGTTATCCATGCCTTCTATCTGTTTAACTTGCAAATATTATGATTTTCTTCTTGTTTGTTATATTTGCATCTAAGCCTTATACCATTCTAATTAGTGAAATTTATATTTTTCCTTCATAATTGTAGTCATAATTTCTATGCCCCTTTTTCCCAGCCTGTTTCCTTGATCTGTACTGACTGCTTTGTTCGTTGTTGCTTCTTGTATGCCTCCCACTTTATTTTTTTTTATTGTTATTGACATTTCTCCCACCTAGTCGGTACTGTTATATGTATGATCGGTGAGAAAGAGACAAATGTACGAAGGTGTAACGACCCGGATGGTAGTTTTGAGTATTACTACCTTGTTTCCCCATTTACTGCTCAAATTGTGCTTTACGTTTGTTATTTGACTTGCCAGAGTAATTGGTTTGGGTCCGATGAGGTTTTGAAATGAATTGAGACACTTAGTCTTTGAGATGAAAACTTAAGTTGAAAATATTAATCGGATATTGACTTATGTGTAAATGACCCCGGAATAGAATTTTGATGATTCCAATAGCTCCATATAGTGATTTTGGACTTAAGAGCGTGTCCAAAAAATTATTTGGAAGTCCATAGTTAAATTAGGCTTGAAATGGCTAAAATAGAAATTTAAGTTTGGAAGTTTGACCAGGGAGTTGACTTTTTGATATCGGGGTCGGAATCCAATTCTGGAAATTGAAATAGGTTTGTTATGTCATTTGTGACTTGTGTGCAAAATTTGATGTCAATCGGACTTGATTTGATAGATTTTGGCATCGAATGTAGAAGTTAGAATTTCTTAGTTTTATTAGGCTTGAATTGGGGAATGATTCGTATTTTTAGTGTTGTTTAATATGATTTGAGGCTTCGACTAAGTTCGTATGATATTTTAGGACTTGTTAGTGTATTTGGTTGAGGTCCCGGGGGCCTTGGGTGAGTTTCGGATGGTTAACGGATCAATTTTTAGACTTAGGAATGTTGCTGGAAATTTTCTGATATCTGTATCTAGTTTCCTTCTACGCGATCGCGTGAGAAGGTCTGCTATCTCGTAGGGTTAATTGGGGGCTGCTGACTTTTGTTCTATGCGATCGCGTGGGGACGACCACGATCACGTAGCTCAGAAGAAAGAATGCATCGCGAACGCGTGGATCAAGCCGCGTTCGCGAAGAGGAGGTGAGGCAGTTGGGTTCGCGAGCATTGTTCTATGAGAACGTGTGGGCCGTCCGCGGTCGCGTAGGCCTGGGAAGCTTATGCTTCGCATGCGCGTGTGTTTTGGTGTGGTCGCGTAGAGGAGTTTTGGGCAGTGTATTTTGGTCTTCGCGATCGTATAACGTTGTCCACGATCGCATAGGGTTATTTTGGACAGTGAAAATATTGTGTTTCGCGATCACGGGACTTGGTCCGCGATCGCATAGAAGAAATGACTGGGCAGAGAGTTTAAGTTCTGAAAAATGGGACCATTTTTTACGAATTGGAGCTCGAAAAGAGGCGATTTTTGGGAGATTTTCAAGAAAAACAACGGAGTAAGTGTGTCACAACCCAAAATCTCACATGTCGTGATGGCGCCTATCTCAATACTAGACAAGCCGACAATCTCAATAAAATACCATATCTTTTAAATTTGAAAATATAATATTTAATTTCAGCGAAAGAAATCTCACAAATACAAATATAAACACTCCCAAAACCCGGTGTCACTGAGTACATAAGCATCTATACATTACAAGTCTGGGAAAAATCTGGTCTATAATAATTTGAGACCAAATACAATAAATAAAAGGATAGGGAAGGAGAGACAAGGTCTGCGAAACATAGCAGCTACCTCTGAATCTCCGAAAAATCAACTGTGTGAAAGAATCAACACCCATTGTGTCCGAAATCACCTGAATCTGCACACGAAGTGCAGGGTGTAGTATGAGTACAACCAACTCAGTAAGTAATAATAATAAATGAGGAACTGAAAGTAGTGACAAGCTTCTCAGCTAAGTCCAAATACAGTACTTTCCAACATAAAAGGGTAGGCATGCTCTCAAGTTCAACATTTAAAATTTCACAGAATTTTCATATCAAATTTGACTGAAACAGAAAATAATATTTTTCCGAACTTTCCAAAATAGTGATATATGACAGCTGAAATGCAGCAAATAATGAAATCAATGCATCCTCTCAGAGTATCAGTCACTCAGTCCTCCCATTCACTTCAACCTCAAAGACACTCTTTCCTCACAGTCACTCATCACAAGGGCACTCGGCACTCGCACTCAATAGGTACCTGCGCTCACTGGGGGGTGTACAGACTCCGGAGGGGATCCTTCAGCCCAAACACTATATCAAGCCAATCATGGCATAAATCAATGAATCATGCCGTGGCATGCACCTCGGTCCATAAATATCCTCACAATTAGACCTTCGGCCTCACTCAGTCATCAACCTCTCCAGTCTCTCGGGCTCTCAGAAATCATGATAAGCATCCCAACAACAGTGATATGATGCATAAATAATGAATAAGAGAGACTGGGTAAAAATGTGCAAATGGAACTGAAACTGAGTGCAAAATAGCAATTTAGCAAATATTTTCACAAGTACACGACCTCTGTGGGTCCCAACAGTGGAAACATATGATTTAAACATGATTCATAGATCAATTTCTCTAATACGGGAAAAAATATACGGATATCAATAGATTTTTCAACTACACAGTTTTATGGAATTGACCAAGTCATAATTCCTACGGTGCACGCCCACACGCCTGTCACCTAGCATGTGCGTCACCTCAAAACCAATCACATAATACATATTCTTGGTTTCATATCCTCAAGACCAAATTTAGAACTGTTACTTACCTCAAACCGTAAAATTCTTTATTCTGCTAGGTCTTTGCCTCGTAAATTGGCCTCCAAAAGCCTCGAATCTAGCCACAAATAATTCGATTGAGTCAATAACATTTATTGAAATTAATTCCATATAAAAATACAATTTTTCCATAAACTAAATACGAAATTTAACTCAAAAATTGCCTGTGGGGCCCATATCTCGAAACCCGACAAAAGTTACAAAATCCAAAAGCTCATTCAACCACGAGTCAAACCATGTCAATTTTACTTAATTCCGACATCAACTCGACCCTCAAATCTTCAAATTAAACCGAGAGGGTTTTCTAATCTTTCCAACTTAATTCACCCATTAAATGTTTAAAACAACCATGGATTCGGGTAATTTGACCAATAATGAGTTAAGAACACTTACCATGTTGTTTTCCTTGAAAATCTACCAAATATTTCCTCTTCCCGAGCTCCAATCCGTCAAAAATGGAAAATGGGACGAAGTCCCATTTTCAGAACTTAAACTTTCTTTCCAAACCTCTCTTCTTCGCGAACGCGACAGGTCCCTCGCGTTCGCGAAGCACAAAATCGTGCTGCCCAACATTGCTCTTCACGAACGTGAGACATTGCTCGCGAACACGATGCTTTACCGATCTCTTCTTCGCGAACGCGATCTCCTCTTCGCGAACGCGGAGGTAAAAACCCATGCCCACTATTTTTTTTCCCCTTCGCGAACGTGATACCCAATCGCGAATGCGATGAACAACCCAGCTCCTCTTCACGAACGCGAGACTCTCTCGCGAACACGAAGGGCAAATCTTGCCTGCCTCAAATTCCCCTTCGCGAACGCACCCACTCGCGAACGCGAAGAAGGAAACTAGGAAAGCACACCAGCAGTCTTCAGCCATCATGCCAAGTCCAAAAATGATCTGTTAACCTCCTGAAACTCACCCGAGGCCTCCGGGACCTCAACCAAACATACCGTCAAGTCCCATAACAACATACAAACTTAGTCGAATCCTCAAATTACCTCAAACAACGCTAAAACCATGAATCATACCCCAATTCAAGCCTAATGAACTTTGAAATTTCAAGTTTCCACAAACAACGTCGGAACCTATCAAATCAAGTCTGATTGACCTCAAATTTTGCACACAAGTCATAAATGACATAACTGACCTGTTAAAATTTTCAGAATCGTATTTCGACCGTGATATCAAAAAATCAACCCCTCGTCAAACTTTCCAAAAATTCGACTTTTGCCATTTCAAGCCTAATTCCACTACGGACCTCCAAATAATTTTTCGGACACGCTCCTAAGTCAAAAATTACCATACGGAGCTATTGGAATCATCAAAATTCAAAACTGAGGTCGTTTACACATAAGTCAATATCCGGTTAACTTTTTCAACTTAAGTTTTCAATTATGAGACTAAGTGTCTCATTTCACTCTGAAATCCTTCCGGACCCGAACCAACTAACCCGGTAATTCATAAAATAAAGGTAAAGAATAACTTGAGCAGTAAATGGGGGAACGGGGTTATAATACTCAAAACGACCGTCTTGGTCGTTACATTCTCCCCCTCTTAAACAAATGTTCATCCTCGAACGGGTTTAGAATCATACCTGGAGTCTCAAATAAGTGTAGATATTTCTCCGCATCTCCTGCTCAATCTCCCAAGTAGCTTCTCCAACTGGCTGGCCTCTCCACTGTACCTTCATTGATGCTATGTTCTTTGACCTCAGCTTTCGAACCTGCCGGCCTAAAATAGCCACAGGCTCTACATCATAAGTCAAATTTCCGTACAGCTGCACTGTACTGAAATCCAAAATATGATACGGATCTTCGACATACTTTCGGAGCATGGACACATGGAACACTGGATGAACACCTGATAGACTAGGTGGCAAATCAAGTTCATAAGCCACCTCTCCAATCTTCTTAAGTATCTCAAAAGGCCCAAAATATTGAGGGCTCAACTTGCCCCTCTTCCCAAACCTCAGCACACCCTTCATGGGTGAAATCTTGAGCAGAACCTTCTCCCCAACCATGTAAGCAACATTACAGACCTTCTGGTCAACTTAACTCTTCTGTCTAGACTGCGTCATGCGAAGTCGCTCCTGAATCAATTTAACCTTCTCCAAAAAACCTTGGAGCCTCATTTCTAACATCCAGAATTCTTTTCAAGACCCGAATCTCACACCCACACATTGTATAAGTCCGAACAAATTGTATCAAGCCATAGCCATAACTCACGATGTAATCACATGATATATCACACAACTTGCATACTCGCAGCACCATTTCTGATCTCGGTAACTACTCCAAACCAACCAAGTACTATATTAAACCCCGCATCCCACAAAACCTCGTTCCAAAACTTTCGTACACTGCTAATAATAAACGAAACACGTGGAATCTCATAACCTGTTATCAGATCAATAAGTCATGGAGTTATCTTGCCTCAACTAGAACCATAATCACTTTCTAAGCCGATTTTCAATGTCATCCTCCCAAATATACCATAATCAAACCTGATAGTACCCATTATAGGTCCAATGACCATATATTATTAAACACAACTATCCCACAAACATGCCACACCAATCTAATTCAAGCCGCAAACTGCGCAATCCGTGTACCCAAAAATGGAAAATATTTCAAAGAAGAGAACCGTTTCGCAAGTTCAACAAGCGCTTCTAGAACCGACATGCTATGAGCTCACCATACATGGTAAAACCAAGACACGCGAATCTAATAACGATAACCAGCTCTCCTAGAGCTCACATTAAGATCAACCCACACGGACAACTCACGTGCTATAGTATCAATATCTGGACCCGCATGGATAACTCACGTGCTAATAATATCAGTATATGGATCTGCACGGACAACTCACGTGCCAATAACATAATCCGCCTGGCATGGTCACAGGCTTCCAGTTCAAGCATATCATATAGGAGCAATCAATTAAGTACACATGTTTATGATAAATGAAAAACAAATTACATCTCCTGGACTGGTATAAATAACACGCCATAGAGTAGGCATGTGCAAAGTGCGCTATCACAACTCAAATCGGCAAGTGAACGCAGAAATAGTAACTACCCAGTTTATTCAAGGAATTAGCCTCTTTGTAACCTCAAGTATAGCCCGGATAGTTCTTAACAAAGGTATGAATACGAGAAACATCATAACTTTACGCTTAACCATCAACTCTAGGCATATCATAGTCTAAACATTTTTCCGAGTCTGAATACTTGTCCTGATGCCCATATATATATATATATATATATATATATATATATATATATATATATATATATATATACACGCACTCATAGAGCGTAGTCATCACAAAGGCAACTAGTGCCTCCACTGAGTTAAAATAAAATACTCACCTCAAACAGGCTACAACCCTGAAACAATATGCTTCTGAGAACCCCCAGTCTCCACATTCATAGAACATAGGAATCACCGTGACTGGTCCCAACTCCAGCACTCGAATGACTAACACATCTTTCACGCACGATCATCCCATGAGGAATACTTCCACATTTCCTCTCGTGCCACATAGCAATAATTGGAATATCAACAGTCTATTAACCAGGTGAGTATCGTAATACCGATGACATCCGAAAGTCAAAACACAATGCCCCTTTTGAAATGTACACCCTTCTCAGGGTTTACCGAGTAGTTATAATATTTGTCTAAACATCTGAAATTGACCAATCTGTCCATAATTTGTGGTCTTGCTTTCCAGAATGAACTACCACCTTGTACATGTAAGTCTTAATCTCGCACAACACACCACATCTATTATGACATCATGTGACAAGCACGAGAATCTCCTTATTAACTTTGAGTCACCAGCTTATTACATACCCGGTCAATTAGAAACCTTCTATTTTCTCTCGTCCATGAGGAATTCACAATGCACAATATGTCTCCCATACCGGTAGAAAATATCTAGTTCAAACCATGGTAGAAACCATCAAGAACACTTTCAAATCTATTTGCACATAACCAAGCTATCAAAACTGAATTCCTCTAACTCAATCAAGCCACACAGGTCACCAAACCCAAAAATATTGCCACAGAAACATCTGTAAAGTCTCACCACATCATAATTATCCCAAAAGAACTGAACATACCATTACCATACTGGTCTAGCCTACTACCCAGTTATCATATTTTCTTCGAGTTTTTTCTCAATTACCCTCAAGTTGACACTTTTCCTTGTCAAAACACTACGATTCATACCCAAATCTTACTACAAGACATCCCAACATAAAACCACATCGCCCTAAGACCCATAAGCCAATGTATTCTTCTTAAGAACCTCCATAAATACCACAACCGAGACCCTCACTCTTAAGGAACTTGTGTGAATTTAAAATTGTTCCTCTTTCCTTTCTTATACTGAAATATAGAATCCATAGTCAAAGAGAATTATCGCACGTCCCGATACCATCCAGTGTAAGTAACTGATTCTAGTGATATACAAATTCGAAAAAATTTCAATTGCCACATATACATTTTGAATCCATTAGAACCCTCTCGAGAGTCATCCACTCTGCTCAAATCTAATTTTCTACGCCCAAACGGACCGAAAGACACGTGCTCCTTTAGCATAATCAACACTCAAAGAAGTAACCTTGCCTTAACACGACCAATCGAACTCATACTTCGTGCGCACTACATCCTTCAAAATAACAACTTAATCATTCCATAATTTATATATTTTCATAAAGTGCAATGTAACTCGTATCCAGGAATTTTCTTACTCGAGTCATCCTCGATCTCCACCTCTACAAGTCATAACTAACCCACAAGTTTGTCTCAAACCAAAACTAAAATTTAACATATATCCATGAAATTGAATTGTCAATAGCAGGCTCCCCCACTTGGCTCAAAGCCATACAATAAAACACTCCATAACTCACAATATCATACTTTATTACTGCCATAATACTGCAGTCAGTTCAACAAAAATTCTTCTCAAGCTTACGCAACACTCACCATAAAATACCTCAATTATCCGCTAAGTTCGCATTTATTATCATGCCAGTCAAGTCAACTTTCTCAACATGATTCAAATTCAAATCTCAACACATACGCCTAGCTGGTAGAAAAAAAACTCTCCACTCAACATTATAAGGAACACACCAATGTAGATTACTCCGCATGAGATAACCCACCTGTTTAGCCTCTAATTGGCATATTGCTATACCCTTTCGCAACCACAATTACCATGGAATCACTTAATATTTCTCAGTTTGAACTCATCAACACAACATGAAAATCTACTTCGCTCCATAATTAAACAGCATGACAGATCCCTCAACGCACTCACAACTCAAGACTGCACGTCACATCAAAACAGGAATCAAGTACCCAATAGAAAA
The DNA here is from genome assembly GCF_000390325.3 of Nicotiana tomentosiformis. Lineage (NCBI taxonomy): Eukaryota > Viridiplantae > Streptophyta > Magnoliopsida > Solanales > Solanaceae > Nicotiana > Nicotiana tomentosiformis. The sequence continues at coordinate 115,984,198 of NC_090813.1, forward strand.
CTCTTGAGTCACAAGTAAAATTTACTTGTCTCATTCAACCCATCTTATCACATCCCACATTCACATCATACTTATCATATAGTCATTCAACCGCCCATCGAGCCACAAATTTCACTCATAGGAATACTACCGAACGCATAAGTCCAATTGCACATGTTCTCACAACCGAAACTACCGAACTTAAGTTGCGGTCTAACTCCGGCCTCAAGTCCTCCAGACCGGCCCATCAACAAAACACAGAATACTCATCTCTAACCTTGTTCATGGAATCACAAGCCAGCAATACACAGCTATTACTGAGCGCTCACATGTGCACACGAATACGTGGAAGGAATTCAAAGAATTATGTTTCAAGATGAATCAATTTCGCATGATAGAATACAAGAAAGTGAAATTTTCCTAAGGGTTCGGCAGCCTCTCGAAGATAAGTACAGACGTCTCCGTACCGATCCGCAAGACTCTACTAAACCTGCTCATGACTCGTGAGACCTATATAACCTAGGCTCTGATACCAACTTGTCACGACCCAAAATCTCACCTGTCGTGATGGCGCCTATCTCAATACTAGGCAAGCCGACAATCTCAATAAAATACCATATCTTTTAAATTTTAAAACATAATATTTCATTTCAGCGGAAAAATCTCACAAATACAAATATAAACACTCCCAAAACCCGGTGTCACTAAGTACATGAGCATCTATACATTACAAGTCTAGGAAAATCTGGTCTATAATAATTTGAGACCAAATACAATAAACAAAAGGATAGGAAGGAGAGACAAGGTCTGCGAAATATAGTAGCTACCTCTGAATCTCCGAAAAATCAACTGTGTGAAAGAATCAACACCCACTGTATCCGAACTCACCTGGATCTGCACACGAAGTGCAGGGTGTAGTATGAGTAAAACCAACTCAGTAAGTAACAATAATAAATGAGGAACTGAAAGTAGTGACGAGCTTCTCAGCTAAGTCCAAATACAGTACTTTCCAACATAAAAGGGTAGGCATGCTCTCAAGTTCAACATTTAAAACTTCACAGAATTTTCATATCAAATTTGATTGAAACAGAAAATAATGTTTTTTCGAAATTTTCAAAATAGTGATATATGACAGCTGAAATGCAGCAAATATTGAAATCAATGTATCCTCTCAGAGTAGCAGTCACTCAGTCCTCCCATTCACTCCAACCTCACAGTCATCACTCGGCACACGGCACTCGCACTCAGTAGGTACTTGCGCTCACTAGGGGTGTGTACAGACTCCGTAGGGGATCCTTCATCCCAAGCGCTATATCAAGCCAATCATGAAATAAATCAATAAAACATGTTGCGGCGTGCAGCCCGATCCATTAATAACCTCACAATTAGGCCATCGGCCTCACTCAGTCATCAACCTCTCCAGTCTCTCGGGCTCTCGGAAATCATGATAAGCAGCTCAATAACAATGATATGATGCATCAATAATGAATAAAAGAGACTGAGGTAAAAATGTGCAAATAGAACTGTAACTCAGTGTAAAACAATAATTTAGCAAATAATTTCACAAGTACACGACCTCTGTAGGTCCCAACAGTGTAAACATATGATTTAAACATGATTCATAGATCAATTTCTCTAATACGGGGAAAAATATACGGATATCAATAGATTTTTCAACTACACAGTTCCATGGAATTGAGCAAGCCATAATTCCTACGGTGCACGCCCACACGCCCATCACCTGGCATGTGCGTCACCTCAAAACCAATCACATAATACATATTCCGAGGTTTCATAACCTCAGGACCAAATTTAGAACTGTTACTTATCTCAAACCATGAAATTCTTTATTCCGCTAGGTCTTTGCCTCGTGAATTAGCCACCAAAAGCCTCGAATCTAGCCACAAATAATTCGATTCAGTCAATAACATTTATTGGAATTAATTTCATATGAAAATACAATTTTTCCATTACAAAAATTTGAAATTTAACTCAAAAATCGCTTGTGGGTCCCATATCTCGGAGTCCAACAAAAGTTATAAAATCCGAAAGCTCATTCAACCACGAGTCTAACCATACCAATTTTACTTAATTCTGACATCAACTCGACCCTCAAAGAGAGTTTTCTAATCTTTCCAATTTAATTCACCCATTAAATGTTTAAAACAACCATGGATTCGGGTAATTTGACCAATAATGAGTTAAGAACACTTACCATATTATTTTCCTTGAAAATCTCCCAAAAATCGCCTCTTCCAGAGCTCCAATCCGTCAAAATTGAAAAATGGGTCGAAGTCCCATTTTCAGAACTTAAACTTTCTGTCCAGACCTCTCTTCTTCGCGAACGTGACAGGTCCCTCGCGTTCGCGAAGCACAAAATCGTGCTGCCCAACATTGCTCTTCGCGAACGTGAGATACTGCTCGAGAATACGATGCTTTACCGAGCTCTTCTTCACGAACGCGAGCATCTCTTCACGAATGCGGAGGCAAAAACCCATGCCCACTATTTTTCCCCTTCGCGAACGCGATACCCAATCGCGAACGTGATGAACAACCCAGCTCCTCTTCGCGAATGCGAAGGGCAAATCTTGCCTGCCTCAAATTCCCCTTCGCGAACACGAAGAAGAAAACCAGAAAAACACACCAGTAGTCTTCAACCAACATGCCAAGTCCAAAAATAATCCGTTAACCTCCCGAAACTTACCCGAGGCCCCCCGGGAACTTAATAACATCATACGAACTTAGTCGAACCCTCAAATTACCTCAAACAATGCTAAAACCACGAATCATAGCCAAATTCAAGCATAATGAACTTTAAAATTTTAAGTTTTCACAAACAATGCCGGAACCTATCAAATCAAGTTCGATTGACCTCAAATTTTGCACACAAGTCATAAATGACATAACAGACCTATTAAAAATTTTAGAATCAGATTTTGACCCCGATATCAAAAAGTCAACCCCACGGTCAAACTTCCCAAAAATTCAACTTTCGCTATTTCAAGCTTAATTCCACTACGGACCTCCAAATAATTTTCCGGATACGCTCCTAAGTCCAAAATCACCATACGGAGCTATTGGAATCATCAGAATTCAAATCCGAGGTCATTTACATATAAGTCAATATCCGGTTAACATTTTCAACTTAAGTTTTCAATTATGAGACTAAGTGCCTCATTTCACTCTGAAATCCTTCCAGACCCGAACTAACTAACCCGGTAAGTCATAAAATAACTATAAAGAATAACTTGAGAAGTAAATAGAAAAATAGGGTTATAATACTCACGGTCGGGTCGTTACAAAGTGTTCTTAACTCAATATTGGTCAAATTACCCGAATCCATGGTTGTTTTTAACATTTAATTGGTGAATTAAGTTGGAAATTTTAGAAAACCCTCTTGGTTTAATTTGAAGATTTGAGGGTCGAGTTGATGTCAGAATTTGGTAAATTTTATATGGTTGGATTCGTGGTTGAATGGACATTCATATTTTATAAGTTTTGTTGGGTTCTGAGATGTGGCCCCACAGGCGAATTTTGGGTGCAATTTCGAATTTTATTGGGAAAATAGTATTTTTATATATAATTAATTATTATAATTTGTATTGACTGAATCAAATTATTTGTGACTAGATTCGAGGCGTAGCAGAATAAAGAATTACACGGTTTGAGGTAAGTAACAGTTCTACATTTGGTCGTGAGGGTATGAAACCCCGAATTTTGTGATATGTGATTGGTTTTGAGGTGACGCACATGCTAGGTGATGGGCGTGCACCGTAGGAATTGTGACTTGATAAAATTCTATGAAACTGTGTAGTGGAATAATCTGTTGTTATCCGTATATTTTCCACGTATTAGAGAAATCGAACTATAAATCATGTTTAAACCATGTGTTGACAATGTAGGGACCCACAAAGGTCGTGTACATGTTGACTTATCTGCTAAATTGTTGTTTTGTACTCTATCACGATTTTACTTACATATTACATCCCAGTCTCTATTGCTCATTATTGATGCATCATATCATTGTTGTTTGGGTTGCTTATCATGATTTGTGAGAGCCCAAGAGACTGGAGAGGTTGATGATTGAGTGAGGTCGAGGGCCTGATTGTGAAGATATTTATGGGATTGGGTTGCACGCCGCACCATATTTCATTGATTTATGCCATGATTGGCTTGTTAGAGCGCTTGGGCTAAATGAGTACCTACGGAGTCTGTACACACACCCCAGTGAGCGCAGGTACCTACTGAGTGCGAGTTCCGAGTGTTGAGTGTTGAGTGATTGAGAGGAATGAGTGACTGTGAGGAAAGAGTGCTTGTGAGGTTGGAGTGAATGGAAGGACTGAGTGATTGTTGCTCTGAGATGATGCATTGATTTCATTATTGTTGCACTTCAGCTGTCATATATCACTGCTTTAATAATTTCTGAAAGATATTATCTTCTGTTTCAGTTGAACATGATATGAAATTACTGTTTGAGTATTAAATGTTGAACTAGAAAGCATGCCTACCTTCTTATGTTGGAAATTACTGCAATTGGACTTAGCTGTGAAGCTCGTCACTATCTTCAGCTCTTTATTTAGTATTGTTACTTGCTGAGTTGGTTGTACTCATACTAAGCCATGCACCCCGTGTGCAGATCCAGGTACTTCCAGACACGGCGATTGCTGGTTTTTCGGAGCTTTATCTGTTGGAGACTATCGAGGTAGATGCTTGACGTCCGCAGACCTTGACTCTCTTTCCTTTTAGTTTTTGTACTGTTCTATATTTTCAGACATTGTTTTATTAGTCAGACTTTGTTATCATTTAGATGCTCATGTACTCAGTGACACCGGAATTTGGGAGTGTTTTATGTCTGTATTTATGAGATTTTTGTATCGAATTTAAATATTATATTTTCAAACTTAAAAGAAATTGTGGTTTATTGAGGTTGTCGGCTTGCCTAGTATCGAGATAGGCGACATCACGACATGGAAATTTTTGGATCGTGACAGAAGGGTGTTGTCGTGCCAATTGATTTGATCTACATATATATATACATATATTGGGTGAGAACGAGACAAGTGCACAGAGGTATTACCGTGCCATTCGATGTGATATCTTGAATATATTTCTCACACCAGGAAAATTATGAATTTGTTATTGTGATTTCTCCTAGTAATCTTTTTCTGCCTCACATAGTTGTTTCATTGTACCCTTATCTATTATGTTCTATAATTGTTTCTATTGTTAGTATACTGCACATGCTATAAGAGTGAGTATCATTTTACTAAAAATATCCATCACTACTTCGACGAGGTTAGACAAAATACTTACTGAGTACATGGGGTCGTTTATACTCATACTATACTTCTGCACCTTGTGTGCAGATTTTGGATGATGACGTTGCGGTGTATGGCGGGAGCTGGCATTGAAGATGTTTCCGCAATCTAGTCATAGATGCCTCTTGTTCTTGGTAGCTTTAGAATTATTAATGTGTTCATGTATATTGCAAATAGATGATGTATTTTATTTCATATTAGCTTTGCAAATTCTAAATCTTAGAAGCTCATGATTTGTACTACCAGTCCTTGGAGAGTGTATTAGAGCCAGTTAAATATTAATTGAATCGGATTGTTGTTATTTGGCTTACCTAACGGGTGAGGTTAGGTGTCATCACGACTAGTTGAATTTTGGGTCGTGACAGATAGATATTGTTATTTAAGTGTCTCCATCTCCATTTTCTTCTAAGAAAACAGGAATAAATTTCATGGGTGGTCATTTAGTTTTGTGTATTACCCAAAAATTACTTTTCTTTTTTTGTTACGTAAAAGTCATTCAACTTTAGGTTCACTACCCAAAGTCACTTTTCTTTCTTTTGTTACTGAAAAATTATTTTACTTTGCTCTAGTTATCACAATAGTCATCTTGGCTAGATTTTATACTTTTACTTGAAAAGTTTATTATGCCTTTGATATTATAAATCATCTCATTTATGTAATACCTTCTACATTATATACTATTATATAATATATTTTTACCTAGATATTTTACTTATTATTAAAATAACTTTATTTTTTATTATTTTTATAATATATCTATACATTTAATTTTTCCATGACACTCAATTTCTTTAATCATGTTCAAAGATGAACATATTGTAAAGTATAAGAGCGACAAATTATTTATTTTTTAATATTCATTTGAAATAATAAAACAGATTTATTTAACAAATAAATTTTTTATAGTCAGTAAAACTTAAAAAATATTAAAGATATTTGTGTTTAATATTAATTGTTTTACAGATTATCTATTAATATTATTTATCGAAAAGTATTAATGCTTGGCTGATACATCTGTGAGCTTTAATTTTATATTTTTTATTAAAAACATTTCATTGGGCATGGTTAAGAACGTCAACTTCAGATTTATTCACAGTAATGTTACTGATAAATTTGATATGCTACCTATATTTCTTGAAAATTAACGTTAAGGAAAAAATTAGATGTACGAATATATTATAAAAATAATAAATAAATAATATAGAGTTTATTTAAATTATAAGTAAAATGGAGAAGGGCCTAAAATGCCCATGAATTATGGGATTTGGTACAATATTGCCCTCCGTCCACCTATAGGGCTAAAAATTTCCCCGACGTTAATCTTTCGGCTCAAGTTTGCTCTTATTTCTAACGGTCCCCTTATAGTCGGGGCATTTTTAGAAGATAAGTAGACGGAGAGCAATATTGTACCAAACTCCATAGTTCAGAGGCATTTTAGGCCATTTTTCATTATATACTTGACCATATTATTTGACATTTGCTTGAAATTTGTCCCTTTATATTTTGTGGGACTCCCTTGTGGAATGCAACAATATCTAATATTCATGTGGAATAGATTTAGTAGAATTAGAGGCAAACCTTACAGCCCGTAAATCTTCATGAGCTTTTAGTTGGCAAAATATGGAATTGCATTAAGAGTTAATTTTTTTTCTTGGCAGTAATACGTACCAATGTTGCATGACTTGAAATTCTTCTAGCAAAAAACTCATCTCAATTATCGCTTCCCCTTTCCCATAATTAATGTTTATTAATAGGTATTTTTATATTAAGGTATTAATGTTACATTGCTTGGAATTCTTGCACTCAATAAAATTCTAGAGACTTACTCATAATACTCCAACAGTTTTCCCACCGAGCTTGGTGAAAAATTCATGCATTACATTCCATTAGGTAAAATTTTATTTACTGAATAATTTCATTAATAAATTCTCTTGCATGAATCAAAATCATATTGCTCAGCTCGGGTCCTCAAAATATTATCATCCCAAGCAAAATCCTTAAATTGTAAATGATCCACTAATGCTAATTTGTTTCTAAGCTTTAGTTAGTACTTTTGTGAAGTATGAACTTTGATATATATAGAAAAAGTGATTGTGCACCTCTCTTTGGCCAAGAAATTTATTTCTCTTTTTTTGAAATCCTTTTTTGGTTTTTTTATGTTTTTTTATGCTGCAAAGTCTAAAAATATTTAATGTTTTGATACTTTTCTCTTTCCATCCTTTACATATTTATTGTTAATTAAAGGAAGGTAAAAGCTTTTTACCTCCCCCCACGTTAGATTACTCCTCCTAATTAAATACTTAAAATGATTTTGTAACGTTTAGCTTTTTTTTCTTTTTTCATCAATCATTAAAAATATTTTTAGAATTTATTACTTTCATTGTTCAGAATTTATTACCTATAGTTGCACCCTCGTATTTTGCGGGGTCCGATGACCACTTATATGTATTCAAAGTATATGATGTGGCATTGAGAGTGATATACACTCTCTTAAAGAGAGTGGGAGACAAAAAACACAGGTTAAAAATTTAATTCAACCACCTTTTTTTTTAAATGTATTTTCCTACTTTAACATCTTATTTTTTTTCTCCAAATTTTCCTTTTACTTCTCTCTTCTTCTTCACTTACTCCTCACCTGAAACAATAGTTACTCCAATATAGAGTCATGCTAGATTATTATTTTTCTTTATGCCTAGACCCTGATATATAGTCACCTAATATCTGAGTTGGTGTGAAGTAACACACCCAGCAAAACTTAAATAGTCAAATACGTACCTGATAAAAATAATAACAATAATAACATTGACCCTAAAAAACACAGAAAAACAAGTCCCGAGTATAAGAATAAGTTCACTTTAAAACAGTACAAGATGTCTAGCCCTCGATGATCATGACTCATGCTTAAACGGGCAAGACTAACAAATGCAACAACTTCCCCAGATATCACCAGTCTGGAATTAAAACTTTAGTACTATGCCATCTGAACGAGATCCAAGAGCCCTTTCACCTTGGCTTCCCTGGACGAACTTGATGAGAAGTTGTTAAAATCACCTGTCGGCATTTGAAGAATATTGATCCGTTCATTCCAGAAATGTGATAAGCATTCCATGGTAAAATCACCTCAAAAGTCAAGAATGCTAATACTGGATTCACATCCCAGCTGTATTTTACTCCAATGAGTCCAGAGTTATCCTCCCTTTCAAGTTGTAATCTTTCTTCGATTAGCCAATTTCAAGTTGGCATGGAAGGATAAGATCGAACATAGATTTCAATGCGATAGGACAACCGGAGAGCTTTTATGGTCGATTTCCACAGAACTCCTGAAATCGCATCAAACTGCAATGTAGAGCATAAGTTAATTTCTGATCATTAACTGTTCTCCCCGTCCTTCCTTCCCTGAAGAAGGCTTACCCCGTGCATGAAGTACCGCCAGGCTAGTGCCAGGGTAAGAGGAGAATGGGCTTATACCGTACACAGCCTTTTTCCTTGCATTTATGCATAAAGGCTGTTGCCACACCTACCCTTTGGTCACCAAGGGAGCAACTTCACTGTTGCACCAATGCTTTCCCCCACCCCCTCAAATTAATAAACAAAAGTATCTTTTTCAATAATCAACAAGCAATACATGAACAATGAATTCCTAAACTATCAAGACCATTTACATCAATAGCAAAAATGTGTTCAATTTTGGAAATGCATGAATAAAAAACAGCTGACGAACATGAACATGATGAATGAGCTATTAATCCTCGAAAAATTGGCTTGAATGTTAAAAGGATGACAATGCAACTTGCTACTGAGAGACAACATGGTGCATAGTAACCAAGAATGAGAAATTAGGCGATTAAAAATAAGTTAAATAAAGGTAATAAGTATGAAATCCTGCAATAAGAAAATCAAGAGAAGAAATTTATCATTTGCCTCCAGATGATGAAGAAAGATAAAGTCCAGGTACTAACAAAATGTTCAAAGCAAATCCATGGATTAACTAAAACTTCAAAGGCAACTAAAACCCATTTTAAACAAGTTAGATGGTACTGATCGAAAAGTTGTTTGCAAACTCAGTTTTTGCATGTTCTCCAAATGCAATTCCAACTTCGCAGTAAGGATTCTAAAGAACGAGACAGATATTTTGTAAGTTTCTAGGAGGTAAAACTCTTCAAAACTATCAGGAGATATGTAAAATGCTACCCAAAGGCTCAAAAAATTACTATAAACCAATTTGTCTTTACAAATTCATACGCAGTTGAACAATTAACTACATATGCATGATTTGAGCAAAATAGATTTGGAGTAACTGCCCATTTAAGCTTAAATATCTAAGTAAGAATTGCTTAACCTAACTGTGAAGAACATCCAATAAGCCAATCAAAACATCAAGCAAAGGCTACACTTTAAACAAATTACAGCATATTATAAGATCTCCTATTACTAGGATACAGAAAAGTGAACTTGGGTGGAAATAGTAAATATATTATGGAGTTTGCTGAGTGCAAGGATACTATCCCAAGAATACAATAGAAACCAATGAGGAAGTACAGAAATATGTCAAACAACGTACCGACGTAGTAGCACTTGTGGATTATAAGGAAACAGGTTCTTTAGGTGAAGGCTTTCAATAGATGCTTTGAGTGAAAAAAGACAGTTCCTTGCACACTCAAATGGTGATATCTGAGTTACATAATCCTCATCGCAACATCCATGGGCTTTTTTGCTTTTGCTTTCAAGTGGTAAACTAACTCCACTAACACAACTTGGCACAGCTGATATCTCTCCCTTAGAGTTATAATCATCTGCTGAAAACTTTTTTCTCTTTCTGCTTCGACCTTTTCCGCTCCATGAAAATTCCACAAATATGTTCCATGAGTCACATACCTTACGCAGGCACCTATGAAGACACAGGTAGAAATTATATGGAAAACATCAGACAGGGATAAATCAACATATTTTGTTTAGGAGGGGCTAATGTTGCTCCAATTCTCTGATTTTGAATATGCTAGTTAGATTTGGAGCAATCACCGAAAGAAATGAATATGCAATGTAAATGGAGGAACATGTGGTTATGTTTTGGTTTTTAGGATATATTAGGAAAAGAAAAATTAATTCATAAGACAATTTAAGGAACTTTTGCAAGATAAAAAAGATGATGTTTTTTACATAGAGCTTACAACTCTTGTAATTTTTGAATATGCTACATGGTACAGCTGGAACTCCTTACGTAGACTAAATTAGTGCAGATCCTATATCAGATCATTTTTTCATCATACTTGAAAATTGGGAGAAAAAGATGGGTTGCAAATTTGGGACTAGTATGATTTACCATATGAAGGTTGGGCCTGTCAAAACACCATAAGTGGTACACATATGTGATCCACTTACAGATCTTATAGCCATGTCCAAAGACTAGAGAAGAAAATAAAAATGTAGAGTCTGGTACATACCTCAAAAGATATTCAGCAGAGCTAGCTCCTGTGTCTTTTGAGATAAGATAATCAAGAAGAACTTGATGATCATAGTGTATCTGTAAGCAAGGTAACACTCAGCATGGGTAAATACTCAGTATTTCGTCTTGATATCAGAAGGAGAGCAAACAACGAAGTGGACAAGGGAATGTTTCAAACTTACTCCAGCCAGGAATAGGTGAAACAAATGTATTGGGTGAAAAAGGTGTGAAATCAGAGAAAACTCTCTCACTTCAACAGCTGAGAAAGCCACTTCATCAATAAACCTACATACAACAAGAAGCACTAAAAGAACTGTCATATACTACTTCACATCATCTCTAGAATTAAGTAATATACGTGCAACTCACTTTTGTTCAGAGTAAAATGGCAAGCAAAACATTTGCAAGAGCATTTCAAATAGTATATCATCCTACAATTTAAGAGTAAAGGAAAGTCAGAAAAGTGAAGCCGGTTGGATCAGTAAACATTTACAAGACATCTGTGGATACTTTATCATACAAGAACAGCAAGCGGGTTTTGTGTCACAAACCACTTCTGAGATGCAAAATCAGCCAATCAAATCAACCAAATATGAAGCTTTAGCTGAGCTCTATGTACTGGACATCATAATATAGTAGGAGGTATACTAAAACCTAGAAACAAGCTAGAAACCATTTGAAGTAGGCAATCCTCAGCCATTGGAAGTCCAATGATAACAGATGAATCTCTAATGCTTAGACAACAAACCTGTGCAAACGATGGATTTGAGCCAGTGCTAATTGGTGAGGAATAAATATAAAAATCTCACAGTCTAAGGATTAGTTCTCCAGATTTAGTCAAGTGGTTCCTCCAAAATTGCCGAGGAAAGAGTTAACAGAAAGGGGAAAAGAGGGACAGAAAAAAGAGATGCAGAGCTCTAATGCAACTGCATATACAAGGTTTTTTACCTCACTCTTGGTCGATTATAGCACCACAGGGAGCATTTAAACACTCTCTATGAATTTCCTAGTAACTAGCTAATATTAGCTCCGCTGCTCTTATTGTTCCCCAGCTTATCTCATACCGACAGTCAGTTCCAAAACTTATCAAACCTTGAAGATCAGATATAATTATGAAGCTGCAATTCAGCCATTTTATTTAGAGGACCCAAAAAAATGAACAAGTTAAAATAAAACAGTCATTGTGAGCAAGAGCACAAACCTCTTGCATATATAGCTGCAAGAAGGATGAGACGAAGTCCATGTATTTCTCAGAGTACATATCATGGTCAGCAAAACTATTACCAGGGAGAAGCTCTTTGAGCCACTTGTGGAGCTCTAGCAAAGCTTTTCTTCTGCTGCAACATTTGGGATTCAGATCAATGCTTGAGCAAGACTTAAGATTTTTACAAGCATAATGTTGATCAGTCGTCTCTTTCATGTTCAGCAAACTAGAGGAACATTTGAGGAAAAAGAAAATAGCCAGCCTTTGCAAATGCTTTGATGAAATGCATTTCTTCCCCATATCAAATGTCATTACCCCAAATGGAGAACCTTCGAGATATTTATCTAGACCAAACTCCTGCCCATCCATAGGTTGCAATAATACATCTTGAAAGTAAGTGTGGATAAGATCCAACCACGACACTACAATTGAGGGGTCCAAATGGATTTGGTTACTAAGTCGAATCATGAGTATCTGAAAAAATGAACAGTTATTGCAACCACAAACTCAACTCAGTTAAATGATGCCATTGGTGGATGCTACTCCAAACAAAAATTTAAATATACTTATCACACCACTGTAAACAACATAAAACGATTACACGGGAGCATATATCTATTCGGAATGGAAGAGATTATTATTACAGAAAAAGCAAAAAAAAGGAACGCCTCATAACATCCACCTAATTGTAGCACTTTAGATTAAACTATTGCATTTAGCATATTAAACTTTCTCCATCCGACTTCTTTTCCTATGATAGATCAAGTGTTATTGGATTCAGGGCACCAAGGGGGTGTTATGCATGTACAAATGCAACATCTAAGAGCGTAAATCCCTCAATAAATTAGATAAAGCAAAAGTAGATGTGAGATCTAGAGAACCTCTAAGTCAACATAACCCCCTAATTTGCCTCAATAGACAAATTATTTAGTATTAGAAAGAATAGGCTTGAATTGAACAGAATGGTTACAGAGGATTCGTACAGACCCCAATCTAATTTGGGATCGAGGCATAGTTGATTGATCCAGATAGACAACAACAACAACAACATACCCAGTATTATTCTACATCGTGGAGTATGGGGAGGGTAGTGTGTACGCAGACCTTACCCCTACCTTGTGAAGATAGAAAGGTTGTTTCCAATAGACCCTTACTCAGGAAAACATAAGCACTGCATTAGTTAAAAGATAGACAAGGAGGGACAACACCAAAAACCATATAAAAGTAGCATAAAAACAACACAATAATAAGATGATCAAAATGAAAGAAAACGACGGGTAGTTATAGAAACCTACTACCAACGGAATGCGAAAATGCGTACTAATACTACTGGTATGAACAATCTACTACCTACCCTACAACCCTAATTCTCGACCTCCACACCTTCCTATCAAGGGTCATGTTCTCGGTCAGCTGAAGTTGCGCCATGTCTTGTCTAATCACCTCTCCCCACATTTTCTTCGGTTTACCTCTACCTCTCCGTAGGCCCTCCAATATCAACCTCGCACCTCATCATCGGGGCATTTGTGCTCCTCCTCCTCAATGGGTGTGGCCCCCATTAAGGACAAGATGCCTAATCACCTCTCCCCACATCTATCTTGATCTAGATAGATGTTAAATAAAAAGATTTCACACAAAGTTGTTTGAGAAAACTAGAGAGTGACTTTTTAATCTTCCACAATGTCCTTATAATATTCTGTTAGCTACTTTCATATGCACAAAATGGGGATAAAGGGCCATATGGAGACTTCTTCCTGCCTTTGCTTGAACATTTGATGAACCAACTCTCAGGAGCAATTAAAATCAACAATAATTGCCCACCTAACAAAGAAAAGAGAGCAAATAGCGTACCAGATTCCACTACTTCACAAAAGCACTTCACCCTGCCACTCGCATTAGATGCACAGACTAACAATTGAATTCCCTACCTTCTTGTTAAGAAGGTAATAACATACGTCAAAAAAATTATATTAACAACAATAACATACCCAGTATTATCCCACACCGTGGGGTCTGGGGAGGTTAGTGTGTACGGAGACCTTACCCCTACCTTGTGAGGATAGAGAGGTTGTTTCCAATAGACTTTCGGCTCAGGAAAGCATAAGCACCCCATTAATGAAAATATAGACAAGAAGGGACAGTACCAAAAAGCCATATAAAAGTAGAATAAAAACAACAAGATAGTAAGGTGATCAACAATGAAAGAAAACAACGATTAGTCATAAAAACCTACTACCAACAGAAAGCGAGACTGCGTGCCAACACTACTGTTATGAACACTCTAGACTACCGACTCTACTGCCCTAATCCTCGACATCCATACCTTCCTATCAAGGGCCATGTCCTTAGTCAGATGAAGCTACGACATGTCTTGCCTAATCACCTCTCCCCACCTCTTCTTTGGCCTACCTCTACCTCTCCGTAGGCCGATCCTATCTAACCCGGTGTGCCCGCACATCCATCTCAACATCTTCATCTCTGCTACCTTCATCTTCTGGACATTAGCGATCTTGGCTGGCCAACACTCAGCCCCATACAAGAAAAAAAAATTGTATTAAGAAAAAACAAATCCTACCTTCTTCCAGAAAGGATCAGTAAGAGAGGCATATTCAGCATGTCATAAGGTTTTGTGATCATATAACCCTGATTGGCATGTCATTCAAATAAGTTGTAAGTTGATTACATTTATCACTTTTTAAAACAAACAAATTTTAGGTACTACCATCAACTGCCTACACTGCCAACATTTATGAAACACTGGCTGAGGGAAGATATCAGCTCAGGATATACCTTGCCTGTCCCCAAAAGAATGTTTTACATTTCATCACAAATTATGCTTATTGGGTAAGAGTAAACCGTAGGTAGTATAAAGCATAAAGAACAATAGCACATTGAAAAAGCGAAGCCAGTACCTAAACCGCGTCTCAACTGGTGGGAAAAAGCAATGATAATTCGATAAGCTCCAATATAAAGCATAACAAGAAAGGAGGGGGGGGGGGAATTCAGGAATAAACGCAAATCCAGGCCATGGAAGGAGAAAATCAATCTGTTTCTATGAGAAGTTTATTTCAATTAAATGTTTGAAAGCAATATCAGACATTCAAATCAGATATATCATCATGGTAACTACCAATGCTTTTCCAGTGAAAGTCATAAGGTTACCTATTTTTTCTATACTTAGCAGCAGGAAGCATTTTATAAAAGATGCTAATTAATGAGAATGAGTTGAGAAGGAATTCATACCAACATCTTATGTTTAAGATATTGAGAGATGGCAACATTATCAGAGCACTGTTCATTACTAAGGCATGATATCAAAAGTCTTGGAAGCAGGTTTTTGATTTCACAAATAAATGGATGCTCTACTGAAGTGCTGACAGCAGTGTCCGTCCAACCACCTTTAACCAAGGAACAGAGCAATCGGAGAAGATATCCCTGAAATATTCGTATTGACTTAGGTTTTGCTTCTTGCATTTGAGGCAAATGGTCTGGGCTGGAGTCCCCTTGAGCATGGTAGACCTCTGACAGCAAATCCCACGGCATATTTGAGATAAAAGAAGTGGTAGCCTCCAAGTAAATGTTGAAAATTTGATCGATAAGATCTCGGTTCAACTGTTTCAGTACACCGTGTAGAACTCTCATGATAACAGCTGCCGTTGACCAATTTCCACTTTTCAGGCTGAGCTTCAATAAATGAGAAGGTGATGGATCCCCCCTCAAGTCTTTGACCTCCATCGTATGGCCCATAGAGGAAAGACCATTAGAAATTGAAATTTTCATGCAGAAATACAGTAAATTGATATATTCACCCCAAAAGCTTTCCTGCAGATAGAACTTGTTAACACACACAAAATATCAAAACAAAGAAGTGCCAATGTAGTGATTTCAAAGCCACCATCTTATCACGTACAGAGTCGACCAGAAAATCTGAAACAACCACCAGGATATTGCCAACTAGGTGATGGATATATGGATTCTCTGTTGCAACCACAACCATCTGAAGATAGGAAATCATAAGAAAGTTGTAAGGTTGAATAAAGTATAAGGGGGGGATTGAAACTGATCAAATGATATAAAATTTTAGTTTACGAAAATCTGAGCAACTAGGCTTCATATCAGATCATTTTTCATCAGAATTGTGGCAATATTCCAGCACTGGTCAAATGAGCTTAAATTCTTGATCTTAATTAGTGTCCAGAAATTAAACTCACAAACTGAACAGGAGATTGAGAAAATATCAGGATGCTAATTGAAAAAACATCACGATGCTGGAGCCAACATGTTACAGCATTTGTACTTTAAAGCTTCACAGTAATATTTGATACGCATAACTGTACTACAGAATATGGTATTGTCACAGTGAATCCAATTAACCAATCAGCCCCAAAAGTCATAAAAAGATTGGAATCCATGTGCCATATCTCATAATGGGAAATCGAATCGAAAAAACTTACCAAGACCCCAATAGCCTTAGTTAAATAATGATGATTATGAGCATGTGACTCAGCGATTATTTTACCTCCACCTACAGAATTTCCCGCCATGTCCTCCTAATAAATTTACACAAATAAATGTATCCTAAGATAATTCCAACCAAAACCATAAGATATATAGAGAAAGAATCTTACAGAGCTGTTGTCGGACTCATATTCCTTCATCCACTGCTTAATTTCTGTATAAACCTAAAAGTTCGAAATTTTAATCAATTAACTCTGCTTCAATTCAAAGTCTCAAAAAAAAAAATCCCAAATAGGGGGATTGGTAAAGAAAGGAACAAGTACATGTGAGAGAGCAATTAAAAGTTGTTTCTCCATTTCTTTGGTTAAAGAAGCAGACCCAGTTTCCTGCAGAGGCGTAGAGTTTTCATTTTATGTAAAATGAGGTGAAAAGAAAAAAATACACAGAGGCAATTAAGAATCAGTGGGGGATAGGGGGGTGGGTAGAGTGAGCTTACAGTATAAGGACGGAGGTAATGATCAATTAAACAACACAGCCGTGAGTGTTCGTTTGCCATACGCCCACTCGTTTTCCAGCAAGTTTCTTTTTCCGGCGATTTTGCTGAACGAATGTACACTAACCAAGTCTCGGACTTGATATCACTGGACGTTAACTTGCTTTTCAGCAGAGACAGTTTTACTTTTATATCAGCAATTTCAAGTTCAGAGTCTAACCACCTCCATTGCAATACTCGGCGAGGGCTCTCTTTTCTTTTGTTTTTGAACTTTACATTTTAAACTGTTAAAAATTGTAGTTTAAGCAATATTTAATTACTATTTTTCTTATAAAAAAAAAAATCAGAAAAATATGAATAAAGGGTCAAGTTTGCCTTCTATTGTTTCAAATTGAACAACTTTGTCATCCTTACATTTTTGGGTAATATTATACTTGCTATTAAAAAAAATATCTTAGTTTAACCCTTATCCCTAAGAAGCTCCAATCTAAAAGTAATTTTAAACTGTAACCAAAAGTTATTATGTATATTCAGATCTTTTTTCTCAAAATATTGACACCTTATTAGGGCGAAAAAGGTGTAAATGGACTAAAAGTGTAACAAATGTTAATAAATTTTGAATAGCACATGGGTAAAGTTGGACCTTTTTCCAAACTAATAGCTTGTTGGATCAATTTTTTTAAGCCAAAAGTTTTTTTTATTCAATGTTAAGATATTTGGCCAAGCTTTTAGAAGAAAAAAAATGTTTTGAGTAGCAGCAGAAGCAGTTTTTTAGAAGCATTAAAAAAATAGTTCCCTAAAGCATTTTTTTGAAAAATACTTTTAAAAAAATACATTAAAAGCTTGATCAAACATAATTGTTACTCAAATGTGCTTTTCAAATTAATTAATCAAATACAAACTATTTTCCACCAAAAGTACTTTTTTATAAAAATATTTTTAACAAATACACTTTTCAAAATAATGATTTAGTTTTATATTCTCAAGTTGGATAAAAGAAAATAATTGCGCCAGATTTAAAATTTGTATAAAATTAAACTACAATGAACCTTTAAGACATTATACATTTCTAAGGATTACAAATTTAGACTTAGATTTGTTCACATTGGTGACAGTAAGAGCCCTTAGGACATAAGAAAAATTTTACTTTTTTTGAAATTTTTTTACTTTTTCCCGAAATCATTGTTTGGTCATAGATTTTTAAATTTTTATGGATTTTGGAATTTTTTAAAAATTTAAAAAAATTCAAAAAAATATTTTTTAAAATTTTCACTCACATCACTCACAAAACTTCAAAAACAACCTAAAATTATGTTCATGTCCAAACACAACTTTAATATTCAAATACCATTTTCACTTGAAAAAAAATATTTTTTTCCGAAATTTTATAATTCTTATGTCCAAACGCACATTAAGAGCCCGTTTGGACATAAGAAATTTTTTTCTTTTTTAAAAAAAAATCACTTTTTTTCAAAATAAGCGTTTTGTTTATAAAATTTTCAATTTTTCATTTGAAAATGCATTTTGTAATTTTTTGAAATTTTGAAAAACTCCAAAAATTTATTTTTTAAAATTTTCGCTCAGATTACTCACAAAACTTTAAAAACAACCCAAAATTATATTCATGTCCAAACACATAATTTTCAAATATCATTTTGACTTAGAAATCTTTTTTCACTTTTTTTGAAATTTTACTATTCTTATGTCCAAACGACAACTAAGAGTCACAGACGAAATGTTCGATAGATCAATCTCATAATCCCTACTCCAAATTGCTTCAATGGAGTGACGAGGGCTACCAACTTATGCCACCATTGACTGAGGCATCTTCCATTGCAGCACTTCTCCTCATTAAGTGCGCCTCCACAACCTCAGCTACCAAAGCACGCCAGCTCCATGCCCTCATCCTCACTTCCATACCCGCCACCTCGAAATATCCTTATGTCTTTAACAACATTCTCTCCATGTACGCCCGATGTGGGTCTATCAAGGACTCACATGTCCTGTTCGACAAAATGCCCGAGAGAAACATCGTCTCTTTCAACGCCCTCATTTCTGCCTATTCTCGAAAACCCCATCTTGCCCATTTGGCTTTCCGTCTGTTTGCTGAATTGCAAAGTGAGAACCTAAGGCCAAATGGGTTAACTTTTACATGCATGTTCAGGCCTCAAGAATCAGGTACTCGGTTCTGTGCTTCATTCCCAATGTATAAAGTTTGGATTTTTGTATGATGTGTGTGTTCAAACCTCGATACTTGGGATGTACTCAAGTTGTGGCTTCCTGGATTGTGCAGAGAAAGTTTTTTGCTCCATGCAAGATAAAGATTCTGTGGCTTGGAATACCATATTTTTTGGATATTTGGAAAATGGTAGGACCATGGAAGGCCTTCAGCTATTTGACAGCATGTTGACGGCTCGAGTTAATCCGACAAATTTCACTTATACAACGCTGTTGAGTGCTTGTAGCAGGTTGAGAGATGGTCTTGCAGGGGAAGCAACTCATGTTAAAGTAATTGTTTCCGGGATTGCACCAGATTTGCCCTTGTACAATGCGCTGCTCGACATGTATTTTAGTTGTGGTGATAATGACGCAGCTTTGAAAGTCTTCGGAAAAATAAAGAAACCAGATCTGGTATCTTGGAATTCAATGATTTCTGGATATGCAAACAATGGAGATGGAGAGATGGCAATGACTATGTTTGTCCAATTTCGACAATCATCCCTTTTCACACCTGACGAGTATACATTTGCAGCTGCAATTTCTGCTACAAGTGCATTTCCAGCAGCTGATTATGGGAAACCACTCCACGGCCAAGTTGAGAAAATGGGGCTCGGTCAAAGTGTATACATTGCAAGCACACTGATATCGATGTACTTTTACAATGAGGAAGTTGAGTCTGCTCAACGGATTTTCATTAGCATCCTGGAGAAGGATGTTGTCCTGTGGACTGAGATGATTGCTGGACATTGTACGAAAGGTAATGCTGAGAGCTCTATTAGGTTTTTCCATGGACTGTTACAGGAAGACCACAAGGTTGATGAATTTACTCTTAGCAGTGCCTTAAGCGTGTGCGCTGAAGCGGCAAGTATGAAGCAGGGTGAAATGATTCATTCCCTGGCTATCAAAACAGGCTATATAGCTGAGATGACCGTTTGTGGGAGTTTGGTTGATATGTATGCTAAAATAGGAAACCTTGCAGCTGCAGAGCTTACGTTTTCCTGTGTAACCACGCCTAATCTAAAATGCTGGAACTCAATTCTCGGAGGATATGGTTACCATGGGAAGGCAGAGGATGCATTTAAGGTGTTCAATGATATTTTACAACATGGCCTAAAACCAGATCCTGTAACATTTATCTCTCTGCTTGCTGCCTGTAGCCATTGTGGATTGGTCAACCAGGGTATTTTCTTCTGGAATTACATGAAAGGTATTGGTTTAAAACCAAGCCTTAAGCATTATTCTTGCATGATCACTTTGTTGAGTCGAGCTGGTTTGCTAGAGGAGGCTGAGAATGTTATAATGGAATCACCTTTTGGTGATGAATGTCTTCAACTATGGAAAATTTTACTGAGCTCTTGTGTAAGTAAAGGAAACTGGAGCATAGGTATACGTGTTGCGAAGCAGATTTTGAGGATGGATGCAGAAGACAATGCATCAAATGTATTGCTCTCAAACTTTTTTGCTTCAACTGGTAGGTGGGATGGTGTTTCAGATATCAGGAGAAAGATAAGGGAATTGATGTTGGAAAAAGATCCTGGTCTGAGCTGATTAGAGCTTGTAAACGATATCCATGTGTTCTCTTCTAGTGATCATTCACATCCACAGTATGATGAAATAAGAGCTGAGTTGCCTAGATTGCAAGGGAACTTAACACAGACAGAAGCAGATCAATTGATGCTAGATGCAGTGGCTGTGTAAGTAGAATCTAACCCCATTGGCTAGAATAATAAAAGCTCATTGAATTCTTTGAGGCAGTGGAGCTTACATGGATATGTATTAACTAATACAAAATAATATGAGTTCTAACCTCTTATTAACAATTTCTCAGTTTACTACACAGAATTATATCTGATTGTATTTTTAATAATAAATGATTTTACTACACAGAATTATATCTGATTGTATTCCTAATAACAAGATAAGATGATTTTACAAGGGTTTTTTTCCGCCATGCATTTTTTATTTCGGTGGCAGTATCCACATTATTTTCGTATCATAGTAATTAAAATAGAAGTAGATATTAAAACTATTAAAGGATGAAATATTCTGTACTCTTTTTGTAATTTTCCTTTTTGTTATCTAAATTAACACTTCTGTTGCCCAAACATACAACTTTGTACCATTCTTAAGTTTAATCAGTTTGGATAAATGGGGATTTCTTTTACGCAGAAGCCTAGAATACACCTTGATAAGGTCGTTCACGAACTATCTGTTGTAAGGATTATTTATCTAGCAGCAACAGTACAATGGCAAATCATATTAATCTAGTTTCTAAAGAGATTGTTGTAAAAGGGTAAAAGGTTTTATATCTACCTTCACAGTTAGTTGCTAACCCTTAGTCGAGGGAATGGTATGTTTTTGACTAAAAATGAAGATGCATTGTTCATTTTCTTCTCTACATGTTTACAATAGATAATAAATTAATTTTATCAGGTGGTATTTGTCATTTAACAGACCATTACTGATGTCTTATCTCTCCTCTCTTCCGGCCCGTGCCAAAACGTTTTCCTTATTTGAAATGGGAAAAGAAAGAAGGCATGTAAAACCCTACTAAGAGAGCTTACAAATTGAGGAAAAAATCTCTTCCACGATGAAATCTGACATGTAAGATCTCGAGCAAATGCTTACACACTTATTTCTGAAGAAATGATGCTAGCTGGAGCAAATCGTCTACACAATCAAGCCCGATACACAAAATCAGAAGAAATAGGGAAATAACATTGCTGGAAAATCCCTATGATAGTACATCTCTGCAGAAATAGAGATTCACAATAGTAAAACAAGCCAACGAAACTGGAGGTAGATAGACAGCATCATTTCATGATTTGGCAATATGCTTGACCTTGCCAGGATATTGTTACAGGTAATAAGTGTTGCTGCAGCAAGAAAAATTGCATCCATTAAGATTCTCAGATTGTGAAAGTAGATGTCTGAATAGCCAACACACTGTCTAGCGTCTGCCTGTACGACTTTTTGCTCTAGACTTCTGCAGAAAAGAATGATAGACAACAAAGATATCAGGTATAAGGATGGATAGTGTTAGGCAGCAAAGACCATCTTGCATAACTCACTAGCATAGTAAGCATGGAAAGTTATAAGCTAAGGAAGGGCATTCAGATCTAGGAGCATGTTTGCAAAGTAATAAGCACCTACCTCATTATGATTTTATTACAGGAGTAATGAATACCACAATGAAGTATTGCTAACTGATGAGTTTGTTCTCAAAATGCTATATATCCTATTTTAGAATTCCTCTTGTCCTGCCCGGAGCCCATTAATGTGCGCTCTTCCTTTTAGCAGTTTTAAGGAGATATCATAAAAGATATAGCCAAAAAAGAGAAAAAGGGGCGGGAGGAAAGCAAGGAACTGTTCGGCCTAGATGGTCTTTTCATCTTCCATATATGGTTGATGGGACAATTAAAAGCAAACTACCTAGATATTGTCATAAGCAGGTTGCAAGCCTAAATTTTGCTAATCCAAATTAATTACCCTAGGCAACCTCTGCCCACCAGTCACGGAAGCTGTATAATATAGTCCAGCAAGCAGAACAAGAGTAGATGGAATGGCTCCAAAAGTAGAATCACAGGTTACTTTCTGAAAATATTTTATTGAGGTAAAAATAGACTTCATACTGTTGCAGTACAAGATTCCACAGGTAGTAAATATTGAAAGGTTTCCACCACTCAAGGGAAATTGACACTTTTTTAATATGGACCAAAAAAGACTTCGGCTTTTTTTTGGGGATCAGAGGGAGTAGTAGTAATAGCGGCAGCTGGCCTTTCAAATGAAAACTGTCCTTTTATTAATAAAAACTGCCTTTCTTCCAATGAAATAGAAATGATAACAGATCTCAGCCACGCAAACATCAAACACAAAACTAGCAGCAACCTTTTGTCATGAAAGAGCAAGTCGCAACCACTCGTAGGCACATGATAAACAAAAACATCGATCTCTCTTTTCGTGAAATATTCTAAAGAAACAATCACTTAGACATTAACTGAGAATATAAATCTATCATTGCCCAAATGGTGGTGCAAAGATATACTAGACCAATGATGAAACAATTTCAACCCAAGGTTTGTAAACCTAATTTATGCAACCGCGGGCAATACCAAAGATGTGCCCATTATGACTGCATCGTTTCTCAGAGTAGTGATGTCTAGGCCCATTATGACTGCATCGTTTCTCAGAGTAGTGATGTTCTCATTAAATTAAAATTTTGTTCATAGAGATTCAAACAATTTGATGTGTGTACTTTTTTTCCTTTTACAAGAAATTACCTTGTGAGTTAATGAACCATGGTTTCTGAGTGTAATAAGATCAACGTGTCACACACTACAAGGTCCAAGCAGCAAGATTTTTGAAAAACATCATAACATTCAACTACGCAATTTTTCAGGATTGGATTACCACAAAGCTGTAATAAACAATCCAATCTTCACAAAAATATATAACCAAACTGCAGATAAATTCACCAACATAGCCATATGAAACTAGTCCTCTACTCCACTCTCTTTTCCCTTTTCTTCATGTTGTGCTTTAGCCTTTAGGAGTAGGTGAGAAGTGTTTTCATTTCTTTACTTTTGAAGGGTTGGGAGGAGTGCAGGCAGAGGGAGATATGTCAAGGCATAGATAAGAAAGATCCGAATATAGGAGAACATGTATACTCACAGATACAGTCCCAAAGCTTGCCCCTGATCCTAGTGCAGCACCTTCAAAAACATAAGAACAACACTCAGGCACAAATCAGCATACAAAATATGGAGGCAGGTCCTAGGGATTGAACAAGAGGACAAAAAGAAGAATCTCTTTCATGGAAAATATTGTAGTATCAAAAATATCTGATTACTGAAAATATTCTCAAGATATCTGAAAACTTCCAATATCAGATGAAGTAGGTAAGAAACTGCAGATTATTATAAAAGAAAGGATAGAAGGAATTTTGGATCATAAAACAACGTTTTTCAAAAAAGGATAGTATGTGTTGTAATAAATCACAAAGTACAAGCATTTAGAGGAAAATTTCCACACAAAAAAAAAACTTAGCTACTCAATGTAACTTCCTCTGAAAAAGTTTCAGAAATGAAAACACAAAAGCAACTTTTCTGCACCACAGCATTTGGAAACATTAACCCGAAAGAACTTTTGAGAATGGCACTTAATCAAGAAAATTCTCCAAACAATACCTTGACACTCTTTTATAAAGTAGGCCACCTCAAATAAAAAGTTAATCATAAAGGGCATTAACTTATTGGTTAAAAGAAATCTGAAAAAAACATGACAGTATACACTTAGAATCATTAGGCTTTCCATCAAAAGAAAAAAGAGAATCTTAAGCAAACTGCATTAGCAGCCTAAAATCACAAAACAAAAACCGTGACTATACATCAGTATCTAGTATGTAGTAATCCATCTGTTTTATTTTATGCAACGGTGTTTGACTGAACACCAAGTTGACATTAAATTTGACTTGTGTATTTTTCTAAAAGGAAAGAGAGTGTGACCTGCTGGACTGATATCCTTTTCTAACTTGTGTATTATATTTTTAGCAGTGTAGTATTATACTAGCAGTTGTGGAAAAAAAATTATGTAGTGGTTCAAATGTTTGTTTAATAAAGCAAACATTGAATCAAAGCTTCATTATGAATAATTACATGATTTTGAATTCTTAAAAATTGTGAAAGTTGTATAGATCCTAGTAATGGAGTGGTGTCAAACATTTTGGAACGTCCGAAAAGGGAAGTGTCACATAAACTGAAACCAAGCGAGTATATAATTGATTCAGTAAACTGAAGACCAAGTTATAGATGTATGTTACATCAATTATCTTTATGGGAATTAAAAGATATTCAGTATCTTATAAAGGGAATAAATAGAAATTTAATTCTTGTAAAAGCTAATCTAAATAAAGATATACAAAGCAGAGGACCAAAATATGTCATCATTGAGTTTTCTGGAAGCATACCTGAACCAAAAGGTGTTGCAAAACCTGAAACTCCAGAAGCGGGGGTAGAACCAAATAATGGAGCACTAGAGGCTGGACTGGAAGTAGACAAGGACCCAAAGAGTGAATTTTGAGGGGAAGCACCGGATGTTCCGAACAAAGAGGAGACTGGAGCTGACATTGTTGGAGTAGTGAACAGGGAAGAAGATGAAGCAGCAACAGATGGAGTAGCAAAGAGTGAGGATCCACTTCCAGGTAAGGCAGAAGGAACTGCAGATGATGTTTGTGGTGCACTGGATGCCCCAGGTGCTGCTGAGCTGGAAATCAATCCTGCTACTTGAGTTGATGGTTGTGAAATTGCGGGTAAATGCAAAGTTGGATGTACCCTTCTAGCAGCTGCCTCCAGTTTAGCTGTTTCTCGCCTATCCGCCTCAAGAAAAGGATCGCTCCCATCCCCTCGACGGCGCTGATCAGCCAGGTATGCCATTTTCATTGATTCAATGTACTGATGAATGCTCTCTACCTGCTTTACATAAAGTATAAACATCTTAAAATCACAGAAACCAGCAATAAAGGTATACGCAAGAACTTACAAAATACAACAACAAACCAAGTGTAATCCCACAAGTGGGGTCTTGGGAGGGTAGTGTGTACGCAAACCTTACCCCTACCTTATGAAGTTAGAAAGGTTGTTTCCGGTCAAGAACTTACAAATAAGGTACATAATACATTTAGCATGCAGCATTACAATTTTGCTGCTTTAAAAGTATATCAGACATCAATCTGATGCTCTCTGATACTAATTATAAGTGGTACAAGACTAAATTAATGAGGAACTTCAACTGTACCAGAATCTACGAGTCTCTAAAGAGGTGTCTTCACTTGCAAATACTGAAGTCATTATTTGCAACTTGAAGTTTGGTCATCAGTATTTGCAACTTTTAAAAACCTTTTTTGAGGAGTATTTCAAGAGAAATAATAGTTTTCACTCACACAATTTCAACTTCTTTTCCAAGTGAAATTCATTTCCAAACACAATTTCAACTTCCAAATAACTTTTATCAATTTCAACTTCCAAATACCTTTTTTCAATCTCAACTTCAAATATTCCTTTTTCAACTTCACCCAAATATTGTCTAAACGCCTACTAAATATATTATCATGTCCCATAAGTAAGAGAGACTTCCAAAGTAGCTAGTGCGCACACACAGAGTCACACGTAGATATATGTGTATTTGTTTGGTAAAAAAAACAAAGAGGAAAAACTACTCCTAGTCATTTTTACTCTTCTTACTTCATTCTGAACAAGCATGATACCTTCATATACTAAAGAAACCATTCCCATTACCTTTGCTGCAACATGAACAAAAAAGTCATGCACATTTGACATGACTTTTGGAAGAGACTGCAACAAAGATGAACTGGAGTTCATGGAATTCCTGTCAGAATCTAAGAGCATCAGCTGCTCCAATTCTTCAACCCATTGCCGGCATTCTAAAAGATATTTCTCAAATCTTGCGACTGTTTGCTGCAAAAACGGAGAGGGTTTCTTTGGTATCCCCCTGTAAAAATCAAAAACTGGTGCATTGGGAGTAGACTGTGCTTGAGTGGATGCTGTTTGAGCGACTGTTGCACCTGATGCCTGTGATGGAGCAGTAGAACTTGCAGCAGCAGGTGCACTTTGACGAAGAAACCTTGGGCGTAACATCATAAAGGAACGCACAGCAACCTCTGTATTGCGCAGCATATCTTTAACAACAACCATTAGCTCTTGCAAGATAGCTTTTTGCCTTTCCATTGATATACTAACTCCACCAAGTTCCTGAAAACAACTTCAGATTAGCACATGCAATTAAGTAATATATGAACTATGAAGTAATCGAAACAGTAATTAGAAAGGAAAGCAAGAGAATTAGACTATAAAATGTTTTAACATCAGCGGCAAATAATATCCTCAATCAGAATATGATGAGCATTGTTAGGTGGTATGAAAATCTGAATAACTCAATAAACAGCTCTAGCCAAGACCTCTAGATCATCATCAGTCCGTGCTAACTAGGGGTGTTCATAAAAACCCGAAAAACCGAACCAAACCGAAAACTGAACCAAACTGACCAAAAAAATCGATACTTTTTAAGTTTGGTTTGGTTTTGGTTTTCAATTTTAAAAACCGCTAAAATTTGGTTTGGTTTTGGTTTCAATAAAAAAATAACCAAAAAAACCCGAACCAAACCGATTATAAAAGTAGCTATTTAAACTTATTATTACACCTATATATATGTATATTTTTATATAAAATTTCTAAAATTTTATGGTACATATTAGTCATTTATATTTTTAGTCTAGTTCTTTGCTATTATAATCACCTAATTATTTGACTTTACATTCTAGTTTGATTGATAGTTTTTTTTTTTGCTAAGTACAAGAATTTATTTCATATTAAAAATAATCGATTTTTAATTGAGTACTTTAATTATTCATCACTATTTGATTCAATTATCATCAATATATCTTGGTAAATGATAGATATCTCAAAGAGCAATTGATTTGATAGTGTTACATTGAAAATGTAGTCGCCGGAATATGTGTTTGGTATTTATTTTTTTTGATTTGCACCGGGTGTCCAAGTCTCTTTGAGCCCCGACTAATCCCGGGGGTGCACAGGCCCTCGGCAAGGAGTTTCCCGCAAGTGCACCACGGTTAATTCAGGTTTTACCCAGTCCGATGGCCCTCAGAAATTGTTTGCACCCAGTGGGTTTCGAACTTGAGACCTTGAAAGGGAGCAAACCCCAAGGCTCAAGTCAATTGCCACCAGGCCAACCCCTGAGGGTTTGTGTTTGGTATTGTATGTCTCATATTTAAGAAAAAACCGATGAATAACCAAAAAAAACGAAAACCCGACAAACCAAATCAAACCGAATCGATAAAAAACCGACTTAATTGGTTTGGTTTGGTTTCAATATTTGAAAAACCGACTTACTTGGTTTGGTTTCTTTTTAGGAAAAAGCCGACCCAAACCGAACCATGAACACCCCTAGTGCTAACCACAAATAGACACAAGGAATGTAGCTATACATAGACTGCATGCCAGAAGAATAAATCAGCTTGACCAAAACTACAGACATTGATAGAAAGAATCTGGTTTTCAAATACTTCCAATATTATTTTCCCACAAAGAACAGTTCTGCAACGTAAAATTCGATTATTTTAATGTTTGATAATTAGTCATATATCATATGATCGACAATAAAAACAGCTTTACCTTTTGGTAATTGAGCCCGAAAATTTACTAAAGAGTTATATTCTAGAGGAATTATGATTGAAAAATAAATAAAATCATAAGATAAGACCTGAATGCTGCGACTAGCATCCAACTCAAAGCCATCATTGGCCACTGATGAATCATAAAGTCGGCTACATTGGTCAAGCCTTTGACTTTCATCCCTGTATTCCAGTATTCTCTCCCTATATCCACAAGCACAGAATATAAATTAGAAAACTTCTCCAACAAAAAGGAAAAAAAAATAAAAATCAACTTCAATCTTGTTTATATTAAATTAACCCACTCAATTTGCAACAGCAGCTTCTGTGAATCCGGGTGGAGGTCTGCCCATTTGGTACTGTAAGTGGCTGGCGTCTTATCGTTGGTGAAAAGGTACAACTGCTGCTGCTGTTGCTGCGACTGCTGTTGCTGCTGCAGTTGTTGTTGTTGCTGCAATTGCAGTTGCAGTTGTTGTTGTTGCTGCAATTGCAGTTGTAGCTGCTGCTGTTGAAATTGAAGTTGCTGTTGTTGTTGCGGCTGCTGCGAAAAGGGAGTGATCTGCGAGAATGGCGACGACTGTTGCTGGCCAGGAGTTTGGAATGGCGACGACTGTTGCTGGCCGGGAATTTGGAATGGCGACGACTGTTGCTGGCCGGGTGTTTGGAATGGCGACGACTGTTGCTGACCGGGAGTTTGGAAAGGCGTCGACTGTTGCTGGCCGGCAATTTGGAATGGCGACGGCTGTTGCTGGCCTGGAGTTTGGAATGGCGACGGCTGTTGTGCCTGTGGAGTGAAAGAGAACGCCATTGGCTATTCTAACGCTTGGCTCATCGGAAATTTACGAGTAGTTGAATTAGGGCAAGAAGAAGAATGTTTGAGAAATTGTAGTGATGGCTTAGGAAGGAAGCACTCAACTCCTCGAACAGCTAAAACCCTAAGAATATGAATTGGGGAATAATGAAAAAGGCGCCATCTTTCGGGTTGTTACATTGTTGTGAAAATGAAGGCGACCTATTTTCGGGTTCTGTGTCCAAGTTCCGGCCCGCTACGAGGCCCACCTGACCGCTACGACGTCTGTTTGGAAAGTAATCCTCTAATTGAAATTAGTGTAATTAATAGGGTTACTAACTAATTATACAATCTACTAATTACACAATACAATAATTATAATGACATATTTGTTTGTTATAAAATAATTATACTGTAATTACAAGCGTACTGTTTGGTTGCACAAGTATAACTACACAATTGGATTAAATTTTAAATGAAGTAATTATCAAAACTTAAAAGTTTCTATAGTAAATATTTGCTTATAAATGATTTTTTATAAGTATAAATAATATTAAATTTGGTATTTAGATACATATTTTTTTTCTTGAATATACATTAATTAGTAATCATATATTTATAACTAATATTGTAAAAAATTGATATATATTTTCCAAATTAATTATATTTATTTTAATTAATTATAAAAACAAAAAACATATGTTTTGTAAGAATATCATGCAATGCATGTATGATAAAATAAATTAATATTTATAAATATAATGTCGTAACATTATTCAAATGTTTAACAAAACTAATCTATCAATTCTAACTAAAAAATGAACATCATGCAATGTGAAATAACAAGTCAATACTACTAAAACAAGTAAATTGGAACCATAAATATAACACAATTTCAAATCCCAAAAAAAAAATATATATATTAACATATGTCAAATTCCAACATAATAAAAATAAGTCCCAGTACAACTTAATATTAAGAAACATAATAAGTTTATAACCACATTCAATTACAAAAATATACTTTAATGACATCACTCGTTATATGCCAAGTTTGTTAATGACTTATTATTTCTAATATTAGGACATATAATCTAAAAAACTAGAATAATAACGCAGTTACGCTAAATGGAGAAAATAAAACAAATAAGAAATAAAATATATGAGCAATTACATGGAATCACAAGAAGTAAATATAGAAAAATAAAAGATAAAAAATGTAAAAAGAAAAATATATGTTAAAATTTAAAAAGAAATTAAAGTAAAAAAAAATATTGAAATAAAAAGTTATAAAGAAAATAAATTAAAATAAAACAAAAAGGAAATAAATTAAATAGTAACTTTGTAATTACACATTGTAATTACAACCAATTCTCCCATCCTCCCCTCCCCCCTTGTGAATTGGAGAGTGTAATTACACCTCTCCAATTCACCAAATTTCATGTTGACCAAGCAATTACTTGGCTAGACAAACATGATAAACCGTGTAATTACACCCAAATCCAATTCCAAGGTGACTTTCCAAATATGCTCAAAATGTATTAGTTTTTTGAATTTTCTTTTAGGTATTATTCCTTGTCTCGTTCTATGTAAAAGTATTTGATTACCCACAAAATTCTAAAAAGTTATAATACTCTAAACTTCTTCCGTCCACTTTAATTGATTTTTTGACTTTTTGTGGTCCACAATATTTGATTATTTCAAGTATCAAGAAGTAATTAAATTATTTTTTTTAAAGTTGTCCTTGGAGTAAAGAGTCTCGTAGTCTCTATAGCCAAAACTACCCTTAAAGTATCGAAAATGGTACAAAAATGGCCTTCGTCCTCCTATTTT
Source organism: Nicotiana tomentosiformis (assembly GCF_000390325.3). Taxonomy (NCBI): domain Eukaryota; kingdom Viridiplantae; phylum Streptophyta; class Magnoliopsida; order Solanales; family Solanaceae; genus Nicotiana; species Nicotiana tomentosiformis. The sequence continues at coordinate 116,015,141 of NC_090813.1, forward strand.
AATAAAAATGCCCTTACCGTTATTTTTTTGGCTCAGCATTGTCCTTATTACTAACGTCTCATGTTAGAAAAAAAAAATAATTAATTTTCACGTGTCACAGTCTCATTGGCCTGATTTAAACCCCACGCCGTTTATAATTAAACTCACCCACAACCCACCAAAATATTAACATGTCCCAATTTTAAAACACAACTTCTCCATCTCTCTCATACGACCCTCAATTGCGCCCCCTCTTTCTCTCATGTAATTCCGTTGGAATCTAGTGACCTCTATTATGATTGCTATTGAGTTATTTTTAGTCTTTATTTGCTGTCCGGATTTTATACAAAAGGAAACCCATGCAACGATAGAAAATCCTTTTTAGAGAGTAAATATCTTAAGACAGACAATAATAGCAGTTGTCGTCTACTTCACTGTTGTGGTTACAACAACAACAACAACCTAGTAAAATCCCACAAAGTGGAGTATAGGGAGGGTAGTATGTACACTAACCTTACCCCTATCTTGATGGGGCAGAGAGGTTGTTTTCGATATACCCTTGGCTCAGGAAGACGGAAATAAAACAAGAAGAGACAATATATCAGTACCGTCAACAGAAACCATAGAAATAGTACAGCACCATAAAAACTATAAAATAGATGGTGTGAAATAACAATAACCAGTAATCAAGGCCCAAGCTATGAAAAAACAGAAAGGATAGTGTGGACACAATAACAACCACTAGCCGTCTAAGAAAAACCCTATTAAACCAGCCTCGCCCCCGGTATGAAGTAGAAAAAGCTCGGCTACCCCTATCCTATAACCATATTGCTCGATCTCCAAACCTTCATATTAAGGGCTATGTCCTCGAAAATCTACAGTCGTGCCAAGTCCTGCCTAGACACCTCTCCCCAACACTTCTTAGGCCGCCATCTACCTCTTCTCGTACCCACCAAATCCAACCGCTCACACCTCCTTACCGGAGTATCAAGGCTTCTCCTTCGCACGCGCCCAAACCATCTAAGCCTCGCTTCACGCATCTTGTCATCCACATGGGGTACGCCCACCTTCTCCCGAATATCTTCATTTCGAATCTTATCCATCCTGGTGTGCCCACACATATACCTCAATATCCTCATCTCTGCTACATTCATCTTCTGGATATGAGAGTTATTAACCAGCCAAAACTATGTTCCATTCAACATGGTCGGTCTAACCACTGCTCTATAAAACTTACCTTTGAGTATCGGTGGCACTTTTTTGTTACACAGGACTCCAGATGCTAAACTCAATTTCATTCACCCCACCCCTATACGGCGAGTGACGTCCTCGTCGATCTTTTCGTCCCCTTGTATAACCCACCCAAGGTACTTGAAACTACCTCTTTTGGGGATGACCTGTGATCCAAGCCTCGCGTCCATGCCTTCTTCCCTCGACTCAACATTGAACTTGCACTCCAGGTACTGTGTCTTAGTCATGCTCAACTTGAAACCCTTAGACTTGAAGGCATGTCTCCAAACCTCCAGCCTCTTGTTAACACCGCCTCGCGTCTCATCAATCAGAACTATGTCATCATCGAATAACATACACCATGGCACTCCTCCTTGAATATGGTGTGTCGGTGCATCAATCATCATGGCAAATAAGAGCGGGCTAAGCGTAGATCCTTGGTGTAACCCCATAACCACCGGAAAATACTCTGAGTTGTCTCCCATAATCCTAACCCTAGTCTTAGATCCATCATACATGTCCTTGATTGCTTTAATATAAGCTACCAACACACCATTTGCCTCCAGACATCTCGAGAGCACCTCTCTAGGGACCTTGTCATACTCTTTTCCCAAGTCAATAAACACTATGTGCAGATCCTTCTTCCTATCATTGTATTATTCCACCAACCTCCTAATAAAGTAGATAGCTTCCGTAGTCGAACAACCTTGCATGAACCCGAACTGGTTGTCGGATATAGACATTGTCTTCCTCACCCTCACCCCCACTTCACCACCCTCTCCCAAATTTTCATGGTATGACTTAGTAACTTAATACCCTTATTGTTGTTACAACGTTGGATATCACATTTGTTCTTGTACAAAGGTACCATTGTACTCCATCTCCACTCATCTGGCATCCTCTTCGTCCTGAAAATAAAATTAAACAGCCCAGTCAGCCACTCCAAGCCTCCTCTACACACACACTTCCAAAACTTAACCGGAATTTCGCCTGGCCCGGTCGCTCTGCCCCTACTCATCTTACGCATAGCCCTTGCGACCTCCCCCGTCAATACTTTACTGTCCTCGTCTTTGATGCACCTCACTTGGTCCATATCTCGCGCCTTCCTCTCCTCGCCTTATCCAGCCAAAACAACTTCTTATCCCCGCCTTTTTCCCCCTTAATTCTTCGTATAGACGACCAAACGTTGCATTCTTAGCCTTCGTGACCGCCAGCTTTGCCTCCTTCCTCGCTACCTTGTACCTCTCTCTATTCGCTCTCTTCTCTTACTCGTTTGTGCTCCCTACCAACTTTATATACACTACCTTCTTCGCCTCCACTTTGCCTTGGACTACGTTATTCCACCACCAATCGCCTTGATGTTTGCCAAAGTAACCCTTCGATATCTCTATCACCTCTCTCGCCGCCTCTACTTCACTGTAGTGGTCCTAAAAAGAAAATTTAGCTTGGTATATTCCATCAAGAAAAATCCATAATTATATATAGAAAACAAAATAGAAATTATATACATATGCTTACACTTTTCTAAGGATTCTAATACCCGATCACCCTTCAAAGAAATATTCTTGGGTCTTAAGTCTACAACTCTGTAGCTAGTGTCGCCTACATAGGATAAAAAAAGAATAATTTGCATAAACATCCCAATGTCCAAGACAATTATAACTAAATATGTGTCCATCTATAGGGATTTTTAGAACTAAATCTATGTCCATCTAGACCCTTATTGGACTAAAATATTTTGTTTCGGCATTTCTTATCCTAATGACTTATGCAGCCTCGCACTTGAAACTATTGTTTATAGCAGGAACAAATCAAGCAATTCTAGATCATCTCTTGGGAAGATAAAGATAAATGGATCATCCTTTGTTCCACACTATATTGTTATTCTTTTACATTACCTTTTGAAAAGGGCAAGCTTTCTCTCTAGTTTTTGGGGAGAGGATAGCCTGAAAGTCTTTATAACTAATGATCCACCGGTTAGGGTATCAAACGTGTTCCCTGCAATAGACTCTTCAACACATATAAGTTCCCTTCCAAGCCTAAGTGATAAACCTATACAATAAATTTCGTATTTCACATTTAAAACCAGTCGTTAATGGTAGAAAGGGGGCTAAACACTAATGATAGAAAAGGGGAAGAAGAGCGATATAGAAGTTGTATTTTAAAATCAAGGCGAATCAATATTTGGGTGACTTACGGGTGGTTTAAATTATAACTAGGATGGGGTTTAAGTCAGGCCATTGAAACTGTGACATGTCGATGTTAATTATTTTTTTTTTCTTTTTCCAGTAAGGTATATTAGTATAAAGGGCAATGCTGAGCCAAAAAATAATTGTAGGGGAATTTTTATTCAAACAGGTGGATGGACCATTTTTGTACCAATTTCGATACTTGTGGGGTAGTTTTGGTCTTTTCCATATTTTTAATGAAGAGATAGTAGAGGTTAATATGGTCGATTTTATTATTGATTAATGTTAAAAGGTGAATTCCTTAATATGTGTGACAATAGCCAAAAATAATCAAATGGACTGGAGGGAGTAAACTTTTATACCACATTCAATGCAGGATAACTAATCCCAAGATTTGAAAAATCAAATCATGAATGTTAATTTTTTTTTAAAGATCTTTGTGTAAAGCTTCATAAATGTTGCAGTCAATTCGGACGATAGATGAGCTTAAGAGAATAATAAAGCTAATATTAAATTATGTATGGATCCGTACGAAGGCTTATGAATGATTAGAATATGCTAACATAAATTTAGTACATGATGGAAGTGGTTAGAAGTGGCAAAATAGTCAAAAGAAATTAAAAATTAAATTTAAAAATAGTTAGAAAGAAATGGCAAAAACAACGCGTTTAGAATCCAACGTGCGCAGATTTTTTTCACAAGGAAAAGCCGGATCGCAATGCGTGCGTTTGACGTGATGTCATTTGTAAATAGAAAGAGTTACGGGAGAGAAAAAAAAATGACTTTTGAAAAAGGTTTGAGAGGGCTTTAACGGAGACCGGCCAAGGCATTAGATAACGAGTCAAGATGAGTTTTTTTAGTATATTTTATAATGGATCAACACTCTTTAATGCTAGTATTTATTAACATATAAATGGATTATAATCCATAGGAGTTGGTTCAAATATTCAAGATTTAAAAAAAAACTAAAGTTCTAATATTTTAAATTTGGTCTACAAGAGGTAATTCTAGTACTTCAAACTCATTTATTATGAGTAGTTAGAAGTATTTGTAGCATTTGTTACTAGCTTTAATGGTTGGAATGTTAAATTATAAAACTCTAATTCATGGCATGAATAACGTTCTTGAAAAAATAATGGAGAAGGTGAATAGTGTTATTGGAAATAGAATTGGTGAATGTAATGAACCTATTGAGTCATTTGTTAGCTAAATTGAAAGTGATCAAGTAAGTAATTGTTGAGTTGAATATTTTACAAATGTTGGTTGAGGAAGACAATGAATAGTAACTTGGTAGCATTGGGCAATTGATACAGTGTCATTAATGACTTCAAATGGGTAGTGAATAATAAGAATGGAATTAAATAGGCTAGTAAGTGAACCTATTGGACGATTTAAGTTGTTGGAGGCTTGTAGCCAACTTTGAGCCATAAATGGATATTGATGAATAATTTGTGTTATGTTTTGATGTAATTAGGCTATTTACTTGTAGATATCAGCTTGTTGGTGGTGTTAAATGTTTTAATCAAATTGGAGCGTCATGGTATTTTGTTTGAACTTTAGTTGAGGCGAGTTGATTAAAACTTATTCTTTTTTGAGGGATTTTCTCTAAAAGCATGATTTTAGGTTTATATATATATATATATATATTTGCGCTTACGAGGACGAGCGGATATGTATGTCTCTGTCTCCATGTACTAAGATATATGTTACATATATAGTGTCATGTTGTTATAATTTTTTGTTGGCAAAATGAAACTTGAGGCTGACATTATGAGTTTTTATTAAAAAATTATGTTGTTGATAAAAAATAAAATATTTGAGTGCTAAAATATATTTTCATGAGAATTATTTCTTTTGAAACTTGATTAATGAATAGCACTCATTGTATTTTTAAAAGATGAATGTTAAATTGCTAAAGAATTTATCATAAAAAGGATTATGTGTTTGATTTTGCTCTAATGGTTTGGTTTGGTTTGGCCACGAGGCTACTATGATAGAATTTATTTTTGAAATATTAAATATTTTGAAAGTTACTAGTGAAAACTACCGGGATTGGTTCGAATATTGAATTCATAAATATGAAACTTCACATGCTGGTGTAGGGATACATTCTAAGTGTCACGATCCAAAACTCAACATGTCGTGATGGCGTCTATAATGGTACTAGGCAAGATGACATTCACAAATAACTACACATTTTTAAATTGAAAACAAGATGAAACATGTTTAACAGTAATAACTCTCATAAATAGTCGATAAGAAATAATGTGACTCAAATACCATATTTCCAAAATTCGGGTGTCAATGAGTACATGAGCTACAAAAATGTTAGCATAGCCTAACTGCTAAAACAATTGTCTAGGAAGATAGAACAGTGCTATAAACTGGAAAGAAGGAGAGTCGAGATATGCGGACGCCAAGGCATCTACCTCAATAGTCTCCAAGCATATGAAGCTCAAAATCTAGCAACCGCCGTGCCTAGAAGTACCTGGATTTGCACACGAAGTGCAGAGTATAGTATGATTACAACTAGCCTAATGTACTCAATAAGTAACATGATTAACCTTGGGCTGAAAGCAATGACGAACTCAGATAGGTACAGTCCAAATCCATATTATAACAGTACATATATGAAAGGAAAATGACAATAATATCTCGGAGAAAACTCATAATTACTTTGTACACAATACAGAAATGCAGACATGCTTTCAAGTTTATCAGTTTAAGCTCAACACATATAAAATATGCCAAGTATGACTGATATGAGAACTGTTACGTCTATACATCTGCATGTCATATGCAATGCATCACAATGATAACCTCGCGTACTCACACTCTTAGAGTACTCAATCTGACTGTCTCAACTCTCACTCATCACACTCAGTCACTTAACATTGTACGGTACCTGCGCTCACTGCTGATATGTCAGGCTCCGGAGGGACGGATCCTGCCCAAGCGCTAATAAAATCTGCTGCGGCACACAACCCGATCCCATGAATCAATAATACATGTCGCGGCGTGCAGTCTGATCCCATTATCAATTAATAAACTCGTTGCGTGCAACCCGATTCCATCAATATCATTCACAATCAGGCCCTCAACCTCACTCAGTTATCAATATCTCCAGTCTCTCGAGCTTAGAACACTCATGTCAATCAACACAAAATAATGATACATAATGTAACAATAAATGGTAACTGAGAATGCGCTATGATATGCAAATGATGAGTGTGATTGAGAACATAACTTCAATTTAAAAAAATAACTGAACATCAAAGAACGACCTATGTGGGTCCCAACAATACCAGCATATAGCCTAAACATGATTTCAAACATAAATCACAGTTCAAATTATCTAACACATAAATAATATCGAGATTAGATAACTCCATAGTTCTACGGAATCAACTGAGTCACAATTATTACTGTGCACGCCCACACGCCCACCATCTAGCATGTGCGTCACCTCAACACCAATCACATAACATGTAGTTCGAAGATTTATACCCTCAATATAAAGTTTAGAAGTGTTACTTACCTTAACCCGCGTAAATCCTTACTCCAACAAGCCCTTGCCTCGCGAATTGGCCTCCGAACGACTTGAATCTAGGCATAAACAACTTAATACAATCAATACAAGCTATATGAATCAATTCCATATGATAAAGCTAGGTTCTTTAACAAAAGTTTAAAAAAAAGAAGTCAACCCTGGGCCCACATCTCATAATCCAACAAAATTAAAAAAAATCTGAAGATTCATTCAACAACGACTCCACCCATACCAAAATTACTCAATTTCGATCTTAACTCGACCTTCAAATTCTCAAATTAAAATATATGAAGTTTCTATAATTTTTTCTATTTTTTCAACCCAAAACGCTAATTAAATGGTAAAAATAGTGATAGATTCATGTATATTAACCAAATCCGAGTTAAAATTACTTACTCCAATTAATTCCTTGAAAATCCCTCCAAGAATCGCCCAAATCCGAGGTCTCTAGCTCAAAATATGAGAAATGATTTCAAACGCTCGATTTTGATATTTTAATAGTCTGCCTAATGGTCACACATCGTGATCACGAAACTCCCTTCGCGATCGCGAAGAACAAAATTTTCAGTAGCCCAAAAACCTTCTACGTGAACGTACACTCTAGGTCGCGAACGCGTTGACCGATCTCATTGACCTACGCGATCGCATATATCCTTACGCGATCGCGATGAACAACGTGTGGAACTCCGAGGCCTCATCTTCCTTCTCCGCAAACGCGAATTCTCCCACACGATCGCGCAACACAACTCCCTCAAGGCGCCGTGATCGCAACCCTAACTACGCAATCACATAGAATAAACTCCCACATGCCGGACCTCACCCTCCGTGATTGCGTCCCTCTCATAGCGATCGCGTAAGAGGAAACCAGAAGCACATGAATGAGCAACTTCACCAACTCTTCTAAGTCCAATTTCAATCCCTTAACCATCTGAAATCCACGTGAGGCCCCCGGGACCTCAACCAAACATACCAACAAGTCCTAGAACATTATACAAACTTAGTCGAGGACTCAAATCACATCAAACAACATCAAAAATACTAATCGCACCCCAATTCAAGCATAATGAAACTAATAAATTTCTAACTTCCCCAATTCAGCCTCTCTACTCCCTCAGAGTATGGGTAAGGTCTGCGTACACACTACCATCTCTAGACCCCACTAGTGGGATTTTTACTAGGTCGTCGTTGTTGTACAATCGATGCCGAAACCTATCAAACCAATAACGATTGACCCCAAATTTTGCACACAAGTCATAAATGACACAACGTACCTATTCCAACTTTCAGAACCAAAATCCGAGCCCGGTAACCACAAAGTCAACTCTCGGTCTAACCTCTCAACTCTCTAAACTTCTATTTTTTTTTTCAACTTTCATCAATTCAAGCTAAAAATATCTACGGACCTCCAAATCAATATCCGGACACACTTCTAAGTCTAAAATTGCCATACGAAGCGATCAGAACTATCAAAATTATATTCCATAGTCATTTATACATAAGTCAACATTCAGTCAACTCTTTCAGCTTAGACTTCCAACCTTGAAAGTAAGGGTCTTAATTCATTCCGAAACATCCCGGAACCAAACCAACCACCCCCTCAAGTTACATAACAACAGACAAACACAAATTATGCAATAAATAGGGGAACGAGACTATAATACTCAAAACGGATAGCCGGATTTCTACACTAAGGCTAAGCCGAGTTTTGTGGGATAAAGCTTCCCATTGTGAGGGCAAATTATCATTACTTAAGGTAATGAGATTAAGTCTACTTACACGACACTACGGGAAGTCATCCAGACAGCTAGGGTCAAACTTGTTGCTAGGTTTGATCACATGGTGGTTGTTTGTTATGTCGGTGTCGGTATAGTACTTTTTGTGAAAGATAAAGAATAATTTTCTTATGTTTAGACCTAAGGAGTAAGGACCGAAAGTGATTTAAATTACTTAATAAAATTGAAATGGTTTGTATGATTATTATTACAGTCATAAATAGATATAAATATTTTAAAAGTTTATATAATTATTTACATCTTACTTATCTTTTCATTTAAAATGATAAATAACATGATTATTTACCGCTTTATATCAAATATTGAAGAGGAATTTTCGTAAACCACTATTGTTTAGAGCCACTAACTCTATAGTTTGCATAATTATAATTTGTAGCTACTATTTAATTGTAACTAACCTGTGTCACTTGTATTCAAATGCGCACAAATACAACTTGTCTCAACTGTATTCGTTCGTGCAATGAATACAATATGTATCAATTGTCCAAGGCGAAATACAAGGGTGTATACAAATGATACGACTTGTATCGACTGTATATATGGGTGTATACAAAGAATACAACATGTATCGACTGTATTTGTTCGCGCAACGAATACAACTAAGGTAAAATACAGAAATATAGAAAAATAAAATGTTCTTGTTGAGAGTCGAACTCAAGACCTCCGCTAAATAAGTTGGCACTCTAACCAACTGAGCTACGAGAGGTTGTTGCTCTCTTGTTTCAGTTCAAAACAATTATTCTCTTATTTCGTGAATTTGCTATAAAATTCAAATATAGCTACGAATGATAAATTTGCTGAAAGTATAGATATGAATGATAAATATAGTATAAATGTTTGAAGTGCCGCGTAATTTTTCCAATATTGAATGCATTATTTTTTTCATTAAGTTTTATCCCATGACCTTAAGTTAGAAAGAGTTTATTATAATTATTGAGTATGTGACGGTGTACTTAGCCTTCATAGGCCTCCCTTCTATAGGCCTAGTTTACTTTACATATCTTAGGATGAAGTGTGCTATGTCATAAGCGAACATATGGCTAGGATGACTCTCTTCCCGAGATATATGGCGAGACATCACTTCTATTTCATGGTAGCTGTCATGTTATTCTTATTTTCTTTAGTTGAGAATTTCCCAAGTGCTTATTTTTATTTTTTGGTATAGAGACTCCATAAATAGTTGTTTTGAGTTGTACTAATGAGATTGCATATGAGATATATGAAAATAGATATTTATTTTATTTGGTTTTATTATTATTATGAAAGACGTCATATACAGTTTTGAAGTGAAAAATATTCAATGAATTAATTTGAAAATATATATGACTTTTAAAAAGCTTCCGTAATTAGATTGATTTTTATGCATATGGTTCGGGTGTATATACAGTTTGAATTACTCAGGTCTGGTAGTGTGCCGGGTGTTAGTCAAGTAAATTTGGATCGTGACACATAGTCAAAGGTTAAATTTTTTAAATTTTTTTTAATGCAATTTTATATATTATGAAACGAAACACGTATTACATGGAGTATTATATATGCCACTTTTTATTAATTCAATAAACCAAATATTTATCAAACAACGTAAATTCACTAAATATTAAATTCTTTATCATTTAATCTCGTATTATAATCACGATATAACTTTTATTACAAAGTAAACGACTCCTAAAGGGAATCATGAAGCTCCAAGTGTTAGGGCCTAATATCTCTATTGATTGACGCAAAGTTCCCTCGTCTGCAGTTTACATGTTTTCTTTTATTTGAGAATTTATTTCATTTATGTTTGTCCTACATGCCTTATACACTTTACTTTTAAGTATTTAAGCATAACCTGTATAACGTATTGTCCTATAATTAATAGTTTGGTGAGTTACAATTTCACAATGCAATTATATGACCGTCCTTAGATAGTTAAATTAATGTTATAATTCTTTCTTGAATGTTAATCATTTTATATATAATCTAATATATTTTAAATAATATTTAGATTACTAAAATATTAAAATAAAAACTTACTATGGAGTTTATGTCATGTAGCTTGTGAGTTACACGTGCCACCACAAGTAAAATACTTTGTCAATGCCTCCTTTTAATACGCTATACTTTTAGGGCGTCAAATAAGTAGATTAGGCTAAATTTGGTTGGATAAAAACTGGTGGAGAATATATAGTAATGACCCAATCCTTCGGTGATACAAATTTTTAAAATTTTGGAAGAACACCCTGGCTAACTATTATATTGAACTTGAGTAGCTACTTATGGTAATTCTTTATCCTTGTATCTTTTATGACTATGATTGAAGTTGAGTAGTTTGTCCAAACTTTGGAATAACAGCACTTTTAAAGATTATTAAACCTATAGTATAAACCTCAAACAAGCCAATGCTGCTGAGGCCCGAGTGGCTACGTGTCTAATGTTAACCATTAACCATCAAGGGAATTTTAGAAAAATTATCTTCCTTTCCATTTACAAAATTATACGGAGCATTTTGTCCAATTTTGTGAAAAAAACAGAAGGTTTCAAGATTACTACTAGTACATATATTTTATCCTATTTTCCTCAAAATGCCTGCATATTCAGATGGACTATAGTTTGCAATCATCTTCAATCAAAAGAAGTACTAGAAATTAAACAAGAGGCAGAGAGGGACATTTTTGTAGGTGATATTGTCTAACAAACAAAGTACAACAACCATTTCAAAAGGCTTTCTGACTCAAATGACAACTGATGATGGAGAAACTGCAGTCCCGAATTCTAAGACAACACTCCAAATGCCAAGAAGCTGGCGCAAATGAAAACCAAAAATATACAGAGTTTTGATTTTTCTGGGATTTCGCATTTTCTACTTTGATATAGCTAGCTAACTAGATTATAAACTCTAAAAACATGGGTATACTACCCTAAAGTTTAACAAAATCCAATTCGTAATTTCCTTAAACAATCATTTCATACCATTTCCATGCGTTGAAATAGCAAGATCTGGGAAATTAAAACAATCTCCTCCAGCTCCAACAAATCCACCTTCTCCACTAGCAAGCTGCCACGTGTTGCCCAACATACTAGCTCCAGCACCATTACTGTTATTATGATCAACACTGGTATGCGAGACTACACCAGGAAATGGCCAAATGGGCCTTCCAAGGCCAAAGCCCATATCTTCAATTGCAGGCCCAACTCCAAGCCCAAACCCACTGAGTGCTAAAAGACCATGAGGCCCTTGAGTATTGCTCAACAACGAAGTAAAACTCCCGCACATGTTCACATTCGGCTTCACGTCAAAGGGTAGTGGCCCGCCGTGATGATCGGCAGTTAGAGGAACCAAAAATGGAGAAACGTGTGATGGGGTAGGCGCGTGATGGTAGTCGCGAGGAGAGAGCGTGGAGGACAAGCAGCTGCTAGTGCTGTTACTGGTGTTGTTAGTAGTGATTGTACGGGAGCGTTTGGCATTTTTGCGACTACCCCCACCAACGGGGATATCTCGAAGTGTGCCGCCGTGTGTCCAATAACGGCGGCACGACTTGCAGAAATGACGTGGCTGAGAGAAGTTGTAGTTGTTGTAGTAGCAGAATTTTGTGTTGGTTGAATCACAGCGTGGACAAGGAAGATGCTCCGGCTCCGGTGCCGGTGCACCTCCTTGCTGTTGTTTGGTAGCTTTTCGTTCACATACGTCTGAAGGCATTTTCTTTCTCGCTTGTTTGGCTGTTGAACTAAGAAGAAGGACAGAGACTTCCTATATGTTTAATGAAGTGAAAGAAAGATGTGGGGTTTATGGAAGCATGTGGTGGGGTTTTTATGGGAGAGAGAGAGAGAGAGAATCTGCGTAGTGCTCAGTGAAACAGGAGGCCTGAGGAATTCTGAGGGTTATGTGCTAAAGAACAGAGAGCAGCTTTAGCAGGGTTTTTTATTTTGCTAGCTATGGATATATTCAGACGGCTCGAAAACGGCTTTTTGTTTTGGGGTTGGCTCCTAAATGGAGGCTTTTGCTAACCTATTCCCATACACATTATCCCACATGTACAACACCAATTATCTGATTATTTCTTTCTTAGTGGACGCTATACTACTCGTTAATTAATTAAGCACGATTTAAATCCACGAAAATTAATTAGTGGGATTTAGCATCATTGGTCCGATCATGGCCTTGTGCCTATACAGGTGTGCAGTTCTGCATTTACTTTGTTGTTTAATTATAATTTGGTTGCCGTTACAACTCACGAGGTAATAGATACGGCTATGACATTATAATACTAGTTTTTACCTATTTGCTACTCCATTATGTGTAATCTTCCTAGAAGTACTATACGAGCGCGGAGGCTCCTTGTAAGTTGTATTTATTATTATGCTTCAACCTGCGCTATATTTTGATTATAGTATATGATAAAATAAACGTGTCTCATTCACTCAGTATATTGTTCACTCAGTGTGTTAGACAATTAATATTGCAGAATAATCTATAATGGAGAGGATCGGCGCAGACAATAATTAAATATATTCCTCACTCAATTTAATTGGAGATACCACTTACAACCTTATTTATATATTTATTTGTTTGTTTTGGGCTTCTGTTATTATTATGTAGTTTAAACCATTAATTAGTGATATAAGTGACCTCCACATAGTCGACAAATAATACATAATCCATCCGTTTTAATTTAGATGATGTTGTTTGATTTGGTACAAAATTTAAGATTTTTTTTGTTTTGAAACTTATGGTCTTAAAAACTTAAGGGTTAAAAGTTTTGTGGGGGCATGACATTTGTGTGGTTATAAAAGCTTCTCATTAAGGGTAAAATGGATAAAATAAAGAGTTTAAAGTTGAATTATTTCCAAATTTAAAAATATGTCATTTATTTTGAAAGACTAAAAAAGAAAGTAACTAATATAATTTGACACGGAGGTAGTAATATGTCGCAAGTGCTGAATTACTATATCTTTTCACTTAATCATATCCTTGTTAAACCAAACTAATCATAAAGAAAGTGTATACACTGTTGGTCAGAATCGATTTGTAATATTTTGAGAAAATCCTTGTCTAGTTATACAAAATTTACACACTAAGTGAAGTGAAGATATTATTCTGAGAAAATCTCTGGCTAGTTATCATTTTATGAAACGCACAATTGGTCATTGTCAGTAATTACAACAAGCCATGTATTCCACTTAAATATATTTCAAATTAAGCGTTAATTCTTAATATGTGTAAATTAGTTAAGTCCATATTTTCCGGTCATTCATAAATGCTTTAAGTTTAGTAGAGGACAACATTTTACTTTCGTTCCCTTTTAAAACTTGGACAAAGAAGAGTTTCTACTTTTGCTACTTCTTTTACATTACTGATCTTATTTTAACAAGCTGCAATAGTCGGATTGTTCCAATGGTAGGAGTACGTAGTACATTCAAAGACGGTCAAAGTGATAAAAAACCGAAGGGAGAAATGAGTCAAAAGCGGAATGAAACAAGTGAAATTATTACCAAATGAAGCAATAATGTAGATGGGGTCAAAAGGGCAAAACCAACCAAATAATTTTGAAAGACATGAGCGGGAGGCTTAAAAAAACACTCAAATGCAACGACCCTGAGCGTGTAAGAACAGGAAAAGATTATTAGAGAAAACGTGGACTGATAGATGCATTTATTTAGTACCGACAATATTATGAATGTCGGATTAGCGTGGGTGTTCAATTATTGGACTGTTCCCATCTCAAACCCAACTTTGGTCTTAAAGTCTTTTCCCCTTATATATGAGACTTGTCGTTTTCTTCAGATTCCCACATCCTGCTCTAATACTATTGATTTCGTTTCTATTCCGTACCCCCCTATATTCTCTGCCGGATTTCTCGCTTTACTGTGACTGTTGAGTCTATGACCAACCTCTCAAATCACGTAGCATCGTGTTTTAACCCCCCGGTAACTTCCATTTACCCTCCCGGCAACACTAGGTGAAAATAGGTCGGTTAGATGAATTTTGGGTTTTGTACAGATTATAATAGAATGATTCACTAGTACCGGTCATCTTCATATATAAGTCTAAAGTTAGGGTTTAGGGTAAAATGTTGTTAGTTGACATGGACTAAACACATAGCACAGTAGAACTGCAAATTCCAGACCACCTCATTTAACTTTTTCTATTTTGAACTATACAATTGAGTTGTTACATGGTTTTCCAATCAATCTACCTGCCCCTCAACCTACAAAATTATAATTAGCTATTGGTTTCTTGTTTTCTTTACGGGGTTAAATTGGAATATTAAACTTTAATGCGTTAACCTAATTAAACTTTTGCAAATAATATATATATCTTCCTCACTACTAGAAATAAGGTGATTTCCGTCCAAGGCTTTCCGACCGAAATCGAAAATAAGAGTATTTGGTCGCAAAAGTCAACGAAAATTTTCTGACAGCAAAAAAATAAAAATTCCGACTGATTTCGGTTGGAAATTGGTCAAATATTTAGTCATACTTGTATATACTGTACACAAATAATTATTTATTAAAACTTTTCCAAATTTCCGACCGAAATTGGTCGGAAATTGGTCAAATATTTGGTCATACTTGTATATAATGTACAAAAATAATTATATATTAAAAAAATTC